>NC_090027.1:28905457-29229679 GCF_037176765.1 Anolis sagrei | reverse complement strand
ATCAGCAGGAACAGAAAAGATAAGGACTGTAGCCACAGTTAACAACATACTTACCACCAGAACCTTTATTGAACAGCCATTTATAAAACTATCCTCCATGAAGCCTATCTCACTACCCAAGATGTTCTGGAAGGTGTGGACACAGAGAGTGGTTTTGTCTGCTTGCTGAACAATGAAAATAAATCCAGATTTCTCATTATAGAAATTTATTCTAGAAATTATGGGAAACCCTATCACTGTAAACACTATAAATTTAGGCCTGTATAGAAATATCTCTAGGGGGATCCAAGGAGTCTTCAGAGTGGATTGTGCACCTGAGCATCACTGCCATGGTTGAAGCTGAAAGCCACATTGTTAGATTTTCGCTCACTCTCCCTGCAATTTGAAACAGTCAGAATATCGTCTTTAAGCTGTGAATATTTAAAGAAACTCTAAATATTGAAGATTTTGTTTAAATATTTAAAAGAATGAAGTCCTTGATAGGATTTCTAAACTATGGTAATAGGAGGACAGTGTCTTGTTAAGAGAGAATTTTTTAAAAGCTTCGAACTTCCCATATAGAGTCACATCTGCAGGATAACACTTTATAGCTCCATTGGTGTTGTATTAATGCCTGGGTCCTGCAGTGATCATAGAATCATAGAGTTGGAAGAGACTTCATGGGCCATGCAGTCCAACCCCCTGCTAAGAAGCAAGAAAATTACATTCAAACCACCCCCAACAGATGACCATCCAGCCTCTGTTTAAAAGCCTCCAAAGAAGGAGCCTCCACCACACTCCAGGGCAATGTGATTGCATTGCCAAAGCAAGTATGAGAATTGTACGTCCAGCCAGATGTTCTTCAAGTTCAACTCTCAGCAATCTAGCCAGCAGAGCCAAAGGAAAAGAATGCTGGGAAATGCAGGCCAACAACACCTGCAGGGACACATAATTCCAGCCCTTGTGCTTGAAATATGGATGGCTCTGACTCACATTAATGCTCAGCTATGTGAGACCATAATATCTCAGCTTAACTTGCTTCACAGTCTTGCTGTAAGGGGGAAAACATGGACAATAGATCTTATACAACTCTGAGCTCTACAAAGGGGAAGAATGCAAACATGCATGCAAAATCTCTTTTTTTAAAAAACAAACAAAAACCCTATCCATTGTGTTTACCTTTTCAATGTGCAGAGGGCGTCCATCTTTGTTCCATTTCACCAGAGTAACTGGAGGTTCTGCCTCAATGGGGCAGCGGATGTATCCATGTATCCCAACAGGAACATATATGATAGGTGGCATGTTCACCACCCGGGCAGGATCTGGAACAGAAGAAATAACAATTAATTATGAAGAGTTCCTCATATATATATATATATATACACACACACACACACACACAACACACACACACTAGCTGTCCCCTGCCATGCATTGCTGTGGCCCAGTCATAGAATCATAGAATCAAAGAGTTGGAAGAGCCCTCCTGGGCCATCCAGTCCAACCCCCTGCCAAGAAGCAGGAATATTGCATTCAAATCACCCCTGACAGATGGCCATCCAGCCTCTGCTTAAAAGCTTCCAAAGTCTGTGTATATGTGTGTGTAAATATTTGTGTAAGGTAAAGGTAAAGGTTTTCCCATGACATTAAATCCCGTCATATCCGACTCTGGTGGGTGGTGCTCATCTCCATTTCTAAGCCGAAGAGCCGGCATTGTCCATAAACACCTCCAAGGTCATATGGCCGGCATGACTGCATGAAGTGCCACTACCTTCTCGTTGGAGTGGTACCTATTGTTCTACTCACATTTGCATGTTTTAAAACTGCTAAGTTGGCAGAAGCTGGGGCTAACATGCTACTCTCCGGATTTGAACCTGCAAGATATGTGTGTTTGCGTATATATATGTGGTTTTGCACATGCGTTGTAATGCATTTTTTGTTTTTTGGCTTTTTAACTCCCTTCCACTGTGTTTTTCATTGTTTTTATGAATGATGGTCACTCCTTGTCCTGATAGGCGTATTGTGTCCAAATTTGGTGACAATTTGTCCAGTGGTTTTGGAGTTATGTTAATCCCACGAACGAACATTACATTTTTATTTATATAGATATAAATATAGATATAGATATAGATATATACACGCGCATGTGTGTGTTACTTTTCTCTTTCAGATAAGCATGGACACATGCCTTTCTGTTGTAACCTATTTCAACAAAGGGTTGAAAATGTTTTTTTATAATGGAGCCCAATCCCACATGCTAATTCAGTAGCATTGCGTACAATTCCTGCCATTATCTTTCCTGCTCATTATCTTTCTCTGATCCATTAGAACAACATTTAGCATTGGCATGGAGATTTAGTCATTAAAATAGTTTTATCTCAATTTATGTATGCTAAGCTCTCTGAACATCAAATATATTTGGGGAGGGGAGGGGACAGGAATGCACACACATACATACACACTCCTCTGTCTTTCCTCTAAACAACTTCCACTAAAATACCACTTTATGTTGCTTTAAAAATTAAAATAAAAAGAATTCCGACACAAGATTCAGCAAGTGACAACTCGCAGTGTTTTTCAAAGACTTGTGTATTAGCGGGAAAAATTTGAAATAATTGGCCATCTGCAAGGACATTGTTCAGGGGATGCCCAGATGTTTTGATATTTTACCATCCTTGTGGGAGGCTTCTCTCATGTCCTGCATGGGGAGCTGGAGCTGACAGAGGGAGCTCATCTGCACTTTCCCTGGATCTGTCAGTCTTCTGTCCTGCTGGCACAAGGGTTTAACCCATTGCACCATCGGGGGTTCCTATGTTCCATTACATGTTATCTAGAGCAGTGTTACTTGAAGTTGTGGTCCCTGGATTGGTCCCAGTCCCTTGGCCATTGGCTGCTAGTCCCTGGAAAGCATCCAGGAAATAAAGGAACACTGCTACCCAGTTGTTGATCCCTGGCACATTAGAAGAAAATAATTGCCATTCCAATGCATCAGCACTGGTCTAGAGTTAATTTTGAGACACAATTGGAAGTGTCTACTTGGGTCAAACATGAATGAGGAGGGACAGACGGTTACACACAGGGAAGACCTTTGAAAGAAGGGAACTAAATTAAATTAGCAAGTTAATTTCTAGGCAGGGGCTCCATACCATTAAGCTACTACAATGATAAATTACAATTACAGCAGGACAACAGTGTCTTTGCCTTGAACCTATCACATGACCTCCTTGTTTCATACGAATTCACATCTACGCGCCCTTCGACACTGCCCTTTATCCCAGGATCTGATTTTGGATTATCTGCTTTGTGATGGCGCAAGTGGCACCACCTATGTTTAGAACTGTTAGTTGCAAGATTTAAACTGTTGTATCATGCTTAATCCTGCCTCTTTTACCCTGTTTATGTATAGTTGTATGGATTGGTTACTTATAGCTGTCAATCAGCACTGTTTGGCTCCACCTCTTCCTGCAGGAGGTGAGTGCTTCCTTTCTTTTTCATTCTGCCATCAGAGTTCCTACCATGTGGACGTGAGTAAGAGACTTGACTCTAAAGGACCCTGATTTAAATTACCTCTTAGCACCAATTCTGAGGGTTTTTACCCTTGGGACTCATGCTTTATGTCCAGATTGACCTGGACAACATTGAGGAGACCCAAGCACCTTCAAACCGGTTCTTTTGGCACCAGAGGAAGATCCTGAGTCTTCAAAACCTAGGCCATCTGAACTGGGGTTGTGGTTTGCTCTGGCATTCACAGTCATTGAGGAAAGAGGAAACTTGGTGAGGCTTCTCAGTTTCAAACCCCTTGGACCCAGGACTAATTGAGACTGTAACATATATTTTCCTTCACCTCTCTGAAGTTTCCAGCTTATTGCTTTAAGAAACAACTCTTTGTGATCAATAAAACTTATTTTGAGTTATTTACAGCGTTTTGGGTTTTTGGGAGGTCCAGTTTCCTATAGGAGGGCAAGAAACAGTCCCTTGGGGAAAAGATGCCACGTCCATCCCTCCTTCTTTAAGAAAAATAGCCCCCAAACGCGACGGCACATGCTTTAAACATGGAATATATGAGTTCCCACTGCCAGATAACCTGGGATAAACAGATAATCTGGGATCAGATCCTGGGATACAGGGGCAGTGTGGAAGGGCCCTATATCAGCAAATAAATAAAACTAAACAAACTCACTCTAATATTTATGTTTTATCTTCCAATAATAATAATAACAACAACAACAACTAGCTGTCCCCTGCCACGCGTTGCTGTGGCCCAGTTTGTTGATCTGGAAAATAAAGTAATGAGAAAGTGTTGGTTTCTAATATATGTAATTTCTTTCTGCTTGTGGGTGTTTCTTGCTGTTTCTTTGTCAGTGTTGATGTGGAGAGTGTCTGGTTTGCCCACCCTGGAACATGCAAGATATCATTGTCCTTTTTAAGGGTCCGTTTCAAATCTATTATACTATATATGTGTGTGTGTGAATCATATCTATCTATCGTCTATCTATCTATCTATCTATCTATCTATCTATCTATCTAATCTATGGCTGGATGGCTCTTTGTCAGGAGGGCTTTGATTATGTTTTCTTGCCCTGGTGAAGGGAGTTGGACTGGATGGCCTTGAAGTATTTTCTGTTGGTCATGGGGGTTCTGTGTGGGAAGTTTGCCCTGATTCTGTCATTTGTGGAGTTCAGAATGCTCTTTGATTGTAGGTAAATTGTGAATCCAGTGACTACATTTCCCAAATGTCAAGGTCTATTTCCCCCGAACTCCATCTGTGTTCATATTTGGGCATATTGAGTGCTTGTGCCAAGTTTGGTCCAGATCCATCATTGTTTGAGTCCACAGTGCTGTCTGGATGCAGGTGAACTACAACTCCCAAACTCAAGGTCAATGCCCACCAAACCCTTCCAGTATTTGCTGTTGGTCATGGGAGTTCTGTGTGCCAAGTTTGGTTCAGTTCCATCATTGGTGGAGTTTAGAATGCTCTTTGATTGTAAGTAAACTATAAATCTCAGCAACTACAACTCCCAAATGACAAATCATAATTTTTGAGTGATGGTTACTCCTTGTGTTGTGAGACATTTTGTTGCCAAATATATATAGATAGATAGATAGATAGATAGATAGATAGATAGATAATAATAATCTTTATTTATACCCCACTACCATCTCCCCAATGGGGACTCGGAGCGGCTTACATGAGGTCAAGCCCAAACAACAAAATTACAATAAAATAAGACCGAAAATGCAAACAAGCACAACATAATAATTACATAAAACGTGTGAATAAATAATGATATAAAATTACAATAACGCAATCACAATGACAGTGGGTGGGCTACAGGTAATGATTAAAAGAAAGACTCATTAAAATTTGTTAAAAACTCGGGTGAGATAAAAGAGAAACGAATTGTTTGCGGAGGAGGACTCCTGTATTAAAGAGAGAGAAAGGGAGGGAGACCATATCTATATTAGAAACTTAAGTGCATTACTATAACATGGTAAGTTGCGATGAAATAGATGATAGATAGATAGATAGATAGATAGATAGATAGATAGATAGATAGATAGATAGATAGATATTTCAGCCACCAATTTCTCAATGTTTTCTACCTGGGAAGAGAGACAATTCTGGTAACTGGAGGGAGGGGGAGACACACAGCAGAATATATATGTATTGTCTACATGGAAACGGTCACAGCAGGAGGGCTCCCAAATGAGTGTGATAAAGAGAAGAATCAATTTCAGTCAGGTTATTTAAAACAATTTACTTTTTTTGTTGAAGCTGTTGTTAACTCGGAGGTCTTCTGATTGCTCAGAAGGAAAGAGTTCCCTGCAATAGACGGAACATGCCGTGAACCAACAGGGAAGGAAATAAACATTGCTAACAAGATAGTTTCTTCTTGTTAAAAAAAAAAGCCAAGCACTTTGAGGATCCACCTACAACAGTGTGCTGGGGATGTGCCACTTGGACAGGACTACATGGATCACTAAGACCCACAAGAAGACAGGAAATACCAGCAGAAACCTTACTACCTCAAACTGATGGCCAAGCAAAGGAGGCTGTTTTAGAATACAACCAGGATGATGATGGGTTGTCCACTGAAATAAGGAAATCCTACTCAAAAAGAGAACAGATTTGCACAAAATTTACATATACTAGAACAGGGCTCCTCAAACTTTTTAAACAGAGGGCCAGGTCAAAGTCCCTCAAACTGTTGAGGGGCCAGATTATAATTTGAAAAAAGCATGGATGAATTCCTATTCACACTGCACAGATCTTATTTGTAGTGCAAAAAAAACCACACTTTAAAACAATGCAATAATTAAAATGAAGAACAATTTTAACAAATATAAACTTATTAGTATTTCAGTGGGAAGTGTGGGCCCACTTTTGGCTGATGAGATAGGATTGTTATTGTTGCTGCTGTGTGCTTTCAAGTCGTTTCAGCCTAAGGTTGACACTGAGCGAGGGCCGGGTAAATGACCTCGGGGGGCCGTATCCAGCCCTCGGACCATAGTTTGAGGACCCCTGAACTAGAATGTTTAAATGTAAAATATAGACATGATTGTTGTATATTAAAATATATTGAAATATATATTAGAGAAGATCATCATAGAGATCATCATCATAGGAGCCCCCGGTGGCGCAGTGGGTTAAACCCCTGTGCCGGCAGGACTTAAGACCAACAGGTCGCAGGTTCGAATCCGGGGAGAGGCGGATGAGCTCCCTCTATCAGCTCCAGCTCCTTATGCGGGGACATGAGAGAAGCCTCTCACAAGGATGATAAAACATCAAATAATCCGGGCGTCCCCTGGGCAACGTCCTTGCAGACGGCCAATTCTCTCACACCAGAAGCGACTTGGTTTCTCAAGTCACTCCTGACATGACAAAAAAAAAATCATAGAGAAGATTGCGATCTGATGACCTTCAGGTGTTGGCCAATATTAATGGGTTGTTATAGGCTCCTGGCATTTACTGCTTCAAAGTTTTAGATCTTTCAACTCCATTTACATGAAAGAGACCATCAAATCAGGAACACTTAAAAGGAGAAAGCCTTCAACCTTCAATCAAATATGGATATCCTCTATAAAAAAAGCTCTGGGTGGAGGCCAGTGAAATATGTAGGCAAATTGAGGGGAATACTGACAGATAGAAACATTGAGAGATAACTTCTCCCAAGTTAGTCCTTCAATAAAAGGTGGTCCATTTTATCAATGCCACATGTGAACCATTTACATCAGTTGGAAGTTACCCCACTCCTGGTGATCTTGGAGAGCCACATGCTCCACCCTTCGAGATACTTTCAGGAGCATGATTAGATATTTCGAGTAATCCACCATCTTTGTTCTGGATCTGCACAATTCTTTTTTAGAATCCAGAAGTGATCAGACGTATAGCCAATAAAGCCCTAAACAGTTCCAGCCTCGCTTAACTGTCCAAACATATCAGTGTCTATGAATCATCTTGGAATTTAAGTCCAGGGAGGCCTTGCTCTAGATCCCACCCCCTTTGCAGGTGTGACTGGTGGGGACAAGAGACAGGGTCTTCTCAGTAGTGGCCACTTGGCTATGGTACTCCCTCCCCAGTGAAATTAAATCAGCTCCCTCCCTCCTGTCCTTCAGAAAGAAAGTGAAGACATTACTGTGGGACCAAGCCTTTGGACAATAATTCTCAGTGCAATTAGTGTCTATGGAACAATGCAATTGATGACCAGAGTGGCTCCTAGAATATGCCTTTGGATTGTGTGATTTTAATTAATTGTTTTAAGATTTATATGTTTTAATTCTTGGGTTTAATGCATATGTTTGTATTATCTTATGTATGTATGGCATCAAATTGTGCCTGTTGTGTGAGCTGCCCCGAGTCCCCTTTGGGGTGAGAAGGACAGGATATAAATGCAGTAAATAAATAATAAATAAATATAAAAATAGCTCTGAGGCCACATGTAACCCATAGATCATGCTTCTCCCCAACTTATTTCAGAATTGTATTGTCAAAGGCTTTCATGGCCGGAATCACTGGGTTGTTGTAGGTTTTTCCGGGCTATATGGCCATGTTCTGGAGGCATTTTCTCCTGACGTTTCGCCTGCATCTATGGCAAGCATCCTCAGAAGTAGTGAGGTCTGTTGGAAGTAGGAAAATGGGTTATTTCAGAATTGAAGCCCCCGGTGGCACAGTGGGTTAAAGCCCTTTGCTGCCAGGACTGAAGACTGACAGGTCGCAGGTTCGAATTCGGGGAGAGGCAGATGAGCTCCCTCTATCAGCTCCAGCTCCGCATGTGGGGACATGAGAGAAGCCTCCCACAAGGATGATAAAACATTAAAAATCATCCGGGAGTCCCCTAAGCAACGTCCTTGTAGACGCCCAATTCTCTCACAACACGACGCTACTGACACGACAAAAAAAAAATCAGAATTCAGTGACAGTGGCACTTTCTAGTGTTACTTAGATGTGTCAGGAATTGTCTGGAATTTTATTTATTCCACCCAAAAACTGAGTCCAAACTTGTGTATCAAACTTGGGGTTGAAGGAAAGCTTATTTGAGTAGTGACACTTGTAGCTGGACACTGAAAACCTCTGCTCCTGGAGGCTTCAAGAAACCTAATACATTAAATAAATAGTATATAAAATGTTATAATTAATAATAAAATATTAATAATATAAAATAATAATAGTCTAATGAAACAACTTTTTGCATCCCTCTACTCATACAACTAAAATATTGCTGAAATCTTGTCAAATTAGCAGAAGTTGGGAAAATAATCCCATTATATTATTTCAGTCCAGTGAATATTTTGCTCATTTCAGTCCAGTGGATATTTTCAAGTTTCGTATTTACTTGGGTTTCCATCTGGTTAAAAAGAGGGAGGGAAAATATCAATAGTTCTAAACGAAGAGTGATTAAACGATGCCGCCATTATCAGGGATTGTAGATCTCTCTGTTCTGTAACTGATAAGAAAATAAATGAATCAAAGGGTAAGAGCAAGGGGGAGGAAAGAATAATCCTTTTTATTCTGGTTGGCTTTACAATGTTACATGTTTCTTTCTCTCTCCTCCTCCCTTCCCCCCAGTCACCCAATATGAATGCCTGCCAGGGACAAAATTAAATACATGCACTGAGAAGGTATTAAAGATTAAAAAGTGGATAATTAAAATTCATAAAACAATCTCATATATTCTCTCACCAGTGTTCCAAAAGTATTTAGTGTGTGAGTTCCGAATGCAAATAATGGTGGGATTCTGCAAGAGGAGCATGAATTTTCAATCGTGATGGTGTTTTATTTTCCCTGATTCTACTCTGAATATCGACACTAACACACACATGCAGGCAAACCACTCCTCCAGCCCATCACACTTCGCAAACAGCTGACAACCCCCAATGAGCGCATATTTATCAAGGTCATCTGATACTGACTGTGGCATCGTAACCCAGATTTGGATCCAGAGCATAATGAAGAACTTGATTTGTGTACATGCAGTTTAGTGCTGTGTCTTAGGAAATGTAATCAACATAGGCTCAAGGGATTGGTAATGGGACACTGAGCTTTTTCACTTCTAGGTCACTGGACAGAATCCAACTCGGTTGATTAATGACTGGCCGAAAGCCCTGGCCATCTGACAGCTACTTGGGTGATGCCGAAGAAGATTGTTTCCTATCAAGGCAGGGGTGGGGAAAAAGTAGATGGGGAAATCAGAAACTAAAAGGGACAAGGCTTTCCTTCTAGGCTTAGGGCAAAAGTCAGAGATTGATAGAGGAGCAAAGATGAAATGAATGAACCACAGCAAGGAAAATGGACAATGGAATAGCTCCCTATTTTGTGGAGTTTTGTTTCAGACAGTACATCATTGACTAGACCCAAACCGATGCTATCTAGATACACACAGAACCATTCACACAACTAGGATAAGGTAGGATCCGTGTGGGAAAAGAAACGTGATATGGGGCCCGCCTACCTGCGTGACCGCATCTCCGTATATGAACCCACACGATCCCTCCGTTCATCTGGAGAGGCCCTGCTCACGATCCCACCTGCGCATTTGGTCGGGCGAGGGACAGGGCCTTCTCTGTGGTAGCCCCCTGACTCTGGAACTCTCTCCCCAAGGTCATCAGACAAGCCCCAACATTGGCAGTCTTTAGGAAGTGCTTGAAGACCTGGCTGTTCCAGTGTGCCTTTCCAGAATAGGAAACTCCCAGCATCGTGTCCCAAATGCACTTTACCAGAGATTTAAGATTGCCTGCACATCACACCTACCCTAAAATCCTTACATTTCACCTGTCATGTCCAGCACTTTTAATTTAATCATTACATTTGGCCCGGCCCATAGTTTTAATTGTGTCATGATGTGTTGTTTGATGTTTTCCTGTTATTGCTTTAATGTTTATTGGTTTGCTTTATGAGTTTTTTTGTTGTATTTGTTATGCTGTTGTTTTATTGAGGGCCTTGGCCTTTGTAAGCCGCATCGAGTCTTTCAGGAGATGTTAGCGAGGTAGAAATAAAGATAATAATAATAATAATAATAATAATAATAATAATAATAATATGAGCCTTTGACCATTAATATAGCTTTAGGAAAGTTTCGTTGTCTGGACTCCTCTTCCCCTTCCCAAAAATCGAGAAAAGATATTTTGAGAATGTCAAGAGAGAGTTATTTTGCACTAATGCAACTAATGCGCCGGAGCCCCTGGTGGGCTCCGCTGAGCTGCTGAACTTGCTAACCGAAAGGTTGCATGTTCGAATCCAGGGAGCGAGGTGAGCTCCCACTGTTTCTGTCAACCTAGCAGTTTGAAAACATGCAAATGTGAGTAGATCCATAGGTACCGCTCCGGCAGGAAGGTAACAGTATTCCATGCAGTCATGCCGGCCACATGACCTTGGAGGCATCTATGGACAACGCCAGCTCTTCGGCTTAGATGTGGGCGCCATAGGGTGCCACTTTATTAGCTGTCCTGAGTCCCTCTGCAGAGGTTGAGAAAGGACAGGATATAAAAGCCCTAAATAAATAATAAATAATAAATAGAAATGGAGATGAGCACCAACCCCCAGATTCAGACACGACTGGACTTAATGTCAAGGGATAAACCTTTACCTAAGTAATCCACATGGTCTGTTTTACAAATGGTGCTTCATTGCATTTCTTCACTTTGATTTAGCTTTTGCAGGATTTTTGCAAAAATACAGGCTAACAACACACTGGTTTTTTTTTTTGGGGGGGGGGGGGGGTTACTGGAAGCAGCTTTTGTAGAGTGTTCAACAGACTGGAAGCTCCAGTATAAGGCAAATAATAAAATAAAAGCCGGTGGGTGTGCATCTTGCCTCAGAGAAGAGTGGCAGATTAACTTTCCCCTGAGACATCTAATACTGATATGATACTCCACTTTGAAGCATCTGCTGCTTGATTTCATATGGCAGCACTAGGTAGACTTGCATGAAACAAAGCAATTAACCAGCCACTGTGCCCACCAGCCTATGTGTCACAATTTATTCCCCATTCTCTAGATGTCTGTTTTTGCCAACTCACTTATTGTGGCACCCATTAAACAAATACAGGGCAGCCGTAAGGAGTTGCCACCAGCTACACGTCTTGTAAAAATAAGATCTATCGTCAACTCTTGCCACCTATTTGTTAACACATCTCCAAAGCCGCTTCGGTTCATCTCAAACAAATGCACTCACATTGCACTGTCAGGTAGGCAGAGGCTGAAGGCGAGCGGCCGAGACTGTTGCTTGGAATGCAGGTGTATTTGCCAGCATCTTCAGGCTTGACTCGGAAGATGATCAGAGTCCCATCAATCAGGATCCGTACCCTCAGCTTTAGGTCACTGCGATAGAACAAGAGTACAAGTAGGAAAAGTGTCAGAAATGCCAAAAGATGCACAAAACATGTAATTATGATCAAAACCATGGGAATTATGGGCGAATGGTAAGCCTATTTAAGCCAAATGTTACTCCTATGATGGACAGATCTCCAAAATGGTGAAAAAAATAGACTAGAACTCCAAAAATCCTGACAGAATCCTGTATAAACCCAATTTGGATTGCATCCAAATGTCATAATATTTGGCTATTCCTTTTAAATAAAACCCCATTATTTTCTTCTAAGAGAGTATAGTTTGAGTGATGCACTAGGACATTGGGAGGTCCAGGGTTGAATCCCCACTTAGCTGCAGGAAACTACTATGTGATCTTGGGCAAGTTGCACTTACACAACCAAAGCAAAACCAACCCTTCTCTGAACCAATCTTGCCATGCAAATCTTAGGATAGGGTCATACTAAATCAGTGTCAACTTGAAAGCACACAACAATAAAACAATATATTGTCGAAGGCTTTCATGGCTGGAATCACTGGGTATTGAAGGTTTTTTGGGCTATGTGGCCATGTTCTAGACGCATTCTCTCCTGACGTTTTCCCTACATCTATGGCGAGCATCCTCAGAATTTGTGAGGTTTCACAACCTCACAACCTCTAAGGATGCTTGTCACAGATGCAGGCAAAACATCTTATAAAACACTTAAACCAATTAAAACATCAGATAAAACAAATAACAACACAATAGAAAGCAATATAAAACAATACAGCTGAAAGAAACATAGCTGAGGTACAGATTCAAGGAGTGCAATACATTTTTACAGGAGCATAGGAAAGTGCAACAATACGGTAAACTGGGCAGAAAATACTGTCATAACACATATTGAGGTAGAACGTATGCCAGTGTAAAGTGTGGGCCGGTGTAAAGTGCAGAACTTCAAGTAGGGACAGGAAAGTTACTGGTGAGCTGCTTAGTCAAAAGCGCACCGGAACATCAAGGTTTTTAGTTGACTACGAAAGGAAGACAAGATGGGAGCCTGTCTGATCTCCCTAGGGAGGGAGTTCCAGTGCTGGGGGGGCACCACCGAGAAGGCTCTCTCCCTCGTCCCCCTCAACCGTGCATGTGACGGCGGGGGGAGAGAGAGCAGTGCCTCCCCAGAAGATTTCAAGGTACGCACTGGTTCATAGGGGAAGATTCAATCATGAAGATAAGCAGGTCCCAAACTGTTTAGGGCTTTATAGGTGATGACCTGCACCTTGAATTGGGACCGGAAACGTACTGGAAGCCAGTGGAGCTGTTTAAACAGGAGGGTTGACCACTCTCTGTAACCAGCTCCCGTGAGTAGTCTGGCTGCAGATATCTGGACCAAGTGTAGTTTCCAGGCCATCTTCAAGGGCAACCCTACATAGAGCACATTGCAATAATCCAACCTAGAGGTGACTAGGGCATGGACCACCATGGCCAGATCAGATTTCACGAGGTACGGGTGAAGCTGGCGCACGAGCTTTAACTGTGCAAAGGCCCTTCCAGCCACCGCCGACACCTGAGCATCAAGTGTCAAAGCGGAGTCCAGAAGGACCCCCAAGCTGTGGACCTGTATCCTCAGAGGGAGTGCGACCCCATTGAGCACAGGTAGCCAGCGGTTTCATGTAGATATTGAATAGCATGGGGGAAGGCAGTTTTGTGGGACCCCACAGGTCAATGGCTAGGGGTCCGAGCAGGTGTCCCCCAGCTTCACCGACTGTTATGGCCCCCAAGGAAGGAATGGAGCCACTGGAGCGCAGTACCCCTGAGATCCATCCCCAAGAGTCAACCCAGAAGGATACCATGGTCGATGGTATTGAAAGCCGCTGAGATGTCCAGGAGAACCAACAAGGACACACTCCCCGTGTCAAGCTCTCCCAACCCATCTTGCAGGGTTATTGTAAGAAGAAAAAAGAGAGCTGCCCTAAGCAAACCAGAAAAAGGATCCAACAACCTGTCCTAGCCCATACCATTCCTGTTATATAGTCAAACAGGAGCCTTCTGAAGTGTAGGAAGAAGACAACGGTGAACCTTATATGCATAGTGAGTGCACCAGATGTTTGCAAGAAAAGCAAGTCCTGAATCATTTATGAGTCGCCTGATTCTGGGTCAGGGTTTCAAAACTTTGCAAGTCTTGCTCCCTTGTTGCACGCATTTTAAAATTGCTGCATGAAGTATGCATGGGCTTACCTGACACTGGATCAAAGGCAGGAAAAGTTCCACAACTCCCAGCATTTTTGACCCAACAGACACCTATTTCACCCCAAAGAAATACTTCATTCCAACAGGAATTCTGAGAGGCACAAGAATGATAGTTGCCAAATAAATAAAATGACAGCCATCACTGCAGGGTGGGTAGGATCAGAAAGGCCAATATGTTTAATCTTCTCCTAAAGATATTTAGAGAGACCCTAGTAGTGCAATGGGTTAAACCACTGAGATGCTGTACTTGATGAGCAAAAAGGGATTGTGGCGCAGCTAGCTGAGTGTCAGCTGCATTAAGATCACTCTGACCAAAAGGTCATGAGTTCGAAGCCAGCCCAGGTTGGAGTGGGTTTCCAACCAATTGTGTGTAGCCTGTTGTCAACCTTTGCGACCCGAAAGACAGTTGCATCTGTCAAGTAGGAAAATAAGGTACCACCTTAAAGTGTGGGGAGGCCAAATTAATTGATTTATGAGGCCATAAAGAAGACTCCAGCAAAGCATTCTAGCGGGGAAGCATGCGGGAATGCAGAAGTGCTTCATCAGCGTCGCAGATGGACGATTAAAGCGACAGCTTCCCTGACGGCCAGAAAAAGTTAAAATAGCCTCTGTGTATGTCTGTATATGTTGTATGTTAAAATTGGCATTGAATGTTTGCCATATATGTGTACACTGTAATCCGCCCTGAGTCCCCTGAGGGGTGAGAAGGGCAGAATATAAAAGCTGTAAATAAATAATAATAATAAGGTCACAAGTTTGAATCCGATGAGCGGAGTGAGCTCCCGCTGTTAGCCCCAGCTTCTGCCAACACTAGCAGTTCAAAAAAAATGTGGTTAGATCAAAAGGTACTGCTCCAACAGGAAGATAACAGTGCTCCATGCAGTCATGTTGGCCATGTGACCTTGGAAGTGTCTACGGAGAATGCTGGCTCTTCAGCTTAGAAATGGAGATGAGTACCAACCAGAGTCAGACACGACTGGACTTAATGTCAGGGAAAACCTTTACCTTTACCTAAAGTAATTTAGTTCCCAGTTCTTGTACATGCTTCAGACCTATCTCACTCAGGATCCAGCTGGGCTCTCCTTACATCCTTATTTCTCTGTCCAAGTTTACATCTGATTTGGTCTGAAAGACTTTTCCCATCCATGGAAGAAATGCAAATACGATCCATGAGATGGTCCACTAATATTTCTTTCCTGCAAAATACACATGTTTGTAATTCACCTCCAATTCTCTTTCTCTTCCTGCAGGTTGCTGGTTTTTTTTTTTCCTAGAGGAAAAATGTTACATCTGAATTGGACTGAAAGGATGTCCCTGGGGAACCATTCCACTTATCTGCCTGCATTTAAAGAAAAAGGGACACGATGGGTCGTTTCAGGACAACTGGTCCTCCCTAAGGGTTTGGATTAGTTAGCATGATGAGTACTCCAAAGAGTAGAGGAGCTCCGTCATATTGAAGTTCCTGCTGTGCTTTAATTATTTCTGTCTTCTCATTCTGGAAAACATGTTTGGCTTGTTCCCTGAAGTGGGTTTCTTCAGCATTCCCCATGACTTATCATATGATGCTGGGCTTCTTATCACAAGTCAGTGAAGCGGAGCTTGTGTTCCCAGCTGGGGAAAATCATAAACAATACTGATAATCTTCGCCAGGAAAAAAAGAAAGAGAAACAGGCAGACAGCATATCCCCTGGATTGCCACTGGCTTTGCTCCATGGGGTAGGAGTGTGGTAGTTTGTTACAGCAAGAACAAGACTCTGGGGGCATCTTAAAGATAAGTGAATTTATTGCAGTGCTAAGGTTGCAAAACTCACTTTGCCAAATGCATGACTTGCTTTTGCTAAATGGGTATACATTAGGGCTGGGCAACCACGGAAAAAATTGTTTCTAAACTCAATTTGTTTTTAGGGGTTTTTTGCGTTTCGTTTTTTAAAAGAATTCCGAAATTTTCCTTTAAAAAAGTTCAAAATATAAAAAATTTCGGAAATTACGAAACAATTTTGAAACAATAACAAATCGATTCGTTAATGGCGGACGCGATTGCGCAATACACTAAAAAAACCTCCAAATGGGACAGGGGGAACTTCTGAAGCTTCCCTCTCCCTCTGTTGTTGACTATTGGTGTGATAATTTATTTTTTTATCACTGATAAAACAAACAACAACTATAAAACTTGCACCAGACATACGGAAATAATAACGAAACAATTTCAAAACGATTTCGAAACAATTTCGAAACAATTACGAAACAATTACGAAATGAGTTTGAAAATTCTTTTCGATTTTTAGTTGCTCCTGAATGGTTCAATATCGGATCGTAAGCTACTTTAAATACAAATTATTAACGAATTATGAAATTAACGAACGAAACCGCCCAGCCCTAGTATACATATGTACACATGGCTGCAGATTAAAGACAGGTATGCATAAACATACTGTTCTCAACACCAAAAACATGATACATGCTGGCATTTATTGAAAAATCCTAAGGGTGTTTGAGATGTCATAGGAGGTGTTGGAAAACCTTGGCTCAATGCTGATGTAAAAATGGTTCTCAACAAACCCATGATTTCTATATCAAGAACCAGCACTTTGAATATGCACACTCTGTCCTGTCCTGTCCTCATGGAATCATATAATCATAGAGTGGGAAGAGACCTCATGGGCCATCCAGTCCAACCCCCTGCCAAGAAGCAGGAAAATCACATTCAAAGCACCCCCAACAGATGGCCATCCAGCCTCTGTTTAGAAGCCTCCACCACACTCCGGGGCAGAGAGTTCCACTGCTGAATGGCTCTCACAGTCAAGAAGTTCTTCCTAATGTACAGATGGAATCTCCTTTCTTGTAGTTTGAAGCCATTGTTCCGCGTCCTAGTCTCCAAGGCAGCAGAAAACAAGCTTGTCCCCTCCTCTCTATGACTTCCGCATACATATTGATACATGGCTATTATGTCTCCTCTCAGCCTTCTCTTCCGAATGCTAAACATGCCCAGCTCTTTAAGCCACTCCTGATAGGGCTTGTTTTCCAGACCCTTGATCATTTGAGTCACCCTCTTCTGGACACTTTCCAGCTTGTCAATATCTCCCTTCAATTGTGGTGCCCAGAATTGGACACAGTATTTCAGGTGTGGTCTAACCAAGGCAGAATGGAGGGGTAGCATGACTTCCCTGGATCTATCCACTGGACTCCTATTGATGCAGACCAAACTCCCATTGGCTTTTTTTGCTGCCGCATCACATTGTTGGCTCATGTTTAATTTGTTGTCCACAAGGACTCCAAGATCTTTCACACTTACTGCTCTCGAGCCACTGATCTTTCCTTCCTTTCTCTTCCCCGGCCTTACAATGATTGTTGTTCTGTCACGCGCTGGGCCTGTAAAGAATTTCCTTTAGAACAGGACGTGCAACCTTTGCCCAGTGGGAAGCCAGGGGGCCTAAAGAGAAGTTCTCAGAGGGTTTTCACCACAAATAGTCTTTAGATGGCTTGTGAAGTACAACAAAGTCTTTTATTAATGAACAATCAAACAGAAGCTTCTCTTGTCTTCAGTAAAGTTAAGCAAATGATTCCAAGCTTTTAGGCAACTGGTGAATTCCTAATCTTGCTCACGAAGGACAGGCAACTGTCTTCAATAACTTCTTCTTTAAAGGAAAATCACCCTTTTTAACTTCTCCCAGGCTGACTGTAATCTAACCCTTACTGATGTGGGCTCCGCTACCGGGTCGAACTGCTTCTCAAATGCCAAGTGGACCTACCAGTAAAGGCTTAGATGTTCTCCAGCAGGAATTCTTTGGTCTTTAGGGCAGTTTTCCTGGAAATTCTTAAAGGTTGAAGCTTTTGTACAGGCTTGCACACGTCCTATACATTAGCTTTCCTTGCTGAGACTAACTAAAATGGCTCCCTTCCCTTCCCAATTGCCCTGAGCAAGGGGCGGGACCAAAACTTAACGATGATGGACAGGTGACTTACCCTATGACTGCAACCAAAAGAAGCCACCTATCTGCAGAGTCCCTGAAACCCAGGACTGCTACAAAGCAAATAAAGTTGGAGCTCCTGGTACAGTTGTACCAGAACAATTGTACATAAGCCAAAATGGTCAACATGGTTTATACTAACCATAGTTCTCTTAAACATCAGAGTTTTTAAAAAAATGATGTGAAGTGAATCTACAAACTGTTTACTTGAGACATTGAGGAGAGCATCAACAAAGAAAAAGATGAGATCATCACACCAGGGGGAGGAGGAATCCAAGGAGAAAGCATGAATACAAAACATTATCTTCCTCTTTGCAACCAATTATTTTCTGGAAGCTAGACATACCTCAAACCTTTTGTCTGAGGCATGCACTACTTGGCATGAGTTGTTTTTTGTTTTGTTTTGTTTTACATTTACCTTTGAGACTCTTCCATCTTGGAAGGAATATGAAATTTGATCAATCACCCTGCTTCTTACATTTCACCAAAATATTAAAACATGTATCCACCAACTTTGACAGCAAGGACAGGCATCAGTGATGGTTTCTAAATTACCACCGAAAAACTCATGCATGCCAGTTGGTTAGTTTATAAGGACCCATGAGATTCAGCTGTTAAAAGAATCCATGTAATCCGTTTCGAAGAAGAAATGCTAATGGACGACTGCCTTTTTCTCAAAACGTCTACCACCTAAAGCTATTGCTCCTCTCCCTTGTGGTACAGAATGCCCTGCCTGTGCTCAATGTATGAGCTAAATAGGGCACAGAGAATATATGGCTTAAAGATCCAGAAAAGAGAGGACACAGAATGTGATCCTGGCTCATGCAATGCTGTTTCCTAGCAACCTTCAGTAGGTTAAATTGCTGTAATAGGTTAGGTGTGGAAGCTCAAGCATCAGATTTTGAACTCACTTCTTAAAGTAGACATTCTCTTCTTCCCAGTACCAAGTGTAGGTCAGGTTGCCTGGATATGCCTCGGCCTGGCAGGTGAACATGGCATCTTGGGAGATGTTGACGGTGATGTTCTCTGGAGGGGAAACAATAAAAGGTGGCCCTGTGGGAGAGGAGGAGACAAACAGTTACCTCAGCAGCTGAAAAGATGAAGGTGAGCTCATAGCGACAGCAGCACACTGTCAACTGGACAAAAAATGGAAACACACAGACAAAAGGCCAAGGAGGTGTCGGTCCACAGCCAAGCTCAGCTTGTTTATTATTTATTTATTTAAAAAAAATTATATCCCGATCTTCTCAACCTCCATAGAGGGACTCAGACCGGCTTACAGCAAGGATTTAATGCTTATAGTACAATATAAAAACATCATATAATAACGATTTAAAATACATATTGATTAAAATTACAAATAAGCCAAATCGCCAAGATAAAATCATGTCCAACTCAGTCCCTATGTGTGGTCAATAACTTTGTTCTGTAGCCGGTTTCAACCATTACTCTGGGAATGCTTCCTTCCATAGCCAGGATTTCACCAGCCTCCCAAAGGACAGGAGGGACGGGACAGATTTGAACTCAATTGGGAGAGAGTTCCATAGCCGAGGGGCCACCACAGAAAAGAATGGAACTTTTGCAAAGATTCAAATCTTCGCATCTTCAGTTTTTGTTTTTTTAAAAAACTGCCAAAATTTCTGGTGGAGTCCAGCGGTGGGAGCTACAAAATCCCAGGACAAAGCAGCAAGTGTGGACAAAGGAGACAGATATCCTGAGAGCAACAGGTCTGTATCTGGACATCTTCTCACATCCCACGTTTTTTTGCCCCTGACTAAAGCATGTGATTTAGTGCTGTCTGGAACTGCCTTCAGCTTTCATGTCTTGCTGCTATTTCCCAGCATGTACTACCTAATAATGCTAAACTAGAAGAAGAAATAAGTTTGACTATATTTAGGTGGTTGTCTATATATCTTGGAGGGAAAGATATTAGAGACGAAATTGAAGTACTTTGGCCACATAATGAGGAGACAGGAAAGCTTAGAGAAGACAATGATGCTGGGGAAAATGGAAGGAGGGGCCGACCAAGGGCAAGATAGATGGATGGTATCCTTGAGGTGACTGGCTTGACCTTGAAGGAGCTGGGGGTGGTGATGGCGAACAGGGAGCTCTGGCGTGGGCTGGTCCATGAGGTCACGAAGAGTCAGAAATGACTGAACAAATAAACTACAGCAACTATATATCTTGCATGGTTTTATATAGCTATCTTTGCAGAATTAAGAAAGTTACTGTTGTTGGATTTGCACTTCCAGAATTCCCCATCCAGCACAACCTAAGAAAAATAATGTTGCCTTATAAAAAGCAATTTAGCAGCAAATAAGAATGTTACGGATTCAATCTTCTCAGATTCAGAAAGGGATTTTATGCAAGCTACTGTTTATCAGCATCGGTGGCCTTCTTCCACCTTTGCCTTTGCCCAGCCTCTACATTACTGGAAAAATGCAGGTCTACTACATGATGACTGCTGTTTGAGAAGTGTTTTGAACTTTCTGAGGTGCTACATAAGTGATAGCTTCTGGAGAGATGGTATTATTATTAAGAACCCAATTCCAGTGTTTAGCAAAGGGCAGATTGAAAAGCTAAAGGAGTCATTACAAGAATGCAAAAAAGAAAGAAAGAAATTGCAATATTTTATCCTCAAAACCTAGACAAACTTAAGATCTGTCATGGCTACAGGACTGCTTTAGCTCCATTGTGGATTCCTTAATGTCTGATACTAAGACTAAGGAGGAAAATCATAGAATCATAAAATTGGAAGAGACCTCATGGGCCATCCAGTCCAAACCCCTGCCAAGAAGCAGGAAGATTGCATTCAAATCACTCCTGACAGATGGTCATCCTGTTTAAAAGCTTCCAAAGAAGCACACTCCGGGGCAGAGAGTTCCACTGCTGAACAGCTCTCACAGTCTGGAAGTTCTTCCTAATGTTCAGATGGAATCTCCTTTCTTGTAGTTTGAAGTCATTGTTCCGCGTCCTAGTCTCCAGGGCAGCAGAAAACAAGCTTGCTCCCTCCTCCCTATAACTTCCTCTCACATATTTATACATGGCCCTCATGATGTCTCCTCTAAGCCTTCTCTTCTTCAGGCTAAACATGCCCAGCTCTTTAAGCCGCTCCTCATAGGGCTTGTTCTCCAGACCCTTGATCATTTTAGTTGCCCTTCTCTGGACACATTCCAGCTTGTCAACATCTTTTTTCAATTGTGGTGCCCAGAATTGGAACAATATTCCAGGTGTAGTTTAACCAAGGCAGAATAGAAGGGTAGCATGACTTCCCTGAATCTAGACACTAGACTCCTATTGATGCAGGCCATAATCCCACTGAGAATGTTTCTAGCTCTCAATAGTTACATGTTTTTTGGATCTCACATTCATCACCATAAGAAGTCTTTAGAAAAATAGCATAGGTCAAGGTAGGTAAAGGACTTCCCCTGACATTAAATCCAGTCGTGTCCAACTCTGGGAGTTGGTACTCATCTCAATTTCTAAGCTGAAGAGCCAGCATTGTTCGTAGACACCTCCAAGGACATGTGACCGGCATGACTGCATGGAGCACTATTATCTTCCCGCCATAACAGTACCTATTGATCTACTCACATTTGCATGTTTTTGAACTGCTAATTTGGCAGAAGCTGGGGCTTACAGCAGAAGCTCACCCCGCTCCCCAGATTCAAACCACCGACCTTTCGGTCAGCAAATTCAGCAGCTCAGCGCTTTAACACACTGCACCATCGGAGGCTCCAAAAAGTTGCATAAACTCTGACAAATAGTTTAAATATAGTGTGGTCAGCAGTTCAGCAGGTGACATTCTTTTTAATCCGAAGCTTAATCTATGGAATTTCCTTTCCTAACACAATTGCACAAGGTACAGAAGAACCCTTGGGATTTTTTAAAAATGTCAACCTGATTAAATAAAGTACGCAGACACACACACACATTATCTAGATATAAAAATACAGAGAGCTAGGCTTCATTTAGCTACTTTCATACCAGTAAAGCCCCAAGTGGTTGCAAACTCTGTTTACAAAGTACTGTGTATTATTTCTTTTTACAGCAAAATGTTACTATAAACCAGAATTGGGGAAAGAATTGTACTCTTATCTTCTCCAGGGGCACTAACTGAGCATTTAAACAACAATGTTTACAAAGGAGGGGAAGGGTGACTCATTAAACTGAGATGCACAGATATTCTTGTCTTTATATTGTATTCTCAGTTTTGTATTCAGCTCCTTGTGACTTTTCTTTAAATAAATGAATGACAGCTGCTTGTAAACTAGGACGGCTATTTCATCAGCATGACAGGCAATAATACCACAAAGGTATTCCAATTCAATGTGTCTTTTTCCGAAACACTAACACGAAGCAGAGACATTAAGTGTTGCTACCATGGCGGTTATCTACCCTCAATACACATAAACCCAGTCAGTATGCCTGAAAGGGTTGGGGAGTTTTTCTGGAGGGAACTCCCAACCTTTTGGCTATCTATCTCTATGTAGTCTGATCCCACCTTTGGCAATAGCAAGGTATCCTATTCCCTTTGTCTCTTTCTTGCCCCGTCAAATACACAACATACAAGAATACCACACATATTGGGAACCACTGTTCCAAGACCATACCAGTCTGCTAGTTCTTGGAAGATCTATGCTCAGCTCTTTAAGTCCTATAAGGAGCAGCTTAAAGAGCTAGGCATGTTTAGCCTGCAGAAGAGAAGGCTGAGAGGAGACATAATGGCCATGTATAAATATGTGAGAGGAAGTTATAGGGAGGAGGGAGCAAGCTTGTTTTCTGCTGCCCTGGAGACTAGGACGCGGAACAATGACTTCAAACTACAAGAAAGGAGATTCCATCTGAACATTAGGAAGAACTTCCTAACTGTGAGAGCTGTTCAGCGGTGGAACTCTCTGCCCCAGAGTGTGGTGAAGGCTCCTTCTTTGGAGGTTTTCAAACAGAGGCTGGATTTTCATCTGTTGTTTGAATGTGATTTTCCCGTATGCTGGTACGGCTGTACCAGAAGCTCAAATTTCCTTTTTTGCATGGTTAATTGCTTGTGTTTGATTTGGCCATGCCTTTTGCAGCTGGGTGGTTCCTTTTAGGCTGCAGTTATGGGGCCTGCCACCCGCCTATCATCATTATGTTTTTTTAGTTCCACCCCTTTCCCCAGGGTTCAGGAAGGAAAGGGAGCCATTTTAGCTCAGTCTTACAGTTAAAAGCTCAGCTATAAGACATGAATCAGCTCCACCTGTAGAGAGGCTTCATTTCTTACAAAATTCTGGGGGGAAACAGTTCAAAAGGACTCCAGCTGGAGAATCTACAAAGCCTTGACTGGTAGGTCTACTCAGGACCCAAGAAGCAGTTTGGAACCAGGAGTAGAGCCCACACCAGCAAAGTTTAGAAAGTAGATCGCCCAAGGAGGGGTTAAAAAGGGTTTTCCTCTTAAAGAAAAGAAACAGTTAAAGAAACAGTTCACGAAGCCAGTGGCCTGTCCCTTGTGGACAAGATTAAGAAAGCCACCAGTTGATTCAAAGCCTTTAAGTATTTGTTTGACCTGTTGAAGATCTGAGAAGTATTTGATTTTTTGTTGACGACCTAAGCAATAATAAAGGACTTTGTTAAACTTTTCAAGCTTCTAAAGACTTTTGTATAGGAAAATCCTTATAGCCTCTCATCTGAGGCACCCGGCTTCCCGCTGGGCACAAAGAGCACATCCTGTTCAAAAGCCAATTGCTATAGGCCCAGTGCGTGACAGCATATCCTGCTTCTTGGAAGGGGGTTGGACTGGATGACCCAGAAGGTCTTTCCCATGATCCTATGATTCATCCACCACCACTGTATGCCCACTATTTTTTTAAGTCCCGTAGACCTTATAGGGCAGGGGTTCTCAAACTAAGGCTCGCAGGCCAGATGTGGCCCTCCAAGGTCATTTACTTGGCCCCTTGTCTAGACAACAACAACAACAATAATCAGAATTAACTTGACTATCTAATCAGCTGAAAGCAGGCCCACCATTCCCATTGAAATACTTGTAAGTTTATGTTGGTTAAAAACGTTCATCATTTTAAATACTGTATTGTTCTTTAATGTTTCGTGCAGTACAAATAATATATCTGCAGTGTGCATAGGAAATTTTTTGGATAATTTTTATTGTTTTACATCTAAAATAATAAAAGGATGTGAAGAAAGTATACAAGTAAAGTGGGAGAACATTGTAATTAGAGTAAAGTAGGAATTAAGCATTCCCAGAATAAGGGCTGAGACCAGCAACAGACTACAGTTATTGACATATGCGGACTGAGTTGGACATGATTTTATTTTGGCGAACTGGCTTATATACAATATAATACTAGTAATAATAATTCAATATTATAATTATAATTATATATTTACATTACATGTAATATTACTAATAATGTTACAATATAATTGTATAGTACAATATAGTAATATATACTGATATTGTACTATGCTAATAATATAATATATTGTATGAAAATATATATTGTAAGCCACTCTGAGTCCCCTTTGGGGTGAGAAGGGCAGCATATAAATGCCATAAATAAATAAATAAATATGTACTTTATTTTATATGTATTTTAATCTATTGTCGTTGTATGATGTTTTAGACTATATTGTGGCACTGAATCCTTGCTGTTAGTCAGTCTAAGTCCCTTCATGGAGGTTGAGAAGACCAGGATATAAAAGTTTTAAATAGATAATAAATAAATAAAAATAAGTAAAAATAGAAAAGATAAAATCGTAAGAGAAAAAAAGGGAGATGTTGACTATGCAATGCGCATAGGAATTTGCCAATGTTTTTCTCAAAATATAGTCAGTGAAGTGGCCCTCTCCTTTAAAAGTTTGAGGACCCCTGTTATACGGATTATAAGGGCCACTTCGCCATGTTTTAGGCCATTGTTGGCCAAAGAGATACCTTAAAAGATTAGTGATCTGACCTCACTTCTAATTTCCAGTGTCCCAGAGTGGAGGCCAAAAAAAATGGCAAAAATGTGCCATATTTCCAAGGGGATATTTGAGGTAAAAGGAAGCTGGAAAATATATTTTAAAATTGACAGCTAAGGAATCATGCATCCCTCCAGATGACAATGGACTGCAATGTGCAGCGTGATGGGACTTCCAGGTCCACTGCATCTAGAGACACACAACTTTCCTGACTCTGTTTTAGAGTCACCACAGTTATTACCAAGGTCTGCTTCATTTGTGAACACAAGGAACCCCTACACGACTAAAGCAGACCTTGCTAACAACTGACTACTAAAATGTTCCCCAACCACCCAATGTGATGATCCTGCAACTCCCATCATCTCTGTCCAGAAGTGCTAATGGTCAAGAATGCTGAATATTACAATACAACAACATTTGGAGGAGAGAATGCTTCCCCAGGGATACATTTTAAATAATAATAATAATAATACTTTATTTATACCCTGCTTTACATGAGAGAAGCCTCCCACAAGGATGATAAAAACATCAAATCATCCGGGCGTCCCCTGGGCAACGTCCTTGCAGACGGTCAATTCTCTCACACCAGAAGCGACTTGCAGTTTCTCAAGTCGCTCCTGACACAACCAAAAATACCCTGCTCCATCTGCCCCAGGGGGACTTGTGGCGGCTTACATGAGGTCATGCCCATCAGTACAATAACACAATATTACAAAAGCATAACAAATCAGAAAATAAAATACATAAAATGCAAAAACCAATATAATAGACAACACAGCAATAAAAATCAAACGTTAAAACACAAAGGAATTTCACTGGGCGGGGCCAATTCAAAATAAAAGCACTAGGAGACAGGGCAATGTAAAATTGTGGGGAAGGGGGATCCGGGGATGAGGAAGGATTTAATTGCATAAATAATTATGTATTAACAACGACTTGCAGATCTGCTTAAATGTCCTAAAGGCGCCAGATCCTGTCTGATCTTGGAAGCTAAGCAGGGTCAATCCTGGTTCGTACCTGGAAAGGAGACTATCAATGGAACCCAGGTGCTATAGGCTCTATTTCAGAAAAAAGGAGCTGACAAAACCACCTCTGAGTATTCCTTGCCTAAGAAAACCTTGCAAAATTCATGGGGTCACCGTAAGTCCACAGGCGACTTAAGGCAGAAAAGAAAAAAAGAATCTTAAAATAGCATTGCCTAGCGCTGATTATAATGCAAACCTTTCAAGCCTGAGATAAATGTTTAAAAAGTATTATGACTGCTTCACGTGTTACTCTGCTAGCAGAGAAAAGGGACAAGTACATGCTTTGGCTGCAGAGGGTTAAAGCATCTCAAGCGGGGAATGACCTCAGTGGTGGAAGAGCAGCTGCCAATCAACGCAGAGGGCAGAAGACACTGGACGTCTAGCCGCATCCGCTGGGCAGCGGACTGAGAGTTGCCTACAGCAACTTCCCAGCATGAGCCCCATTGCCAAACACAGGAGGAAGATGGTGCCTGGCCTCTGAGGACTGACAGCTGCAGAGAGTTCATGCTGCCTCCCTTCTAAAAAGGACCATCAGATCTGCCATTCTTTTGGCAAATCTGTAGAAATTTAGGGGAAAAGAGCAGCCATCACTATCCCAGTGACATAAATCTTCACTGTTTTTGTCCTTTCAAGGACAAATCATTTCAGTACGTCCCCACTACATGATTTTTTGTGCAGTTTTTGATCACTATTCATGCTTCTTTTAAACAAAGGCTGGATGGCCATCGGTCAGGGGTGTTTTGATTGTGCTTTTCCTACATGGCACTGGGTTGAACTAAATGGACCATGTGGTCTCTTCCAACTCTATTTATTTGTTTGTTTGCTTGTTTGTTTGTTTATTAGGAGAGTTTCTATCCCGTCCTTCTCACCTCTGAAGAGGAACTCAGGATGGCTACCAACAGGCACAATAAAAACAAAACATAATATACATTTAGCATACATTGAAACAATTATCAATACATTAAAACATTTCACCGTTTCACATCGTCTTCCAAATCAATTCATTGCCGTCAGCTAAAAACAGTCCATTAAAACAATCTATTCTGCGACAGCTTGATCCCATAACCAGGATTTGAGCTTCTTCTGGAAGCTCATGAGGGAGGGGGTAGTTCTGATCTCATTAGGGAGGGAGTCCCACAGCCAAGGGGCTGCCACCGAGAAGGCCCTGTCTCTCATTCCCACCAAATGCGACTGTGATGGTGGTGGGACTGAGAGCAGGGCCTCTCCAGACAATCTTAAGGTCCTTGGGGGTTTGTGGAGGGAGATATGTTTGGATAGGTAAGCTGGGCTGGAACCATTTAGGGTTTTATAGATCAAGGTCAGCACTTTGAATAGTGCTCGGAAGCTAATACACAGCCAGTGGAGCTGGGGTAACAAGGGGGTTGTATGCTTCCTGTATCCTGCTCCAGTGAGCAAGCTGGCTGCCGTGCGTTGGACTAGCTGGAGCTTCTGAACAATCTTCAGAGGCAACTCCACACAGAGTGTGTTGCAGTAATCTATACAGAATGTAACCACAGCGTGGACCACTGTGGCCAAGTCAGACCCTCCAAGATACTATTCTGAAAATCTTTCACGGAAAATTTTGGATAACCTCTGGCCCAATTTGGTAGATAACAGTCCTGGTTAATGTTCTGCCACATCACTTTTTTAGCTGCTTCCAGTTCCAGTTTCTGTCTCCTCTTCCTGCTTTCTCTCTTTGCCCTCTGCTAACTTCCACTGGTATAAACTGAGTCTATATTCCAGAAGCAGAGGAAGATGGACAAAAGAGCAAATCCTTGTCCTTCTTATCACCTCTCCAAGTTTGGTCATTCTTTCTCATTTATAAATTGAGCCTGTCCTGATGACCTGCCCACATTAGTCCCAGTTTTCATCTATGAAATATTGCGGAGTATGCTTTTGTACAGAAATACATATGGGTGTTTTTACACAGAAACACTTTTTCTGTGAAAAAGAACACATTTCCAGGCAAAACACTTTTCTGCACATAGGCAGAAAAAATGAAATGCAACAATACATAATCGGGGATGCCTGGCTTGTTAGCAGTACTTGTGAAAAAGATCTTGGAGTCCTCATGTACAACAAGTTAAACATGAGCCAACAATGTCATGCAGCAGCTAAAAAAGCCAATGGGATTTTGGGCTGCATCAATAGGAGTCTCATGTCTAGATCCAGGGAAGTCATACTAGCACTTTATTCTGCCTTGATCAAACCACACTTGGAATACTGTGTCCAATTTTGGGCACCACAATTGAAGGGAGATGTTGACAAGCTGGAATTTGTCCAGAGGAGGCTGACTCAAATTATCAAGGGTCTGGAGAACAAGCCCTATGAGGAGCGGCTTAAAAAGCTGGACATTTTTAGTCTGAAGAAGAGAAGGATGGGAGGAGACAGGATAGCCATGTATCAATAAGTGAGGGGAAGTCATAGGGAGGTGGGAGGAGTCTTGTTTTCTGCTGCCCTGGAGACTAGGACATGGAGTGATTGCTTCAAACTACAGAAAGGAGATTCCACAGAACATTAGGAAGGACTTCCTAACTGTGAGAGCTGTTCAGCAATTGAACTCTCTTCCCTGAAGTGTGGTGGAGGCTCCTTTTTTGGAAGCTTTTAAACAGAGACTGGATGGCTATCTCTTGGGGGTGCTTTGAATGCGATTTTCCTGCTTCTTGGCAAGGGGTTAGACTGGATGGCCCATGAGGTCTCTTCCAACTCTATGATTCTATGTCATGGCTAGACTAGTTCTCATACAGAAGATACATTTTTCATGCAACCATACACACATACTTTCTGAAAGTGAACAACTCTGAAAGACTTCTAGAACTACGAAATATCTTGAGGCTATTCACTCTTGGATCTCCCAAGATCTTCCAAGAATTTCCTCTACACATTCTACAGATTAGACAAGTCCCCACCCTGGCAGTCTTCAGGAAGAGCTTGAAAACCTAGCTGTTCCAGTGTGCCTTCAATGGATGAATGAACAATACTACCCTCACATGACCTACCTCTGTAAAATGGCCCTCGGTAGCACTTTATTTTCCTTCTAGTGCTATCACACCCTACCCTACATCTCGGATCCCCTGTCTAGACACATTACATTACTGTCTCACCAATGTTTCTATGTTTTAAATGTTGTGATTTTATATAGTTGATGTGTTTTAAATGGGTTTGTGTAGTACTTTATTTTGCTGTGTTCTGTTGTATATTGTTATACTCTATTGCTAGGCTTGGCCTAATGTAAGCCGCCCCAAGTCCCCTTGGGGAGATGGTGGCAGGGTATAAATAAAGATTATTATTATTATTATTATTATTATTATTATTTATTACAGCTGCATTTCCCTGAAAGGCTTTCCAAACTATGAAAAATCTTGGGACGTGTCTGTTTTTCTAATACAAGTTTCCTGAGTATCAGAAAAAAATGATTTGGAGAAACAAAAATGTAATGGATTTCATTTCCATCTCTATATCTCGGATCTGTATGCAGAATTATTTCATGATGATTCTTTTTCTTCCTTCTTTTCATTCTTTCCTTCCAAGCCAGCCATGAATTTTCGGTAATTGTATTTCCAAAAGACACTGTCAAATATAAGAACAATCAGCTCCCCACCTTCCCTCATTTTTAAGGCCTTCTGGTGGGTCAGAGCTATCAAATCAATACCCCAATAAATACAGCTCCCAGGACACCTGCTAAGCAAACTGGATGCAGACACACAGGCAATCGATAGGGCATGTCTTTCCCCCAAGGCAAGGCAAAGCAAGACAAGGCAGAGCTTGGGCTGTCCCACTTTCAGCCAGAGAACTATCCTATGGCAAAACCTTTTGTCTTTCGGCAGAGACAGAAGGCACATTGGCTCTTCCTCCCTGCTCTGTCCTTTGCATTCCTCCCATCGTTCAGCTGAGCTGGCAGCCTTCACCATTATTTAAATGTCTGGGGTTTGGACTTAATTCTCTCGTTTATTTATTGATGGCATTTTGGAGGGCTTTTTTGTTCCTTTTTTAAAATGGATGATTGGAAAGAGGCCCAGCTCCCTGGCTGGAGGTTATACGGTCGTTCGCTCAAGAGTCACCTTCAAAGAGATTCGTGTGGTTAACTCTTCTTTAATGGGAAGCTCTACGTAACACAAATGCACCCCAAGGAGGTGGGATGGGCAGTGCCATCTCTCCACAAAATGACCCCTTATTATAATTAACATAATTTGCTGCAAAGACCCTTGTGGGTAGTATGATATGCCTCCATTCCCTGTGAGTCCATTAACACAGACTCACTCATAGTTTAACTCAACATGGAGTTTGACTATGCTATTCCGAACTGAACCAAACAATTTTATTGATTAGCCAGTTGGCCTTATCAATAACAACATACATGTAGTCCTCTTAAAATAAAATACAAATATACAGGTAGTTTTCAGCTTAAAACCAATGTAGCTTAGCCGTAGATGTATACGTCAACTATCCTCGTCTCCCTACACTGCACCCCAATCTGATCTTTGTACTCTGATCTCCTTTTAGCAGCTTTAAACAAATGAAGGGCAACTTTTGTTGTCAGAATGGGATTGTAACTGGCCAACAAAAAATGAGGTTTTGGCCACTGTATCCCAGCTTGTACCCCGCTTACTTCTTGGGAGGAGAGCAATGACCAATCTTGACAAAATAGTGAAGAGTAGAGACATTACACTTGCAACGAAGATCCGCAGAGTTAAAGCAATGGTATTCCCTGTAGTCAGCTACGGATGTGAGAGCTGGAGCATAAGGAAGGCTGAGCGAAGGAAGATAGATGCTTTTGAACTGTGGCATTGGAGGAAAGTCCTGAGAGTGCCTTGGACAGCAGGAAGATCCAACCAGTCCATACTTTAAGAAATAAAGCCTGTACTTTAAAAAAATTGCAATAAAGAACATTTTCCAAAAAAAAAAGAAAAGAAATAAAGCCTGACTGCTCATTGGAGGAAAGAATAGTAGAGGCCAAGATGAAGTACTTTGGCCACATCACGAGAAGAAAGGAAAGCTTAGAGAAGACAATTATGCTGGGGAAAATTGAAGGAAAAAGGAGGAGGGGTTGACCAAGGGCAAGATGGATGGATTGTATCCTTTAAGTGACTGGATTGACCTTGAAGGAGCTGGGGGTGGTGACGACCGACAGGGAGCTCTGGAGTGGGCTGGTCCATGATGTCATGAAGAGTCGGAAACGACTGAACAAATGAACAACATCCCAGCTTGATTTATTACAGATAAAAGACCATAAGTATTGTTTCCTTTCTTTTTTTTCATATAGATTGCAATTATGTAAAGTGTGGTTCAGATTTTTGACTTTGGGGGCACCACAGATACAGAGTTTTTCTTCTTGTGGGATAATTGAATCTGCCTTTTCTCTCAATTTGTTCAAATCTTGCCCTGGTAAAAGCGATTCTTAGGTGCCTTGGCATGCCAGCTTTTAGGTATGGCGCCCGCTGGAAATGTTTAAAGCATCCTAACCACATCAAGGAACCTGTGTTTGACAGGATGCCTATATCTTCTGGGAGACTATGCAATTCAATTCCAGGGGGTGTGGGTTTGTTTTTGTTTTGTTTTGTTTTGTTTTCATGTCAGGAGCTACTTCTGAAACTGCAAGTTGTTTCTGGTGTGAGAGGAAGGACATTGCCCAAGGGACACCCTAATGTTTTGATGATTTGATCCTTGTGCGAGGCTTCTCTCATGTCCCCACATAAGGAGCTGGAGCTGTCAGAGGGAGCTCATCTGCACTCTCCCTGGATTCGGACCTCCAACCTGTTGATCTTTAGTCCTGCTGGCACAAGGGTTTAACCCACTGAACCACTGGGGGCTCCTAGGGATGTGGTAAAAACACTAACTTAGATGGCTTTACAAGGTGATTTCATAAATTCACAAAGGATAATGCTATCAATACCTACCCATCATGGCATGCATATGCATGCCTCTGGATCACAACTGAGAGAAAGGGGGAAATGGGGTACTAGCATATATAGGCCTTTGCTTTGATCCTTGATCTTCTTCTATTTAGACTTCATTGGAAAGCATGAGTACCACAACTCTTCATAGAAGCTAACATGACTAAATTGAGGCTATGTAGTTTGGAAATATCATGAGAAGACATGACTCACTAGACACAAAAATATTTTTGGTACAATGGAAGGTTCCATTTATCCACATGCAACAAAACATGCCCTCTCTATGTGTTTTCAAGAACCTCCAGCAAGGTTCTATGATTTTCTTGGACTAGAAGTCCTTAATTTCAATAAGGTGTGTGTTGTTGAAGGCTTTCATGCCAGAATCACTGGGTTGCTGTGAGTTTTCTGGGCTGTATGTTCATGTTCCAGAGTCCACACTCATTATATGATGTTGTTTCAAACTGCATTATATGGCAGTGTAAATGAGACCAAGTGTTCACTTCTTTCTGAAAAAATGATGAATCCAGCAAGCATAAATCATATACTGTAGCAAACACTGATATCCGCACAGTTTTTGACTTGAAGATTACAACTGCAGCAGGAATCCTGTTTTGATAGGATCTGAAAGGACAACCCAGTGCTAGAAATTACCTTGGACAAGCAAGCGGGTAGTGTGCATGGCCTCTCCCTGGATACTGTACGCTCGGCAGGTGTAAGCGCCTCGGTCATTCCGACTGATAGAAGTAACGGTCAGACTCCCATCACTAACCTGAGAGGGAAGAAAATGAAAGTCAAACCACAAAGGTTTTACAAGCTCTTCAGACTTCTCTGCTAATGTCATGGATCATGTTCTGCAGTTGATGGTGGTTGGCAGTGGCAGGCCTAGCAGTTGGTGATGGAAGGGTTAATGCAAGTCTTTGTTCTAAAGGGTTGAGTAATCTGTAAGTAAGAGTTCACGGGTGAAAGCAATTAAGGGTGAAGGCATGCAAGAGATAGGTTGCAGCTAGGTGTTTCTGTATATAAGAAGCTAGCCTTGGGACTGTTCTTCGGGAGAAATGTATTTGTTTTATTTTGGTGGTAGATGCTGCTGGTTTTCCCCAGGCCACTGGATTTTCCGTATCCTGACCCGTTTCCTGAACTCTTGAAACTCTGGAACCTTGAATCTCTAGACTGGCTTTGGACTACATTATAGACTCTTGATCCCTGGACTTTGCTCATTGAACTCTCGGCATTTGACCACTGGACTGGGCCCTTTGACTATAGTGTAGCCTTTGCTATCGGTTTTTGTTTTATATTCTGTGGATGAGTGCTATCTTTATGTTTTAATTACACTGTCTTAAACAAACTGTTTGATGCAAACTGGGTGTTTGGTTCATCTCTGCCTGGGTACAGACAGAGCCCTGGCATTGCGACAGCCAAACTCTGCTGGTGCCTTATAGAATCATAGAGTTCGAAGAGACCTCATGGGCCATCTAATCCAACCCCATTCTGCCAAGAAGCAGGAAAACTGCATGCAAAGCACCTCTGACAGATGGCCATCCAGCCTCTGTTTAAAAGCTTCCAAAGAAGGAGCCTCCACCATACTCTGGGGCAGACAGTTCCACTGCTGAATGGAACTCCCACAGTCAGGAAGTTCTTCCTCGCGTTCAGATGGAATCTCCTTCCAGTCAGGAAGTTCTTCCTAATGTTCAGATGGAATCTCATTTCTTGTAGTTTGAAGCCATTGTTCCATTGCATCCTAGTCTCCAGGGAAGCAGAAAACAAGCTTGCTCCCTCCTCCCTGTGACTTCCTCTCACGTATTTATACATGGCTATCATATCTTCTCTCAGCCTTCTCTTCTTCAGCCTAAACATGTCCAACTCTTTTAGCTGCTCCTCATAGGGCTTGTTCTCCAGACCCTTGATCATTTTCGTTGCCCTCCTCTGGACACATTCCAGCTTGTCAATATCTCTCTTTATTTGTGATGCCCAGAACTGGGCACAATATTCCAGGTGTGGTCTAACCAAGGCAGAATAGAGGGGGAGCATGACTTCCCTGGATCTAGATACTATGCTCCTATTGATGCAGGCCAAAATCCCATTGCCTTTTTTTGCCGCCACATCACAAAAAAAAGCCAATGGTGAAAAAAGCCTCACCATACTACAGTTCCCATCATTCCATAGCATTGAACATGGCAGTTAAAATAATGTCAGACTGCATTCATTCTACAGTGTAGATACAGTCACAGTGGGATTTATGCTCTGAATAACACTCACTGCATAGTCATGAATCTACATCAGCATTGTCTACCTGATGCAGACAAGAATTTTCCAAAATATTTGGTTGAGATCTGTACCAAACATACTTCCCAAGACTTGTGAGTTAGCAATGACTTCACGTTAAGCATGCAGAACACGTGTATATTACTAAAGCATGGACCCCCCCCCCCATCCAAATATCTTACCTGATATTTCTTATTGTCATTCAAGAGGTCCCCTTCTTTTAGCCAGGTCACAGTCGGTTTTGGGTTCCCAAACGCCATGCAAGTCAGGGTGATGCTGCTGCCTTCTTTCGCCTCTACGTATTGGGGGGGAGTCTCTGTGAAGGTGGGAGGAGCTGAAAGAAAGAGATGAAGATGTCTTAATATCCTGTGCATCACAGTCAAAGGCCACAAAGTGCAAAGGACACAGGGAAAGCTCAAATATTTATGACGGAGCAAAATGGCTGTTTGTAATGGCACTACTTTCCTAATTTTGTTGAACTATTATAAACATTGGAATGAGCAGTCTTGGCCTTGACTGAGTCCTAAAGGTGCTGAATCGAATCTGGAAATAAATTCCATTGGATAAAGCATCTTCCTGAAGGAATCCACTTTCTCATTACCCCAAAGGTTTTCAGTAATTTAACAAAGGATTATAAGAAAATGTCTGATTTGTAAGTTTTTCAGTTTCTATGGCCATGTTCCATAGAATCATAGAGTTGGAAGAGACCTCATCAGCCATCCAATCCTACTCCCTGCTAAGAAGCAAGAAAATTGCATTCAAAGCACTCCCGACAGATGGCCATCCAGCCTCTGTTTCAAAGCTTCCAAAGAAGGAGCCTCCACCACACTCCGGGGCAGAGAGTTCCACTGCTGAATGGCTCTCACAGTCAGGAAGTTCTTCCTCATGTTCAGATGGAATCTCCTTTCTTGTAGTTTGAAGCCATTGTTCCATTGTGTCCTAGTCTCCAGGGCAGCAGAAAACAAGTTTGCTCCCTCCTCTCCTTGCCTTCCTCGCACGTATTTATACATGACTATCATGTCTCCTCTCAACCTTCTCTTTTACAGGCTAAACATGCCCAGCTCGTTAAGCCACTCCTCCTTCAGACCCCTGATCATTTTAGTTGCCCTCCTCTGGACACATTCCAGCTTGTCAATATCTCTCTTCAATTATGGTGCCCAGAATTGGACACAATATTCCAGGTGTGGTCTAACCAAGACAGAATAGAGGGGTAGCATTCTCTCTTGATGTTTCGCCTGCATCTATGGCAGACAGCCTCAGAGGTTGTGAGGTCTGTTGAAAACTAGAAAAATTACATTTATATATGTGGAATGTCCAGGGTGGGAGAAAGAACTCTTTTGTCTGTTGGAGGTAGGTGAGAATGTTTCAATTGGATACCTTGATTAGCATTTAATGGCATAGCAGTTTCAAGGTGTGGCTTCTTACTGCTTGGGGGAATCCTTTGTTTAGAGGTGATTAGCTGTCCCTGATGTTTTATTTGTTAAAAGTATAAAGAGGATGAAGAAGGGGTCCCTATATTGCACCCCACCATTACAAAATAATTTTCAAAATGCTCAGAGACACTGCAGTGCAGAAACTAATCTGCTTTTTGATTAAAGAGACTCTGGCAGAATTATAATAAAGGCCTAATCATAAATGGCTGTTAAGTCCAATTTGGTAGGAAGACATTTCAGCAATTTCAATTGACTCGGAAAAGAAATGATTTGGGGCAGCTGCCCTCCCTGAATAGGATTTATTTTCATAAAAAGAAAGAAAGGAATAACTGGGCTAATATGTTCCAAAGGGGAAGCGTGAGGTGGGAAGGAGCTGGAGAGCAACTCCGAATACAAATACGATTGTGCTCGTATGGCACTGCCGGATCTAGAGCATTAACATTTCCAATCAGGTTATTACAAAGCAAGAGAAAATGGTTTAACCTCATAATACAAAGGAGCTTCAACCTCCTTGGGATTGAAGGCTTGTCAGTGATGTGAAGGATGCTGCAAATTATGTAGGACTGGCATTTTAAAATGTGCATTAGAGATACTACTGAATTCCGCACCAGCTTTAGAACAAGAGGGCAAAGAAGACGCCAGAATCCGTGTTGTGGTAATACCTTCATCAAGCCAGCCAGATAGACTAGTAAGTCTGTGCTAGCTTTTAAGACCTTCAGATCCCTTCATCAGAAAAGATACAGGATGAGCATCCCTTACGTCAAATGCAGCATTTTGAATTTCATATAAGTAATAACTTGAAGGCACACAGTGAACATAATGAATTACCTTGCAGATGGGACCCAAGTCTGAATGTGAAATTTATTTATGGTTCAGGTACAGCTTTTCAGCCTGGGGGTCGGGACCCCTGGGAGGGTCACGAGGGGGGTATCAGAGGGGTCACCAAAGACGATCAGAAAACACAATATTTTTTGTTGGTCATTGAGGCTTTGTGTGGATGTTTGGCCCAATTCAATCATTAGCAGAGTTCAGAATGCTCTTTGATTGTAGGTGAACTATAAATCCCAGCAACTACAACTCCCAAATGTCAAGGTCTATTCCCCCCAAACTCCACCAGTGTTCACATTTGGGCATATTGAATATTTGTGCCAAGTTTGGTCCAGATCCATCATTGTTTGAGTCCACAGTGCTCTCTGGATGTAGGTGAACTACAACTCCAAAACACAAGGTCAATGCCCATCAAACTCTTCCAGTATTTTCTGTTTGTCATGGGACTTCTGTGTGCCGATTTTGGTTCAGTTCCATCATTAGTGGAGTTTAGAATGCTCTTTGATTATAGGTGAACTATAAATCCCAAATGACAAAATGAACCCCCTCCCCAAAACCCCACCAAAATACAAATTTGGGCATATGGGGTATTTGTGCCAAATTTGGTCCATGGAATGAAAATACATCCTGCATATAAAATATTTACATTACGATTCATAACAGTAGCAAAATTGCAGTTATGAAGTAGCAAGAAAAATAATTTCATGGTTGGAAGTCACAACAACATGAGGAACTGTATTAAGAGGTAGTGGCATTAGGAAAGTTGAGAACCACTGCCTTATACACATAGCCTGGAGATAATTTTATACAGTATTTTAAATAATTTAGTACATAAAAGTTTGTGTACATTGAACCATCAGAAAGAAAAGGTATCACTTTCTCAGCCACTCATGTGGACAATTTTTGATATTAGATTTCAGAATTACAGATAAGGGATGGAAGGTTGGGAAAAAGGACTTGATTATAAAATCATGCTATCTGCATAACGGTGAAGAAGAGACATCAGTCTCAAACTGAATTCATAAAGTATTAAATACACTGAATTATGTATTTTCCCAAACTTTCATTTTTTGAGCATGTCTCCCATAAACTTCTTGCTGCAAGTTGTAGTCCGGAAAGTACCTTTTTTGAGCTCTGATTTTGGGAACCTGTAGGTCGATTCCAAGAATAATCCCCAATACAGAACGTGTATAACATGATTAAACATTTTGACATGCCTATTGTCATACCACAGTTCACGCAATGAAGGCAAGCCTTGTCCCTTTCCACTTTTTGCCACCCACTTCAGTCTGACAGAGCAAAAGAGTTCCAAAACTTTGTAGAGCAGAAGCAAGAAGATTCAGCTATTCCCAAAGCAAATTTAGTCTGACATTCCTGCAAGACACAATGTCATCTAAATGTCACAGCAACCTTCCAATGGAATTCCAGGCAGGTAAAAAGTTACCGCAGAACACATGCAAGCTGTTTGAACAGATCTTTTTTCCAAGCAGTTTAGCTTAATGTGTGACATGTTGGAGAAGAAAATGCAAGGAAAGGCATTTCTAATGCCAATGAGCATTCTGCAATTGTGGATGAGATTCATGGATCATTCCTAAGTCTTGTTCTTGTTGTTGCGTGCCTTCAATTTGTTTCTGAGATATGGCAACCCAAGGTAAAAATAAAGGTTTTCCACTGAAATTAAGTCCAATCATGTCCGACTCTGGGGGTGGGTGCTCATCTCCATTTTTAAGCCAAAGTGCCGGTGTTGTCCGTAGACACCTTCAAGGTCATGACTGCATGGAGCCCTGTTACCTTCCCACCTGAGCAGTACCTATTGATCTACTCACATTTGCATGTTTTCAAACTGCTAGGTTGGCAGAAGCTGGGGCCAACAGCAGGAGCTCACGCCACTCCCTGGATTCGAACCTGCGACCTTTCGGTCAACAAGTTCAGCAGCTTTAACACACTGCACCACTGGGGGCTCAATGGCAATCCTAAGGTGAACCTATCATAGGGTTTTCTTGGCAAGATTTGTGCATAAGTGGTCTTCCTCTAAGGCTCAGAAAGTATGACTTGCCCAACATCAACCAACACATTCTATAGTTGATTCAAGCCCTGGTTTCCAGAGTCCTAGTTCAAGGATAAACCAGCATACCATGATGGTTAGCCTAAGTCTTAACACCTAATATTTTTGAGTGCTAGTGTGGGCGGAGGTATAAAGAGACAGGGTCTTCTGCTTGTGCTTGAGGCAACCATTAGAAACCTCATTCGTTTTTAAATATGATGCTACCAAATTCCAGTTTCTCCACCTCCCTGTACCCTGCAGTAACGGAGACAGACACAAGTTAGTTTATTTCTCGTGATTCATTAGTTTCCAGAATGTAGCCAGCCTCGTGGGTTTCACTTTTGTCAGCCCACAGTGCCACAACGTTTGACTGGGGAAGTGTTAAAGAAATTGAAATTCCAAGTTGCACTGAACAAAATTAGTTTGGTCATTTTGTTATTTACTGTGTTCAGTGGATACAGAAGGCGAGAAAGAGGGAGAAAATTGTAAAGTGGGGAGTCTCATGCACAAAAAAAGTGTTGTTCTTATGTCATTTCTGAATATTGGAAATGGTGCTGAACACATGTGCTCCATGATCCTCTCGCCCCCTTCCCACATACACAAATCTTACAAGTGTGGTACTTTCATTAACATGGTTATTGGTTATAGTTCTCATGACCTTGACCTTCAGTTTTTGAGACCTAGGATGGTCTGAAGGGCTTAGGGCTGAGACCGTCTTTCCACTGTTCCAAATGAGGTGAAGGAATCTCAGGATGAGAGCACTGCCTTGGAATGTGTGTGCATATTTTTGGAGTCCATAATTCCGCATGTTTATGGATTCTGGGAAGTGTCCTCAAAAAGTTTACTTTTCAAAGATTTGTCTATAAGTAGTATACTGAGCAGGAGTATTTTGAGGAGGGGGCATAGAGATGCATTTCAGCTCGGTTCTAATTCCTATAGGATGGTTTTACTCAGTGCCCTTGTTCTCTTTTGGAGACCATATTTGTCAGTAGCTATACGAACAAGTCGGATATCAAGTTGGAGTGAAATTTCACTGGTGGTGCAGCGGGTTAAACCTCTAAGCTGCTGAACTTGCTACCAAAAGGTCAGTGATTCAAATCCGGGGAGTGGGGTGAGCTCCCGTTGTTAGCCCCAGCTTTTGCCAACTTAGCAGTTCAAAAACATGCAAATGTGAGTAGATTAATAGGTACCACTTCAGCAGGATGGTAGCAGTGCTCCATGCCAGCCACATTACTTTGGAGGTGTCTACAGACAACGCCGGCTCTTTGGCTTAGAAATGGAGAGGAGCACCACCCCCAGAGTCTGACACGATTGGACTTAATGTCAAGATAAAACCTTTACCTTTAAGGTTTGGAAAGTGTATAGCTTTCCAGGTGTTGCTGCATTGCAACTTCCAGGAATTTTAGCATCTGGCATTGTTGGCGAGGGCTGCTAGAATTGCACTTTTAGGGGACCCCATGATGCCCATCTAAATCCATTCCTAATTCACCAGGCTTTAACAAATGACCTTGTCTGGCTACTCAAGTTCATTGGAAATGCCAAGAAGTGAGCTTCACACATTTAGAGAACAAGCTGTGACTGAGCTACATCTTCAGCTCACAAGAAGATTGGCCGGGGATCTTCTTACTGGAAAGGAGGCAAAAAGAAGACATCCCTTCCCAAATAACATTATGCACGCTTCTATTTAAATTTTCCTTCAGTCCCCAAATATCTAGCACTGCACAGAGCAAGACACTAAAATCCTCCATATCTAAAGGTCTTATATTTCTGGTCTTCTCATTCCCTTAGTAATGTTGCTTCCTCCCTTTTGTTGGCTGCCTAAACAGTTTATTGCAATGCACAACTAAACTTTAAGTCTCTGCAGTGCTAGAAATGTGGGGACTTAAAGAAACTGGCTTTGGGAAAGCTAGAATGTGTAATGATTTTAGTGTTGGACAATGACTCTGGAAACTATGGAAACCCACTGGATAACCTTGGGCAAGTCAAACATTTTCAGTCTCAAAGGAAGGCAAAGGTACACTCCTTCAGAACAAATCTTGCCAAGAAAACTCTGTGAAAAATAAGAATTTTTATTTGGGGAGGCAATGCACCATTAGATCCCTTTCAACACTGGTCAGCTGGACACAGGCCATATGTGATTAGAATCCTGGGAACCACTGTCTGGGGGAAATGTCTATCTCCAACTAATAATAATAATAATAATAATAATAATAATAATAATAATAATACAAGGAAGCAGATGAAACCATAGATCACATCCTCAGCTGCTGCAAGAAGATTGCGCAGACAGACTACAAGCAGAGGCATAACACCGTTGTTCAGATCATTCATTAGAACTTGTGCCACAAATACCATCTGTCTGTGACAGAGAACTGGTGGGATCACAAGCCGGAAAAGGTTACAGAAAATGAGCACGTCAAAATCCTCTGGGACTTCCGAATTCAGACAGACAGAACTGGATTGTCAATGTCACAATCCCAGGTGACAGCAGGATTGAAGAGAAACAACTGGAAAAGCTGACATATGAGGATTTCAAGATTGAACTGCAAAGACTGTGGCACAAGCCAGTCAAGGTGGTCCCAGTGGTGATCGGCACACTGGGTGCAATGCCTAAAGACCTTAGCATGCACTTAAACACAATCGGTGCTGACAAACTTACCATCTGCAGCTGCAGAAGGCTACCTTACTGGGATCTGCACGCATAATTAACCAATACATCACACAGTCCTAGACACTTGGGAAGTGTCTGATGTGTGATCCAATACAACAGCCAGCAGAGTGTCTGCTGTGAACTCATCTTGTTATGTTTATAATAATAATAATAATAAATAATAATAGAAGGAAAAATGAAAATTGAAGGAAAAGTTGATAAGGTTATGGCTCACGAATGGAAGGAACACTGAAGGAGGAGAGAGAAGGCCCAATTCTTTCATCCCAGGAGCAAGCCGTCAGAACAAATGCAGTCAAGGCCAGGATTGAAAAATCAGCTGATGACCCAAAATGCAGAATGTGCAAGGAAGCTAATGAAACCATGGATCATATCCTCAGCTGTTGCAAGAAAATCACACAGACGGACTACAAACAAAGACACAACTCTGTGGCCCAGATGATTCATGGGAACTTATGTCACAAGTACCACCTGCCAGCAGTAAAGAATTGGTGGGATCATAAACCTGCAAAGGTCGTGGAAAATGAACATGCAAAAATACTGTGGGACTTTCAAATCCAGACTGACAAAGTTTTGGAACGCAATAGACCAGACATCATGATTGTGGAAAAGAAAAAAGTTTGGACTATTGATGGCAGCATATTGGGTGACAGCCGCATTGAGGAAAATTAACAGGAAAAACTCAGTTATCAGGACCTCAAAATCGAACTACAAAGACTCTGGCATAAACCAGTACAGGTGGTCTCAGTGGTCATTGGCACACTGAGTGCCGTGCCAAAAGATCTCAGCCGTCATTTGCAAACAATAAACATTGACAAAATCATGATCTGTCAACTGCAAAAGGCCACCTTACTTGGATCTACACACATCATTCAAAAATACATCACACAGTCCTAGACACTTGGGAAGTGTTCGACTTGTGATTTTGTGATACAAAATCCAGCATATAGCTCTCATTTGCTGTGACATACTATGGTTTTGTGTCAGTAAAATAATATTTATTTATTTGACCAGTCATATGACCATTTCAAAAGAGAATAATAGAATCATAGAGTTGGAAGAGACCTCATGGGCCATCCAGTCCAATCCCCTGCCAAGAAGCAGGAATATTGCATTCAAAGCACCCCTGACAGATGGCCATCCAGCCTCTGTTTAAAAGCTTCCAAAGAGGGAGCCTCCACCACACTCCGGGGCAGAGAGTTCCACTGCTGAATGGCTCTCACAGTCAAAAAGTTCTTCTTTATGTTCAAATGGAATCTGAATAAAAGACACGGCAAGAAGGAGGGGACGACTTGCCCTTCAATGGTGAATGGAACTCTAGAGACACGGTTAGAAATAAAGCAGGGATTGAGTTGGTTTATGTTCTATACAAATTCCGTCTCTACATACTAAATGGGGGAAGTAAGAATTACTGTTATCTATCTCTAACTATATGATTCTGCAACCATGCACCAGCTGGGCCAAACAAGCCAGTCCTATAGGTTTAGGAACTGAAATAAACTTTCATCCTACACACAGAAAAAATATACAACTCTAGCACCTGAGATTGGCTCTGACTGAATCCCTCCAATTGGAGTCAGTGATACTATGGGTTAGTTCATACTGTGCTGGTACGGCTGTACCAGGAGCTCCAACTTTATTTGCTTTGTATTAAATGTTTGTTTGCAGTCCTAGGTTTCAGGGACTCTGCAGATAGGCGGCTTCCTTTGGTTGCAGTCATAGGGCAAGTCACCTATCCATCATCGTTGAGTTTTGGTCCAGCCCCTTGCAATTGGGAAGGGAAGGGAGCCATTTTTTAGTTAGTCTCAGCAAGGAAAGCTAATGTACAGGACATGTGCAAGTTTCCCCTGTACAAAAGCTTCAACCCTTAAGACCTTCCGGGGGAGAACAGTCTTAAGAGTCTCCAAAAATTTCCAGGGAAACAGCCCTAAAGACCAAAGAACTCCAGCTGGAGAACATCTAAGCCTTTACTGGTAGGTCCACTCGGCGTTCGAGAAGCAGTTCGACCCAGTAGCGGAGTCCACATCAGTAAGGGTTAGATTACAGTCAACCTGGGAGAAGTTAAAAGGGGGACTTTCCTTTAAAGTAAAGAAGAAGTTATTGAAGACAGTTGCCTGTCCTTCGTGAGCAAGTTTAGGAAGCTACTAGTTGCATAAAAGCCTGGAATCATTTGTTTATCTTTACTGAAGACAAGAGAAGTTTCTGTTTTATTGTTCACTAATAAAGGACTTTGTTATACTTCACAAGCCATCTAAAGACTATTTGTGGCGGAAACCCTCTGAGAACTTCTCTTTGGGGCCCCTGGCTTTCTGCTGGGCAAAGGTTGCACATCCTGTTCTAAAGGATTACAGGCCAGCGTGTGACAGAACACGTACTATATCCTTCAAACTCCAGGAAAACCACAAAAAAATGTTTTTTGCTGAATCCTGGAAGTGTTGCCACCTGTAGAAGCAAGTAGTGTTGCTGAAGGAGAAGGAACTAGCCCCATTCCCTCTGCAGTTGCTCACCTCTATCCTAAGAGATAGAGAACGACCAGATTGGGTGGGGGATGAGGAAAAACGAGGCCTGATCAAATTAGAATGAACAGCAAGAATTCTAAAAACAGGAGCTTTGAAACTATAGCACTGACCTACTTAGTCCAGAAGTCGTGTCTGCATTAAAACTGACACACAATCCCTCATACGCAGCAGATAACAAGGCAGTTTAGACTGCAATCCAATACAGGCCCACTTAGCACTTCACACTGCACAGTTGAAACCCTATTATTGCACTTTAAACACCAGGGCATCGGGCACATCTTCACTGCAGAATTAATGCAGTTTGACACCACTTTATCTGCCATGGTTCAATGTTATGGTTGCAATTGGTAAGATACCACATTCTCTGACAGAGAAGGCTAGGAATTCTGTGAAACTACAACTCCAATTATTCCATAGCATTGAACCATTAAAGTGGTGTCAAACTGCATTAAATGCAAAGATACAGAATGGGGGATGAGTGGCTCGAGAGCAGTACGTGTGCAAAAGATCTTGGGGTCCTCATGGACAACAAGTTAAACATGAGCCAACAATGTGATGCAACGGCAAAAAAAGCCAATGGGATTTTGGCCTGCATCAATAGGAGCATAGTGTCTAGATCCAGGGAAGTAATGCTACCCCTCTATTCTGCCTTGGTCAGACCTCACCTGGAATATTGTGTCCAATTCTGGGCACCACAATTGAAGGGAGATATTGAGAAGCTGGAAAGTGTCCAGAGGAGGGCAACTAAAATGATTAAGGGTCTGGAGAACAAGCCCTATGAGGAGTGGCTTAAAGAGCTGGAAATCTTTAGCCTGAAGGAGAGAATGCTGAGAGGAGACATGATAGCCATGTATAAATATGTGAGAGGAAGTCATAGGGAGGAGGGAGCAAGCTTGTTTTCTGCTGCACTGGAGACTAGGATGCAATGGAGCAATGGCTTCAAACTACAAGAAAAGAGATTCCATCTGAACATTAGGAAGAACTTCCTGTGAGAGCTGTTCAGCAGTGGAACTCTCTGCCCCGGAGTGTGGTGGAGGCTCCTTCTTTGGAAGCTTTTAAACAGAAGCTGGATGGTCATCTGTTGGGGGTGCAAATGCGATTTTCCTGCTTCTTAGCAGGGGGTTGGACTGGATGGCCTATGAGGTCTCTTCCAACTCCAAGATTCTATCATTCTAATCTACAGTGTAGATGTACTATTGTCCAATAGCACCCTGAGTGGTGCAGTTTGAGGTGAGGTGCTTAGAATTTTCAGTAGTTTTTGAATTATGTTTCTCCCACAAATGAACATTACATTTTTATTTATATAGACTAGCCGTCCCCTGACACATGGGGGTTCTGTGTGGGAGGTTTGGTCCAATTCTATCGTTAGTGGGGTTCAGAATGCTCCGTGATTGTAGGTGAACTATAAATCCTAGCAACTACAATGTGACGGCGCAAGTGGCGCCACCTAAGTATAGAACGGTTAGTTGCAAGATTTAAACTCTTGTATCATGCTTAATCCTGCCCCTTTTTACACTGCTTATTTATAGTTGTATGGATTGGTTGCTTGTAGCTGTCAATCAGTACTGTTTGGCTCCACCTCTTCCTGCAAGGGGGGAGAACTTCCTTTTTCTTTTCATTCTGCCATCAGAGTTCATACCACATGGACATGAGTAAAAGACTTGATTCTAAAGGACCCTGATTTAAGTTACCTCTTAGCACCAGTTCTGAGGTTTTTTACCCCTGGGACTCATGCTTTATGTCCAGATCGTCCTGGACAATTATTGAGGAGACCCAGGCACCTTCAAGCCGGTTCTTTTGGCACCAAAGGAAGATCCTGAATCTTCAAAACATAGGCCATCTGAACTGGGGTTGTGGTTTGCTCCGGCATTCACAGCCATTGAGGAAAGAGGAAACTTGGTGACGCTTCTCAGCTTCAAACCCCTTGGACCCAGGACTAATTGAGACTGTAATGTATGTTTTCCTTCACCCCTCTAAAGTTTTCCAGCTCATTGCTTTGAAGAAATGATTTTGTGATAAATAAAACTTATCTTGAGCTATTTACAGCGTTTTAGGTTTTTGGGAGTTCCAGTTTCCTATAGAAGGGCAAGAAGCAATCCCCTGGGGGAAAGATGCCACGTCCATCCCTCCTTTATTGAGAATAATAGCCCCCAGGCGCGACGGCACATATAACTCCCAAATGTCAAGATTCTATTTTCCCCAAACTCCACCAGTGTTCACATTTGGGCATATTGGGTATTCATGTAGAGTATGGTCCAGATCCATCATTGTTTGTGTCCACAGTGATCTCTGGATATAGGTGAACTACAACTCCAAAACCAATGGACAATGCCCGCCAAACCCTTCCAGTATTTTCTGTTGGTCATGGGAGAACTGTGTGCCAAGTTTGGTTCCATTCCATCGGTGTTGGGGTTCAGAATGTTCTTTGATTGTAGGCGAACTATAAATCCCAGCAACTACAACTCCCAAATGACAAAATCAATTTTTTGAGAGAAGGACATACATTAGGTTGTTAGGTGTCTTCCAAATTTGGTGTCAATTTGTCCAGTGGTTTTTGAGTTCTGTTAATCCCACAAATGAACATTACATTGGGTTGTTGTAGGTTTTTCCGGGCTATATGGCCATATTCTGGAGGCAATTTTTCTCCTGATGTTTCGCCTGCATCTATGGCCAGCATCCTCAGAGACCTCTGAGGATGCTGGCCATAGATGCAGGCAAAATGTCAGGAGAAAAATTGCCTCCAGAACATGGCCATATAGCCCGGAAAAACCTACAACAACCCATGGATTCCGGCCATGAAAGCCTTCGACAATACATTGAACATTACATTTTTATTTATACAGATAAGTATTTGTTTACTGTAGTATGTTACAGTGTAGGTGGGAGGACAATTGGTCTTTAAGGCATTGAAGAATCCCTGTAACACAACAAAACATTACTACACTCCAAAACACCCCAAAAGCTTGGTAAAGCCAATATTTTGGACTGCAGTTCACAGAATCCTCCATGGCCATGCTGATTAAAGGACCCGAAGTCTAAAAACTTTTCCAATGTCTACCCCCTTCTTATACATAAGCCATCCAGTCAAACATTTCTCAAAATGGTAGGAGACAAAGAAAAAGTCAACATCACCTTCTTGAGAGAAAAAAAAAGTTTTTAACTCTTTTACAAAGCAATCCATGCTCCTTCCTTTCACCTCTGAAATGAAAGTATGGCAGTGTTCGACATGTTCTAGAGAGGGAAAGGCTTAGTCAAAGAGCAATGGTTTTAAAAAATATATTTTAAAACGAGCCCCTGATGTTCTTCAGAGTCCAACTATAAAGCAAAGCCCAGCCCTCTGCTTCACCCAGGCACTGTTCCAGGGCTCAGAAATGGCATGGAATTGCATGGCAAGAAGGGGAAGAGCCTGCCTCAGTGAGCAGGCCTAATAGTTCAAGAAATGCACATTAAAGGATGCTCAGTTGAGTGCAAAGCTCTTATTAAAAGTTAACGAGGCCAAGTTGTTCATTCTCCTGAAGGTCTGCGCCTTCCATCTCTCAGGCAGCGTCTTGTTAGGCGAGAGGGGAGCCATTTAACAAGGCAACTTTCTTCTCTCCGCTTCCTGGTTGCACATTCTCCCCATCTCCATTTTTTTTAGCATTGCTGATCTCTCCAAAGATTGGGACAGCTTGTTAGAACATCACACTGGACAAATCATGAGCATTTTTAACAGTCTCAGAATGCATTGAGAAAATTGGAGTTAGGAGATGAGATGCAAGGGGAGCACAGCCAGGTACCCTTCAATGTCCAATTTTACTAATCAACTAGGAACCTACAGTGGTGCAGTGGGTTAAACCCTTGTGTCGGCAGGACTGAAGACCGACAGGTTGTAGGTTCGAATCTGGGGAGAGTGGAGATGAGCTCCCTCTGTCAGCTCCAGCTCTCTATGTGGGAACATGAGAGAAGCCTCCCACAAGGATGGTAAAACATCAAAACATCCGGGCATCCCTTGGGCAATGTCCTTGCAGATGGCCAATTCTCCCACACCAGAAGTGACTTACAGTTTCTCAAGTCACTTATGACATGAAAAAAGAAGTCAACAACTTTTTTCCAAAAGCACTCATTTGAAAAGCACGCTAGGTATGATGCACCAGCTTGCCCACAGAAGGGAATAAAAAAACTGAAAAGCAGGGGCATGAGAGGAGTTTGGAAAAGTCAGGGTTTTTTTAAAACTGCAGATCCCAGAATTCTCTTCCTAGTTAGATCTCAGAAATATGATCTAATGATTTCCTATTTCTAGCTCCTAAATCAACACCAGATGTCTTCTTCTTAGGTCACTGTCTTGTCTTCACACCTTTCCCTGAGCAATTTTCCCCACCCACGCTGCTGCCCAAAACAGTGAGCTATGACTACTCTCACCTTCCTGTATTTCTGATCTGATGCTATTTCCAGCAATGAAAACTTCCTGCCATTTTTCTTTAGGATTCTTTGCCTCTTTAGCAAGTGAAGCCCCTGCCCTTCAACTCCTTCCATTTCCCAGGCATCGGGCACCCACTGGGCATACTTGCAATCTGCATCTTTTTCGTTGTCCACTATGGCAAAAAAACTCTGTCCTCCATTTGCTATTTTGATCAGAACGCTTTCAGTAGGAATTTTGAATAAAAACTCAGTGGTCCACTATGACAGCCTTCGTACTCTTTCACTTAGTGAAACAATAGTAGCAAAAGGAAAAGCAAACAAAATCTGGCACCCTCATGCAGAACCTTGCTCTAGTCTCTTTTAGTCATGAACCCGGTATCTGTATTATTCATATGATTTGTGTTTTCGTTTGTCTGTTCTGTCTATTCGTTTTGTTCTGTCCATTGGACTACTGTAATGCGCTCTACGTGGGGCTGCCCTTGAAAACGGCTCAGAAATTCCAACTGGTCCAATGGTCAGCAGCCAGGTTGTTAACTGGTGCTCCTTACAGAGAGAGGTCAACCCTCCTGTTCATCTTCCGGTCCCAATTCAAGGTGCAGGTGCTCACCTACAAAGCCCTAAACGGTTTGGGACCTGCCTACCTGCGTGACCGCATCTCCCTATATGAACCCACACGATCCCTTCGATCATCTGGAGAGGCCCTGCTCACGATCCCACCTGCGTCGCAAGCATGTTTGGTGGGGACGAGGGACAGGGCCTTCTCTGTGGTGGCCCCCGACTCTGGAACTCTCTCCCCAAGGATATCAGGCAAGCCCCAACGTTAGCAGTCTTTAGGAAGAGCCTGAAGACCTGGCTGTTCCAGTGTGCCTTTCCAGAATAGGAAACTCCTAGCATCATGTCCCAAATGCACTGTGTTAGAGATTTAGGATTGTCTGCACATTGCACCTACCTCCAAAAACCTCTACATTTCACCTGTCATGTCCAGCACGTTTTAAATTTGTCCATTACATTTGGCCCAGCCTTAGGTTTTAAATGCGTCATGGTGTCATTGTTTTTAGTGTTTTATTGTTTTGCTTGATGTTTTATTATTTGCTTTATGAGTTTTACTTTTACTGTTGTATTTGTATGCTGTTGTTTTGTTGGTGGCCTTGGCCTTTGTAAGCCGCATGAGTCCTTCGGGAGATGTTAGTGGGGTGTATAACTAAAGTTAATAATATAATAATAATAATAATAATAATAATAATAATTCAGATGGCACAGAATGAGATGGTCCCTCTTGGAATGAAAGTAAACTTGATAGGAAAGGCAGATGGAAGTGGGTATCGGCTCCAAGTCTGTTTTTCAGATCGATTGCCATGTGTGTGAGCCCAAAGCACCCGAGCCTGCCAGGGTCTGCATCTGAGCACCAAGTAAGGAGCACTGCTCACTTGGCGCTTGAGTGCAGGTCCTTGCAGGCCTGGGTGATTTGAGCCTACATGCCCAGGCCTACCAGGGCTTGCACCCAACTGTTGAGTAAGCAGTGCTCCTTACTTGGCACTTGGATGCAGGCCCTGGCAGTCCCGGGCACTTTGAGCCTGTGCTTTGGGTTGTGGAGCAAGGCTACCAGCAGCAAACGTGATGGGTCTTCAGCCCCAGCCAGGGAACCCTTCAACTCCCCAGATGAAAGTGAGGCAAACCCCACCCAAAAGTGCACACTGGGAAGGGAAGCCTGGTGAGACCCCCCTCCCTCAATAATGGGTCAAAATAAAATGAATCTTTCGGCACCAGAAAACCCAAAACAAATATCTGTCCTCCCAATTTTGGGGGCTCAGTAGACACAGATCAGGGGCCGCACTGAAAGCTGGTAGATTAAACAAATCAAGGTTTACCCTGAAGGCACACAACTACTCCCTTTTTGCTGTAAACACAGCTTTTTTTTTTCTTCCAGCAGCTAAGCCAGTATATTTAACTGATATAGTGCATCAAGAGGATTCCAGCTAAACACATCTGTTTTCAAGGACTCTTGGCCTATGCATCTGCTAGGCATGGATCATGAGAGGAAACTTCTTTTGAAGATGAAGGAGCAAGAAGGTGATTAGAACAATGACAAAAAGATACCAGATCCTGAATCAAGACCTGTTTGCCTTATCAGGAAGTTTGAATCAATACATGCTCCCTTTCATAGAGATTTTAACTGAAGGACATTCAACAGCACATATTGTCCTTGATGTCTCCAACAACATGATAGGAGCAGGTATCGGCTCCAAGTCTGCTTTTCAGATCGATTGCCACGTGTGTGAGCCCAAAGCACCCGCCCTACCAGGGCCTGCATCTAAGTGTAGATTAGGCTGTATCTGTAGAATTTATGCAGTTTGAAACCACTTTAACGGCCATAGCTCAATGCTATGGAATCATAGGAGTTGTAATCTATCAAATAGTGCAGGTACCTCATCAAACTATAACTCCACTGCTTCTAAAGCATTGAGACATGAGCGTTGAACTGCATTAGTTCTACAGTATAGATGGAATATGAGCTAGACACCAACATTCATCAAATAGACTTTGGTCTTCACTGGAACAACTTTTTTGCTGGCAATACACAGTCCACGGTCCTAAAAATCTTCCTTTCAATCCCACCTTGCTATCTATCTTTGGCGTTCTATCCACCAAACATAAACAGAGAAATTCAGATTTTGAGTCCAAATACACTTCATCTGGGGGCCCAGGACAGCCCTCTGCAGGCCTGTAGCCAGTATTTTGATTTGATTATGGGGGGGGGGGGGGGCTGAGTTTGATTTGGGGGGGGGGGCTGAGACTGAGTGAAAGAGGGTCTACACTAGCAAACCTTTTGTATCATTACCCCCCCCCCCCCCCCGGCTACATGCCTGGCCCTCTGGAAGCATTTTCCCATCCATTTGAAAAAACTGAAATGCCTCTCCCAATGTTTGGTAACTGGCAATAAGAGGTTTAAGCTGAAAGATCCTTCTTCATTCAGGTTTTGACTTTGGCACCATCTACTACCCCAAAGTGGTAGCAGAGAATTTCTCTGAACTGAATTTGACCCATAAGCTGACAGAGGTTCTTCACGTTTGCTGTAAACTTCTAGCCTTTTCAATCTCCTGTGTCTCTGACACTGAGCTCAAGACAATTCAAGACTCAGACTGGTACCAAGGACCTTTATACATGGCAGCAAACAACTAGACTTGGCTGTTAGAATTATCATATAGAAAAAATAATGCCGGGGAATAGATGGAGTGAAAGGTAGATGACAAAAATGGACACATAGAAGGCAGACTGCTACATGGAAGGAAATTCAGCACGATTGTATACGTCAATACATCCATGGTCACTAGAGCGAAAGAAAACGGATTTTGTAGTGTGGCTGAAGGAAGATTACAGCCTCCCATGATTTACTCTATAAATGTCAATTTGATTCAGTGTTTAGGTGGCTACGCAGTGTTACCAAATAGACAGTTTACCAAGGGGGGGGGGGGGCATTTCAACATCAAGTATAGAAGCCGAAGCCTTGTATATAACTCATATTTATCATTTCTATTATTTACTCTCTTCAGAGGGGGCAGGGGAACCAAAATAAACTTCATTTAGATGCTATTCTATCTGATTCCATTATCTTCCCATCACTGGACACCTAAAAAGATTATAATTTAGAATATTCTTGCATCCTTGTTAGTTTGGCTTTCTGCAAGTTTTCTTAGAAAGAGGAGAACAGATAAAGTCTTGATATGTAATTTTTTCCCCTGACGTTAAGTCCTGCCGTGTCCAACTCTGGGAGTTGTTGCTCATTGTCCATTGATGGCATTGTCCATAGACACCTTCAAGGTCACGTGGCCGGCATGACTGCATGAAGTGCCGTTACCTTCCCGCCAGAGCAGTACCTGTTGATCTACTCACATTTGCATGTTTTTGAACTGCTAGGTTGGCAGAAGCTGGGGCTAACAGCGGGAGCTCACACCACTTCCCAGATTCGAACCTGTGACCTTTTGATCAGCAAGTTCAGCAGCTCAGCAGTTTAACCCACTGTGTCACCGGGGGCTCCTAAGACTTGATAAGATTTGCAAAAGAGGGCTCCTGAATATGGCCATCTAGTTTGGGTTGAAAGAGTAGATGATGGAAGCTACTAGCATCTAGACCCATGGAAGACACTGTACATATGAAATACCTAGTCTATACAAATATTGATCTAAATCCTATTGTTGGTCTCAACTAGAATATATCCATTAAAGCAATGTACAGTCAGCCTCACACATTCACTGGGGTTAGGACCACAGGTCCCCACAAAATTGGGATACCTGTGGATAAAAGAAAACTTTGAGAGAACATCTCTCTAAGAATCTTCAGTAGAGGTTGACCATAGTATCATTCTGGAAGACCTACAAATACTTAGAGATGTGTTCTGTCTAAGAAGCTCTAGGTCAGTGGTGTCCAACCTTTTGGTCCTCCAAGTGGACACGCTGGCCAGGGTTACTGGGAGTTGGAGTCCCAAACTCCCGGAGGATCAAAGGTTGGACACCACTACTCTAGGTCCTGCTAGAGACCCTAGAGATTCATGGAGAAAATATATTAATCAAATCCATGAATAATCCAATCCATGAATAATCAAATGTGCAAAAGTAAAGTTAACAAAAGTGGAAGATCAATGGTAATCTGGCAGATAGACAAAGGACAATGACAACTAGAATTGATAGGATTTGACAATGTGGAATGAATTTACGGACTCTGAGTTGGCAAACGTTGAGCATTACATTGGTTTTATTGATTATGATGTATAATTGATTGTTTTAATTGTTTATAACTGCTGTTTATATATGTTTTATCTTATTCTTTATGTTGGCATCGAATTGTGCCTTTTGTAAGTCACCCTGAGTCCCCCCTTGGGGGTTGAGAAGGGCGGGGTAGAAATGCGCGAAATAAATAAATAAATAAATTCCATGGATTTGATCTGTTTACACTAGCTGAGACTAACAGGTGGAAACTTTAGCAAAAAATATTTTCAAATAACAAGTTGAACCCAAGGAGACACTGAGAAGTCAATCCAAAATGGCTATGATTCAGGAAACAGGCAATACCAGATTTGTTTGGTGCAAAAGAAGATTCCTATGATGCTTCAACTAAAAACTGCATGGAAATGAATATATCAGAGGCAAATGCATGGGGAAAAAATGTTGTTGATGCGGAACCACCCTCAACCAAGGGAGCTCTTATACCTACCGTTGACGGTGAGATGCACCCAGCTGCCGTTGTGGAACGTATCGTACTGCTGATCCAGCATGAGCACTTTGCACTCATACCAGCCCTGGTCCTCGGAGCGAATTTGTTCAATGCGCAGAGATGCCTTGTCATGAAGGTTGGCACGGCCTACAAGAGAGCAGCAACATGGAGGTTAGCAGAAATAACAGTTACACTATGGCACTTGCCATTTGTACCCAACTGTAATGTAGGCAGAGAAGACTGTTCAACTAGAGCACGGTTCCAAAATTAGAAAGAATATCTACTATTAGTAGTTTTCCAGCCAAAAAAAAATTACAAAATGGTTTCTTAACAATCAGGGTAATTTTTGTGTGTGGGTCAGGAGCAACTTGAGAAACGGCAAGTCACTTCTGGTGTGAGAGAATTGGCCGTCTGCACGGATGTTGCCCAGAGGACACCCAGATGTTTTGATGTTTTATCATCCTTGTGGGAGGCTTCTCTCATGTCCCCACATTGGGAGCCGGAGCTGACAGAGGGAGCTCATCCGCGCTCTCCCGAGATTCAAATCTGCGACCTGTTGGTCTTCAGTCCTACCGGCACATGGGTTTAATCCATTGCAGCACTGAGGGCTCCTTAACAATCAGGTAAGCTTCCTGGAAAGGACAACAGAGCACTAAGATTTTGCAAAGAATTCCAGAGGATTTTTCTGTGCAGAAAACAGGTGTTTGTTAATGCTGAAAATACATGTCTTTCACAGGAAATAATGTTTTCTGTGCAGGAGACTGGGGATGCGGGGGGGGGGGGGGGGGAGGTTTGCAAAAACAAACAGGGTTTTTCAATGCAGAAAAATCCTCTCGAACACTGGCATGCTCAAATATGGGGTGAATATTGCCCAAAATATTCATTTTTTTCCAGCAGTAGAGAAAATTGTAGTAATTAGAAATAATTGAAGGTTTACATTCCTATCTCAAACTATGCCAGCAGGGAAGGGAAATTTATGGATGAAATGACCTTGAACGCACATAGGAAAACTGTATAATGGATAAAAAGACGGTTCCCTTTTGTTCATTGACCAATGACAGATCAGTTCATATCAGACTTGTGCATCTGTTCCAACTGTGGCCATTTTCCAGGAACTGGTGATATAGGTACACACAACTTAAGCGAGTTGGAGTCTAGAACTTCAGATAAGAGGTTTCTAAGTAACCCCCACCTCATCAAAATGTAAGTAATTTTTTAAACGTACATAAAACATTTATTTTTTCTAATGTTTTTAAAAGTTGACACAGTTTAAGATCTCTGCTTATTATTTTAAGTCAGCCTGGTGGCAAAAGTCCCAATTTTCTAGACCCAAGTAAATAACTTTCCCAGTTCTGCCCCTAATTTTACCTTGTGGTAAGACCTGATTAATTTTTTTTTGTTATCTAGGACACATTAGCATGTATCTGGTGGGATATATTAGACAACATAACAGGAATTAGAGATGACAGGACATATTACTCCATTGATCCACTCCATAATTCTGTTGAGAACAATAAGAGGTATGTTAAGAAAGAACTATTATTATGGTAATAGGCTCCTCAACTGTGACAATGCTTGGAAATCCGCCTCTCACACAATTCTTAGTCAACAGAGGAGGAAAATATGGAATGCAGTGATAATGAATAAAATTGCAGTGTATAAACATCCTCCGGAAAGAGGAAAAACAATGGAGACGTTCCATCACAACTTTCGTTTATTCATTGTTGGAACAAATAGAGGCCCTTGGGGTTCACACCAGAAGAGAATGGAGAACGGGAACTAACAAATTAGAGCACTGGAATATCTTATTGAGCTTCTCTTCCTACCTCTTTATGTCCTTGTTTGACATTGAAAAAAAATGGCACATAAGATTACATTTTCATTAGCACAATTATACATATGTATTTTATGATGATTATGATATTGTTAGTGTGGGTTGCCGGAGCCATCATTCTTCAGTCAGCTCCTTCTTCAAAGTATTTTCAGTAAAGGTGGGGATCACATGGTTATTTTTGGTCTTGTCCCAAGAGAAAGGAAAAATATTGAATAGAGATAGATAGATAGATAGATAGATAGATAGATAGATAGATAGAGTCTGCAATCCTAGACAGTGATAATGAATGCTGGAGTGAGTGACCAAATAATATTCTGAGGATCACCCAGTTCACACCCTTGTTGGCATATCTGTCAGTTTTCTGTCAGTTTTCAGGTGCTGTTAGATTCCAGCTCTCATCAGTTCAGCCAGTATGGGTCAACCATTGGAGCTAGAATCCAACAACATTTGAAGACTATATTTCTTCATTTCCCCAGTTCTAAGACAAAAAATTTCTAATGGTTAGTAAATGCACCTTGACTTGTCATGAATGCAGACATTTGCTTTTTAATGGATGGGGACATTGGTCCACCTAATTCAGCTATCTCCAAACTGAGCCTTCTAAGTGTATTGGACTTATTTATTTCTCGTGTCAGGGCAGCCAGTCAATTATATTACATTTCTAACAGAACAAAGCAAACAAACAGACATAATTCTAAATTTGTGAGTTTGGTAGTTGATTAAATGTCCTTTGACCAGTAGCTGGCCACTTGGAGTGCTTCTGGTGTTGCTGCAAGAAGGTCCTCCATTGTGCATGTGGCAGGGCTCAGGTTGCATTGCAGCAGGTGGTCAGTGATTTGCTCCTCTCCACATCCGCATGTCGAGGATTCCACTTTGTAGCCCCATTTCTGAAGATGGCTCTGCATCTCATGGTGCCAAAGCGCAGTCTGTTCAGCGCCTTCCAAGTCGCCCAGTCCTCTGTGTGCCCAGGGGGGAGTCTCTCATTTGGTATCAGCCATTAGTTGAGGTTCTGGGTTTGAGACTGCCACTTTTGGACTCTCACTTGCTGAGGTGTTCCAGCGAGTGTCTCTGTAGATCTTAGAAAACTATGTCTAGATTTAAGTCGTTGACGTGCTGGCTGATACCCAAACAGGGGATGAGCTGGAGATGTGTCTGCCTTGGTCCTTTTACTATTGGCTGCTACTTCCCGGCGGATATCAGGTGGTGCAATACTGGCTAAGCAGTGTAATTTCTCCAATGGGGTAGGGTGCAGACACCCCGTGATAATGCGGCATGTCTCATTTATTGGACCAAAATCCCCACTGGCATCAGCAAGAGTGGTCAGTGATGATGTGATGCACATTGCACGGTGACAGGTTATGTGAAGCATGAGTTAACTAAATTACTGACCTAAATTCCAGGTTTTCAGGTTGAGTGTCCTCTTTTCTGAAATATTTGGGACCATAGGTGCTTTGGAAAGGGTCTTTTTAGAGTATTTGCATATGCATATTGAGATATCTTGGCATGAATCCATGCCTCCCACTATTTCATAGATCCTCAAATCTCTCAGTCTCCCTCCAGCCTCTCACCACATTTGTTTTCTATGTGTGCAACACATCTGATGTAATCTGATATGAGACACATCTGATATCGGAAAGAGGATGCTGAGCTTGTCCGCCTATTGATATAATCTAACAACAGGGCTCTCCTTACAGTCCAAATGAGAAAGCAACCTCAAATAATATCAAAACTTTGATTTTGCTTGAGAATGTGAGGTCAGGAGCAGATCCAATGAACCCTTGACTTGTGTTCTCCCATCCTCAGCTGCACCTCCATCTCTGCCAAACCTGCCACTCAAGCAAGAACAAATCTACAATGCTTTGAGAGTGCAGATTTAATAGGGTAATTTGCATTCCTGGAAGGAAATCAGGGATGTTCCTGACAGCTTGTGACCGTAGCAAGCAGTCATCCGAGCTCATGGAAAAGGGCAGTGCCCTATGGCAGAGCTGGGAGGTGGCTGAACCGCAGCCTCTTGCTTAAAGCATAATGGGCATATTGGACTGGAGCCTCCATATTTCATCCAATACATTCTCTTTTTGCTGTCACAAGTCCCTGAGCTTAGAAATATTATTTTGGGGGGCTAAAGTTCACAGTTCACTATGCCTGCCAAGGCATTCTAGGAGCAACCATCCAAGCACTAGTCCAGTAGGTTCAAAAGCAAAGGGGGCTATGGGTCAAATCCAAAAGAAACCGTTAATAACTGTTGTGAGGGCTTTGACTGGAGTGTTCCTGAATGGCAGGTGGTTGGACTGGATGGATCTTGCGGTTTGCTCCAACTCTGTGACTGTATGATTCCAACTCACATATCCCCCCCCCCCCCTGTTATTTATGGTCATGGGAACTGGACAGTAAAGAAAGCTATAGAAAGAAAATGACATCCAATGAAATGTGGTGCTGAAGGAGAGATCTAAGGATCCTATGGACTGCCAAAAAGACAAAGGAATGGGTCTGTGATCAAATCAAGCCTGGATTCTCCCTAGAAGTCAAGATGACTAAACTAAGGGTGCCATACTTTGGACACATCATGAGACAATACGGCTCACCACAAAGGATGGTAACGTTCAGTAAAGTGGATGTGTATATGTTCTGCCAAGTCACTTGTTGTCTTATGGCAACCCCGTGAATTCTATAGGAATTTGCTTAGGTAAGAATACTCAAAGGTGATTTTGTCAGTCCCTTCTTCTGAATATAGCCTACTGGGTATTGATTGGAGTCTAACTAACCAGAGCTGATCCTGCTCAGCTTCCAAGACCAAACAGGATCTGGTAGTAGTGGAGTATTTACGCAATAGGGGGGAAAGGAAGAACACAACACGTTGGATCAATTCAATCAAGGAAGCCAAGGCCCTGTTTTTGGAAGACCTAAACTGGGTTGCTGATGACCGAAGCTCATGAAGGCCTCTCATTCATAGGGTCACCATAAGCTGAGGCCAACTTGGTGATAAATAAAAACAATGAATCATGAGATCCTGGAGAGACATATAAGTTGTTTCTTTTGTTTTTTTTGTTTGTTTGTTTTTTTTGTCGTGTCAGGAGCAAGTTGCTTCTGGTGTGAGAGAATTGGCTGTCTGCAAGGACGTTGCCCAGCGGACACCTGCATGATTTTGATGTTTTTATCATCCTTGTGGGAGGCTTCTCTCATGTCCCCACATGAAGAGCTGGAGCTGATAGAAGGAGCTCATCCGCCTCTCCCCGGATTTGAACCTGCGACCTGTCAGTCTTCAGTTCTGCCGGCACAGGGGTTTAACCCACTGTGCCACCGGGGGCTCTGACATATAAGTAAACTTGATATTTAAAAATGGACCAGGGGAGTGTGGCCTTTGGATCCATCCAGAGATGGCCCACACTCAAGCTTTCCAACCCTGAGGCCCATGGGGGAGGTTTGATGTGGCAGGATGGTCCCACTGCCCCCACAATGTCAGTTCTCATTTCTTTTTCCTCAGTTCCCTAGGAGTGCAGCCGTCCAGAGGGGTTTAGCACACAGCGTGAGTGAGCAGCGGCAACTTCCCCCCTCCTGAGGTTGTCATGCAAGGTTTGCAGCACACAGGTCCCCGAAAGCATCACTCGGAGCTTTATGCTGCAGCTACGGGGCGGCCACAGGAGTCGGCACGGAGGGAGCAGCAGCCCTCCTTTTCAATGCCTAGGCTTCTCTTGGCCCAGACAGCCCAGCTGGCATCTCTCTGCCGCTGCTTAATTAAAACCAACCAGGCGGAAAGAATGGAATTTAAAAAACAAAATAAAAAGAGGCAAGAGATGAAGAGAGTGAAATAGAGAGGGAGGGGGCAGAGCGAGAGAAAAAGCAAGCTTGGCCTGATCTGTGTATTAACCAGCCAGGCCAAACTGGACTCAAGCCGAAGACAGATGTACCATTTTGCTTGTGGCAGAGGTCATTTGAAAGCATCTTCACTCCCTCCTGGAAATAAGATAAGCTTCTTCTTTTCTTTTCTTCCCCCTTCCTGCTCTAGACCATGTTCTGAAAGCAGGAGGGAAATGGGACTGAGAAATAATTCTTCCCATTTCATATCTAGTGAAGCAAAGCTAGCAATGCTTGGCACAGATCAGCTAACAACCATGATGTTTTCTCATAAGACATCTTTTCCTGGATATTCCCATCACTACTACATTCTGTGAGTGAAGCTCTATTCAATATCATTCAAGGTCAGGAGGAGTGGGAATGCCAGAGTGAAAACTGGGGAAAGGAGCTCCTGTGCCCGCTATGCCCTTTCCACCAGAAGTGTTTATGTAGTTGCTCTGGAGGACCTAGAAAATTCCTAGATAGACTTCACAAACTCTGAGGATATCTGCCATAGATGCAGGCAATATGTCAGGAGAGAATGCTTCTGGATCATCGCCATACAGCCTGAAAAACTTCTTGTTGTTTATTCGTTCAGTCACTTCCAACTCTCCGTGACCTCATGGACCAGCCCACGCCAGAACTCCCTGTCTGCTGTCACCACCCCCATCTCCTTCAGAGTCAAGCCAATCACTTCAAGGATACTATCCATCCATTGTGCCCTTGGTTGGCTCCTCTTCCTTTTTCCTTCCATTTTCCCCAGCATCATTGTCTTCTCCAAGTTTTCCTGTCTTCTCATGTTGTGGCCGAAGTATGTCATCTTTGCCTCTAATATCCCTCCCTCCAGTGAGCAGTCAAGCTTTATTTCCTGAAGTATGGACTGGTTGGATCTTCTCGTGATCCAAGGCAGTCCCGGAATTTTCCTCCATCACCACAGTTCAAAAATGTCTATCTTCCTTCACTCAGCCTTCCTTATAGTCCAGCTCTTGCATCCATAGGCAACTAGAGGGAATACCAAAAACTTACAGCAACCCAATTCCTAGATAAATTCTCTATAATTTGCTAGTCGTCCAGGGTGTTTCTTTGGTAACTTCTGGTGGAAGCATGTCTTGGAATTGCCTGGAGAATATAGTGAATTCCTAGAGAGGATTTTTTCCCCAATGCATGTAGGTTAAACTGTAGGAACCGGCCACATATGTACTGGGGTCATATTGAACTCCTTATTACCCCAAAGGGAAGTATCAGGCAGAGTTACCTAGGGAATTTGAACACAGCAAACCAAACAGTTTTAGGTGTGGATGATTTCCACCTTATTTTATTTATTTATCATGTCAGAAGCGAAATGAGGAGACAGTTGTAATGTATTTTAAAAACACAAATGAATTTTTTAAAAACACAAAGAATTGCAACACATTTGTGCCCAGGGGATGCCCGAATGTGTTGCAATTCTGCAAGGAGGTTTCTCTCATGTCCCACCAGAGACACTCCAAGTGGCCAGCTACTGGTCAAAGCACATTTACTAAAGAATTTACTAGAGAGAAGCCTCCCTGCAGAATTGCAACACATTTGGGAATCCCCTGGGCAACATCCTTGGAGAAAACTGATTTTCTCACACCAGAAGCAACTTGCAGCATTTCCACCTTATTACCCCGTTAGATATATGGCGACTGAAGGAAAAATTCATGTGGGTACTAGTATGCTTATCGAGCCCCCAGTGGCGCAGTGGATTAAACCACTAAGTTGCAGAACTTGCTGACCGAAAGGTCGGTGGTTCAGATCTGGGGAATGGAATGAGCTTCTGCTGTTAGCCCCAGCTTCTGCCAACCTAGCAGTTCGAAAACATGCAAATGTGAGTAGATCAATAGGTACTGCTCTGGCGGGATGGCAATGGCACTCCATGCAGTCATGCTTGCCACATGGCCTTGGAGGCATCTACAGACAATACCGGCTCTTCAGCTTAGAAATGGAGATGAGCACCAACCCTCAGAGTCAGACATGACTAGACTTAATATCAAGGGGAAACCTTTACCTTTACTTTATGCTTATGGTGAATTTAGCCACCACACAGCTACACCTCTATTACTGTGTGGTTTTTAGGGATCCCGAAATGGCCCATGGACCTACACTTCACCCACATCTGCTGTAGAGCTACCATCACTCTTCAGAGAGTCCCCAACTGGCAGTTTCCATACCATAAGTTCCTGAGTTCCTATCAGAAGCTGAGCTGAAATTCTGTTGGACAACTGGCTACTGAGATGACAATGCGAGTGTTGCTGTATTATTCCACATTTTTTTATTATCTATACTTGCATGCTTTTAGAAATCATACACCCAAGGACTATCTTTTATTGACTGGTTGATTTCACTTGTATATCCCACCTTTCTCCTGTAATTTGGACCCAAGGTAGTTTACAACCAGATTACCTTTTAAATAATAATGGCACAGAGGAAATCAAACAAAAATAACATTGAAATTAAAATATTAAAACACAATTGAAATAAAGGCAATTAAATGCACAATAAGCAGCACCTGGCATGTACTCATTAAAAACCTCTTAGCAGCCAGTCAGTTGCCAACTAAATAAAAAAGGTCTTGACTTCCTATGTGTGCTTGTTTGGAAGCAAGTCCTGCAGGGTTCAATGGAGCTTATTTCCAGATAAATGAGGGCAGGGTTGAAGCCATGGAGTATGTTCTTAAAACCTGGGTGTTATTCTAGGCACCTCCAAGCAGCCAAGTCTTCTTTTCATTCAACCTTGCAATCCTGAGACTTTTGAAGATATGGCTATTCAAGATTTTGTTTTAAAAGTCCCAATGACAATGCTGAATGGCTCTTACCAATGCAATGTTCACATTTGCAATCAAGGCTTAGAAAGTTATTCTTTTGATTACATTGAGGGATTTCAAAAGTAATTTGTTGTCATTGCTTTATGCCATGCTAAAATAATTTGTTGCACTGCTTGCCACTTTCTACTACTTTCCATTGCTTATTTAAGTTGAAAAGCCATCAAGGCTACAAACCAGTGGGTTGTTGTAGGTTTTTTCGGGCTATATGACCATGTTCTAGAGGCATTCTCTCCTGACATTTTGCCTGCATCTATGGCAAGCATCCTCAGAGGTAGTGACCTCACTACCTCTGAGGATGCTTGCCACAGATGCAGGCGAAACGTCAGGAGAGAATGCCTCTAGAACATGGCCATATATCCCGAAAAAACCTACAACAACCCAGTGATTCCGGCCATGAAAGCCTTTGACAATACATTCCTACAAACCAGCTTCAGCACTGCGCTCATCGGAGGAGGCCCTGCTCTCAGGCCCACCCCAAATCTCAAGTACGGCTGGTGGGAAAGAGGGAGGGCCTTCTCTGTGGTTGCCCCCACCACAGGAACTCCCTCCCTAAAGAAATAAAGCCGGCCCCTCCCTCCTCTACTTCAAAAACAACTGAAGACTCACCTTTGCTCATTAGCATATGGAGAGGAGGAGGCTTAGACAATGAAAGATCACTACTGGACCTCTGGTTGAGAATTATTTCGTATCCAGGCTCTACTAGTCCATGTTGGCCCAGTTATCATCACTGGCCACAAAACCAACTCACACAATGTTGTGAATGATAGTTGGCTTCTGTAGATCAATGTGAATTGTTTTATGTTCAGATTTTACACCATTATATAATTTTTGTTTGATAACGTTTGCTTTAATCTGTTGATCTTATTTTCTAAATGTTGTTTTTATATGTGGGGTTTTGGGGGGTTATGATGTTGGTAATTGTTTTATAAAGGCATTGAATGTTTGCCTGGATTCTACCCTGAGTCCCCCTGGAGTGATAGGGCAGCATATACTATTATTATTATTATTATTATTATTATTAGCCGTTCCCTGACACATGTTGCTGTGGTCCACTCTTTGTATATGTGTATATGTATATGTGTATGTATATATATATTTGTGTATATGTGTATATATGTGTGTTTGCATGTATGTGTGTGTAGTTTTGCACATGCGTTGTAATGTATTTTTTATTTTTTAGCTTTTTAAGTCTCTTCCACTGTGTTTTTCAATGTTTTTTATGAGTGATGGTCACTCATTGGCCAGATAGGTGTATTGTGTCCAAATTTGGTGTCAATTCGTCCAGTGGTTTTTGAGTTATATTAATCCCACAAATTACCATTACATTTTTATTTATATAGATGATGATGATGATGATGATGATGATGATGATGATGATGATTATTCCTAACTGACCATAAAATTATAAAAAATCTGAAAAATTCTTGTCAAAACACTTCTGGAAAATGCTCTTCAAGGTCATCTCCAAAAATAGCCAATAATCAGCAATTTCAGTCTTATGCTACTCATATGATGCCACTACTTCTGGGGAAGGTAACAGCTCCAACAATCCACCAAAGTAAAAGCCCATGATTCTTTGAGGTAGCCCTAGACAGTTTAGTCAGTGGTACTGAATGCTGGGACTTGTAGTATAGAAACATTCAAAGGGCCAAATGGAGATGGCCAATTTCTCTATGGTTTGAGAAAGCGCAACTCACCGGCATATTCTGGGTCCACATGGGGAGGGTAGAACCCAAATTTGATGAAGATGGGTATAGGCACTCCAAACTTGAACCACTCCACCACATAAGGAGGGGGCTGGCCTGTAAGTGGATGGATCACGTCGCATCCCAGAATCACACTCTCCCCAGCACGAGCCGTCACAAACTCGGGTTCCTCCCTTAAGCCGTGGGCACCTGGAAAAGTGAATGAGAGAAGAGTAAGAAAAATCAGTGATTGCCAAAAAGCCATTCTGCCAATCTTGATGTGGCACAATGAGAAACTGGCAGCAGTTGGTCTTACATAACTTTGAAAAGCCTTCTGAATCACCCAGATGCTGATTGCCAAGACAGTGAGAAATGAAAGGCGGGAAATCAATAAAGAAAAAGGCACTGTGAGCTAAGCTTGGCATAGAAGACAAATCAGTAACTCTTGTTTCCAGCAGAAACCGTATTTTCACTTATGTCAGAATTAAATGACCCTGTGATGTTGGCTTGACCTCCTCAGTCCCTGTGATAACCATGTCATGGTCAAAAGGAGTCTTAATGTCCTCTTACCAAGTAGAAAAAGGGAGCAGAGTTTTTAGCTAAGTTGTAGGCCATGTTTCAAAGTAACTGCAAAAATCCCTCTTGAGTATTCCTTGCTTTAGGAAACCCTGTGACAGTGGTTCTCAACCTTTCTAATGCCGTTACCCCTAAATAGAGTTCCTCATGTTGTGGTGACTACCAACCATATTTTTGTTGCTACGTCATAACTGCTACTGTTATGAATTGTAATGTAAATATCTGATATGCAGGATGTATTTTCATTGTTACAAATTGAACATAATTAAAGCATAGTGATTAATGATAAAAACAATATGTTTTGGGGAGTATAGACAATGGATGAAAGGATTTGAAGTTCCTTCAACCGATTCAGCTCTGACTTCCACAGCCCAATGAGAGCCTCACAAATTACAAACCTGGACCAAACTTGGCACACAGAACAACCATGACAAAGAGAAAATACTGGAGGAAGCTGGGAGGAATTGACACTAATTTAGGGAAGATGTAGTTCACCTATATCAGGGGAGCACTGTGAACCCAAACAACTATGGATCTGGACCAAACTTGACACAAATACTCAATATGCCCAAATTTGAACACTGGTGGAGTTTGGGGAAAATAGACCCTGACCTTTGGGAATTGCAGTTGTGTGGATTTATAGTTCACCAGGCATCAAAGAGTATTCTGAGATCCACCAATAATAGAATTGAACCAAACTTGGCATACAGGACTTCCATGACCAACAGAAAATACTGGAGGGGTATGGGGGAGGCATGTACAATACATTAGATTTGCAATACCTTCAATTGCTTCAATTCCTGCCCTGAGAGTGGTGCATGCACAGCTGCCTGGAGAGGCAATTGTCAATGCTGTACCTCTTCTCACAGCAGAAGAGTCCTTGGGTGTATGTGCACCGGCATTGGCAAGTGCGGGGAAAGAGGGCTGGGAGCCCCTCACCCCTTCCGAGGCCTGTGAGGGCAAGAGGTGAGCAGAGAAGGTGCCCTGCGGGGGGAGGGGCTTGCGCTTGCCCCTTTCGAGGCTGGTGGGGGGCGAGAGGCAAGTGGAGAAGGCCGCTCGGATGGCCTTAGCCATGTGGGGGGCCTTGTGCTCTCCCCTCGCTCCTTCCAAGCCCTGTGGGGGCGAGAGGCAAGCAGCGAGGAGCCTACTCAATCCTCACCCCTTCTGAGCTCGGCAAGGGGCGAGTGGCATGCTTTCTCCCTTGCGCTCCTTTGCCTCCATGCTCCTCCTCCTGACTCCCTGCAGCCCTGTGGGAAGAGGAGGAGGAGCCAAACCGGAACGCTTGGCTGTTTGGTTCGCACAGTAGCTGGCAGCCATTTTGGAGAGGGGTCAGGGCCAACTGAGGCGGTTTCATGACCCCTGGTAAATGACCCAGCGACCCCCTTGGGGGTTGCGACCCTCAGGTTGAGAACAGCTGTCCTATGAAATTCATGGTCACCATAAGTTGGCAGGAGGCTTTGTTACAAAGCAACCTGCTGCAAGAGGAAAACACCAAGAGGACTTTCCCCTTCCCTAGTTTTGTGTGGCAATGCCAGTAGTGCCCTTGCACTAGATGACAGGTGAGTGTTTCAAATCAAATCAAATCATTTATTTTGGTCGTTGACCAGCACAAGAAATAGAGTCACATTTTCATGTTTAACTGAACCTTAGAGAGCTGCTGAATAGCAGCTTGAGATATCAAACCATTTAACCCAGGCGGAATCTACAGTGCCATTATATACTCCAGATTGTCTGCTTTGACCTGGGTTTCATGTGTTGTTGTTCATTCATTCAGTCACTTCTGACTCTTTGTGACCTCATGAACCAGCCCACGCCAGATCTCCTTGTTGGCCATCACCTCCCCCAACTCCTTCAGAGTCAAGTCAATCACTTCAAGCATCCCATTCATCCATCTTGCCCTTTGTCAGCCCCTCTTCCTTTTTTCTTCCATCTTCCCCAGCATCATTGTCTTCTCTAAGCTTTCCTTTCTTCTCATGATGTGGCCAAAGTACTCATATAATCCATTTCAAAGCAGATAATGTAGATTTTCTGCTTTGATAATCGGGATTATATGGCAGTGTAGATCCAGCTCCAGGTTACTCTGAGGTAGACAACCTTTGTGTCTCACAAATAATTTGGACAACAATTACTATAACCCTCAATCAGCATGGCAAAAAGTAAGAGGTTGTTGATGATGGAGACTAAAGCATTCAGAAGGTACCAGATTGCTTACCCTAGTCTACAATGATAAGACCTTATTCATGTCTGTCTCCTGATCTCCTAGTTACCTTTGATCCCCTAGTGGTCCTTCTCCTAGTTAACTTTGATCCCTCTGGACGGCATCTGATTGCAAACACAATTTTGGAAATACCATTATACTTGGTCTCAAGGTCAATGGTCAACTTGCACTCGGAATCCTTTCTGTTCCCTTGCCCTTGGAAAGCTTGGGAAGGGGGGTTTCTTTAGGAAACTACAGTTCCCATAATTCCTCCACCACCAGCAGCATAGAGGACCATCTACCCAAAAGGAAGGGGTAGTTGAAGCTAAGCTCATAGCAAACATGTGGGAATAAAAATACCAGATCTCCAAGATAACAACTGCTATTCAAAAATGGAGAAAGGGGCAAAGAGGAAATGGGAATAGACACCTGTATGTTCATAGGAAAATGCAATTATTTGTGCAAAAATAAGATAACGGATCATCTCTTCCAAGGTGTAGGAGGAGGAGACATAGTGCCCCAAGGGGGGTTTGCTCCCTAGCCTCTAAGGGTAGTGGCAGGCAGTTGCAGAGCCAGGCTCTCTGCATTGCTCCAAGGTGACCTTCCTGAAGAGGCTCCCCCACTCCCACCGCACAATCCTCCCTGCCTCTCATTCTGGAGAAGCAAAAAGGAGGAGGAGCGAGAACCACCGGCAAGAACTGTATGCCTTTTTCCTCACTTTAGCCTCTCCGCATTGCCTAATAATACCTGCAGGGAATGTCTCTCCTCCTTGTAGCAGGAGAAGCATCCATTCATAAACCATTCTGCCTTTCTGTCCAATCACCGACAAAGAGCTCAAAAAAATCCCTGGAACAGGCCTTTGATGGGGAAACCGCTGACGCAGCCAGGGCCGCAGCACAAGTGGTGACAGCATTGTTAAAATAGCAACAGGATAGATTACAGTTGCTGCTACAACCAGGGGGGGAGAGAGAAAGCCCAATATCCATTACACACACATACCTACACCTGCTGCCTCCACAGGCACACCTTACTAGAGATAGGGATCCAGTTGCCATTCGACAAAGGAGAATCCACAGTGTGACTCCCATATCCACTAAACATATTTAACTATGTCTATTCAGTGTCATGAACAAGAATACATGCAGATATCCAAAGTATCAGAAAGTCTGGTTGGAAGTTTCAAGGTGTTTTTACTAAGCAGATCAACTAATGTCACTGACTTCCAGGCGACATTAGTTGATCTGCTTAGTAAAAACACCTTGAAATGTCACCGACTTCCAGGCATGGAGCCACCAGTGGCACAGTGAGTTAAACCCCTGTTCTGGCAAGACTGAAGACCAACAGGTCACAGGTTCGAATCTGGGGAGAGCACGGATGAGCTCCCTCTATCAGCTCCAGCTCCTCATACAGGGACATGAGAGAAACCTCCCACGAGGATGATAAAACATCAAAACACCTGGGCATTACCTGGGCAACGTCCTTGCAGATGGCCAATTCTCTCACACCAGATTCACAAGATTGTTACAGGATAAAGAAAAGTGCATATATCCTGCCTAGAGTTGACTGAAGAAACATCAGGGTCTGAATGGAACTGGCAAACAGAACACTAGACTCACTTCAGAAAGAAAGCCAGGATGGCACAGTCCTTTGTGCTTGGGTTATGACTTGATTACCTGCTCAGTCATGAAAACCCAATGGGTGATCTTGGGAAAGTTGCACATTTTAAGCCCCATAAAGCCCCCATGATAGGGTTGCCTTAGAATCACCATAAGTCAGAAATGACTTGAAGGCACAAAACACAACCCTGCGGAAATGTTGATTATTGCACAAATCTGATGCTTTGGAACCCAGAAATTGATTTTTGTTTTTGTTTTTGTTTTGTTGTTGTTCAAAGGACAACCAAGGGCAACCTATTCTCCTGCTCTGGGTTTGGACCAGGGGAGCAAGAGCATTCCTGCGTTTAGTCCTGTCTTTCTAGACAGGGAGCAGGGGCTCCACAATAGAGCAGCTGGTGCAGCCGGGTGATGTCACTTCTCATCAGGGCTGTCAAATGAAGCTTGATGGAATGTCTGCAGAAAGAGATGGGGGGGGGGGGGGGAGGGAGGGCAGTCCCAGGATTAATATGCACAGAGAAAGACAGGAGAGTATTAACTCCCAGCACGAGAGCCCTGACACGGAAGTCCTTTCCCCAAGCTGCCTGCAACCCCAGATGTGTGGAGTGATGCAGATGTGTAGGATGGAATGGCCTCTGTGGCACCAGGAAAATGCTCAACAGTGAGAGGAAGAGATGAAAAAGGTATCAGATGAGTTTTATTTGCCTATTTATGTATACAGTGTTCTGTGATGGACACTGAAACACTGTAATAAAAGGAATTCCTTGGAGATGAGTCATATATTAATTGCACTACCTGCTTCCCTCAACCCCTAGAAGTGAATCGACAGAGGCAAGTGGTGCCATGTTTGCTGTGTCTGAATCTACTCTGGGTTTTAGTGTGAGCTCTAAAGGTGTGCAAGGCAATTGAACTATTTGGAGAGGGGGTAGGATTCATCAGTACAGATGACTCATTCAGTGTTCACACTAAACCCCAGAAGAGATGCTGAACAAGAAACCTTTACAATGGCATGAAGAAAGTGTGGTCTTTCCCACTAACCTGAATTCTCATTTAGGTGGGGGTGGGTGGGGTCAGAATTGTATTGCCTCTTTTGGATAGTCACTAATGTAGCATGTATCGGGGAAGTCATGCTACCCCTATATTCTGCCTTGGTTAGACCACACCTGGAATATTGTGTCCAATTCTAGGCATTGAAGAGAGATATTGACAAGCTGGAATGTGTCCAGAGGAGGGTGACTCAAATGTTCAAGGGTCTGGAGAACAAGCCCTATGTGGAGCGGCTTAAGGAGCTGGGCATGTTTAGCCTGAAGAAGAGAAGACAAAAAAAAAAAGACCTGATAGCCATGTATAAATATGTGAGAGGAAGTCATAGGGAGGAGGGAGCAAGCTTGTCTTCTGTTGCCCTGGAGACTAGGGCACAGAACAATGGTTTCAAACTACAAGAAAGGAGATTCCATCTGAACATGAGGAAGAACTTCCTGACTGTGAGAGCCATTCAGCAGTGGAACTCTCTGCCCCGGAGTGTGGTGGAGGCGCCTTCTTTGGAAGCTTTAAAACAGAGGCTGTATGGCCATCTGTCGGGGGTGCTTTGAATGCAATTTTCCTGCTTCTTGGCAGGGGGTTGGACTGGATGGCCCATGAGGTCTCCTCCAACTCTATGATTCTATGATTCTACATGTATCATGATATGATTGTCCATTCCTCATGAAGATGTGGCTAGGCTGTTAAAGGCTCCTCCCTAAACTACAAACCCCAGAATACTGCAGGAGGCAGAAACTGGATTTTAAGCATTTTTTTTTCTCTCTCTAGTGTGACAGTAAATCTCCACCCTATATAAATAATTAGTGGTACTTTCATTATACAAAAGGGATACATTGCCTATCTCCACAATTTCATCTCCTTCTATGAACCGGTTTGAACTCTAAGATCTTCCGGAGAGGCCCTCCTTTTGCTCTCACCACCGTCACAAGTGCGGTTGGTGGGGACGAGAGAGAGGGTCTTCTCAGTGGTGCCCCCCACCTCTGGAACACCTGGTGGTTTCAACAAGCCTTTGAGAATGACCAGTCCAGCCCAACCATTGTTGAATATGGCCTTGCGCTCTTACCTATTAGCCTGGTCATCCCTCTAATCCCTGGGCACACTGAAGACTGGACGACTTGGAAGGCGGTGAACAGATTGCGCTCTGGCACCATGAGATGCAGAGCCAACCTCAAGAAATGGGGCCACAAAGTGGAATCCACGACATGCGAGTGTGGAGAAGAGCAAACCACTGACCACCTTTTTCAATGCACCCTGAGCCCTGCCACATGCACAATGGAGGACCTTCTTGCAGCAACACCAGAGGCACCCCAAGGGGCCAGATACTGGTCAAAGGACATTTAATCAACTACCAAACTTGCAAATTTTGTATTTTGTCTATTTGTTTGTTTGTTTTGTTGAGTTAGAAATGTAATACAATTGACTGGTTGCCCTGACATGACAAATAAAATAAATCCTTCTAATAGACCCTGGAAATGAGCAGCCACAGACAGGCCCGTAGCCAGGATTTTGTTTCGGGGGGGTTTGGGGGGGGCTGAATTTTTTTCAGGGGGGGGGGGTTTGGGGGGGCTGAGTTTTGGGAGGTCTGAGTCTAGCCTAGCGAACCTTTTGTATCATTACCCCAATACCCCCATGCATATGGGATATATTGAGTATGGTGATCAGATCATGATATGAATAAACATAACAGTTTAAATAATGCACCAGTAAGGCCTTTTCGCAAACCACGATGAGAATTTCGGGGGGGGGGGCTGAAGCCCCTCAAGCGCCCCCCCCCCCCTCCAGCTACATGCCTGGCCACAGACTCGTGCCTGCTATTGCTGTTAGCCTGTTATAGCACTGTACTTAATTCCCGGCCACCTCATATTTTGAGTTTGCACTAGCCTTGGCCTGGCTTTTTAATTAATTTATTATTTTAATTTTTAAAGTTTTATTATATAAATGGGGCAGTATAGCCATACATTCACAAAAGCTTGGGCACACCCCCTTGGAGTCTGCTGGAAGGTGCTGAATGAGGACTGGACCTCAAGGGAACTCCCAGTTAAAATCCACATAGATGTGGCCTTGCTTGGCTTCCCTTTTCTTTTCTGGCAGTATATTGCACGCAACAGAGTACGGCAATGGAGGTTGATGCTGGCTCCTTTTCCCCACTGCAACCCCAGAGAAGCCTTTTCAGAGTGATGGGAAAGACTTTTTTCCTGCCTCCCAGCTGCTGCGGCGGCTGCAGCACGGCTCTGCTCTGCAGGGCTGGTGCTGATTGGCCCGAGATGACATCACTGTTTTTTCCACAACAGGAATCTAGTATGCTGTCAGGTCTATTTTTGGCACCCAGGAGACTGAGGCATTAACCAGCAAGATGCCTCGGGGGAGCCCCAGATGCCCAAAGTCCCTCTGGGGCACAGATGGGACAGGTTGCCTTGGGACACCAGGCTGCAGGAGGTGGAAAAGGTGGGGAGAGAACATGCACCAGCACCACCAAACAGCACATACCACCTCTCTTCCCTTCCTGCTGCGTATATATGTGTGGTAGGGGGAGGAATTGAGAGATGCATGGATGGAGGTTATCAGGAGGGGAAAGCAATGGAGGGGGAGGGATGGGTAGCATTCAGATGCAGATGGCACTGCATAGAAATGCAGTCCTTGTGGCTGCTGCAAGAAGAAGTGGGAGGGTTTACCTGCTGGAGGCCCCCTTTTAGAAGGCTTCAAAGAGAGGGGTGTGTGTACGTGTGTGTGTGAAAGGAGGAACCAAGATTCCTCTCAATCCCAGAGATGCATGACAGCCGTCAGCACCCTCCCCCTCACCTCAATCCTAAAAGGAGCTTACAAAAAACAGGTGCTGCAACCTCTTCGCTCCCCACCACCAAGCAAAGCCTGATCATCGCCCCCTCCCACGGCACACACTGCTTTCTTCACACCTTGAAACAACTCAGCTCATTATCGCTGCATTTCCAATGTGGCTGAGGCTTTCGCAAGCCGTCAGCAGGCAAGATGACTTCAGCTACCCTCCTTTCAATTCTCCCTCCTCCTCTTTTTCCTTCTCCTTCTCTTCCTCCTTCTCTGTCCCCTCACAATCACCATGCAAGAAGCATCTATATCCTGGACCAACTCTTGCAGTGATGTCCAAGGTCAGGCAGAAGGGAGGAAGGACAAGGAGATCCCAACACATGATTCTGTGAGGGACACACAATCAGTTCTGGAATGAGAATTCCCCAGGTTTGCCCTCCTTGGCTGAATCTGCTTTTCACTCCCATGTTGGCAGCCGATCATTCTTTTTTTGGAAACATAATGGACCCTAGTTCCTTTATTTTAGCTCTCAAAGACCGTTGTGCCCACTAACAAAGAGACTCCATGTACAGAAACAGTGTGCCATTAATTGCTAGAACCCAGGCAAAAAAAACAAAATTGATAGGAATTATATTGAGACATCACAAGTGTAAATCCTTCAAGGAAGTGAGTGGTTCCCCTTGGAAAATATAATACAGAACTCTCAGAATTCCATAGGATGGAGCTATGGCAGTCAAAGTGGTGCCACACTTATAATTCCTGCACTATAGATGGTAGATAAATGTATTTGAGTATTCTAGAAGAAGATGAATTCCCAATCTACTAACACATAAACTGGAATGTGTCCAGAGGAGGGCAACTAAAATGATCAATGGTCTGGAGAACAAGCCCTATGAGGAGCGGCTTAAGGAGCTGGGCATGTTTAACCTGAAGAAGAGAAGGCTAAGAGGAGATATGATAGCCATGTATAAATATGCGAGAGGAAGCCACAGGGAGGAGGGAGCAAGCTTGTTTTCTGCTTCCCTGGAGACTAGGACGCGAAACAATGGCTTCAAACTACAAGAAAGGAGATTCCATCTGAAGACAAGGAAGAACTTCCTGACTGTGAGAGCCGTTCAGCAGTGGAACTCTTGCCCTGGAGTGTGGCGGAGGCTCCTTCTTTGGAAGCTTTTAAACAGAGGCTGGATGGCCATCTGTCAGGGGTGATTTGAATGCAATATTCCTGCTTCTTGGTGGGGGGTTGGACTGGATGGCCCATGAGGTCCGTTCCAACTCTTTGATTCTGTGATTCTATGTTTTGGAGTACTTGACGTTATACTATAGATTAGATACAGTCCATCCTCCATATCCATGGATTCTGCATCCATGGATTCCCCCATTTATGGCTTGAAAATGTTCTAAAAAATACCCCAAAGCAAATTTTGATTTTAGCTTTTTACATAAGGGGTGACAATATACTATGGCACTATATACAATGGGAATTGCATATTCATAGATATTGTTATCCACAGGAATCCTGGAACCATGAACCTATGAACCAATGAGGAGATTAAGATCCTCCGGGGAGGCCCTGCTTTCCGTCCTGTCATTGTCACAGGCACGATTGGTGCGGACGAGAGACAGGGCCTTCTCGGTGATTGCTCCCCAGCTATGGAACTCCCTTCCTGGTGAGATCAGGTCGGCCCCCTACCTCCTGTCCTTTAGAATGATGGTCAAAACTTGGCTGTGGGACCAAGCTTTCAGGACAGTGCAATGAAGTGGCAGTGGGAAAGATGACAGGGCCAATTGGATTTGATGCGGATGGCTAGGATGGTTTTAAATGGTGTATTTTAATATTTTTATAAATGTTTTTTAGTGTTTATGTACTGTATGTTAATTTGTGTCCCTGCATTGAATGTTTGCCATGTATATGCTGTGCTCCGTCCTGAGTCTCCTTCGAGGTGAGAAGGGCAGAATATAAATGTTTAAAATAAATAATAAATAATAAATAACCAAATCCCTGTGGATGCTAAGGGCCCATTATACTCTTCCTTCCTTCCCTCCTTCCTTCCTTTTGGAGGTGCAGTGCCCCCCTCCTACACTATCATACAATCCAAATAATCAAAGCAAATAACCCACATTATCTGCTGTAAACTGGATAATATGAGTCTACACTGCCATATAATCCAGTTTAACGTGGATTTTATATGGCAGAGTAGATGGAACCTGAAAGATCACAGTTACTACACCAGATTAAACAGAACTGATGTCCTGTTCAAAGCCTGGGTTTAGTTCAAGCCTTCCCAAGACTTTGTTTGGTGCATTACTGGTACTCAATAATGCAGTTGGTGGGATACAACAGAAATGTATTCTAGCCCTTTCCAAATTATCCCAATATATAAAGAACAACACTCAAAAACAAGGGAATTCCAGACAGAAAACAATCAGGGACAGCTAACACCTCCCAACAAAGGATTCCCCCAGATAAGAAGCAGCCAGACTTTGTAACTGCAAAGCCATTCAATACTAATCAAGATGGCCAATTGCAACATTCACACTTGCCTCAAGCAGACAAAAGTTATTTCTCCCACGCTGGACATTCCACAGATATACAATGGCTTATTGGCCTATGCATTTTGACTAACCCTGTATAAACTCCACTTGCCTAGCTTCCAACAGGCCTAGACCTCACAACCTCTGAGGATGCCTGTCATGTTAATTTTATTTATTTACAACATTTATATCCCGGCTTTGTCACCCCGGAGGAGACTCAAGGTCATAGATGTGGGTGAAACATCAGGAGAGAATGCTTCTGGAACATGGCCATACAGCCTGGAAAACTCACAGCAACCCCATCCCTGATGAACATTTCAGTGTCCAGTTGCTGGCTAAATAAGGAGTCAGATGGGGTAAATTCACTTCATAGAGCAAGGCCAATGGAAGATGGACTCCCGAGGGTTATATAGTGCATAAGGGGGGGGGGGGGGGGGGGAGGGAAAAAGGAAAAAATCAAAATGATTCATCTCCACCCACCCCAAGTGCTAAGAGAACTTTGAAATCAGGTTAGTGATAGAGCGAAATTCACTCCCCCGGTCTGTTCTCAATCTTTTTTCCCAGCCTCAAACTGCCAATATAAATTAACCTCTTCAATGTCACTGGTTAGCTAATTCTCTCTCTTGCTAGGAAGTTCTCCCACTGGCATTTCTCAACCTGGGGGTCGGGACCCCTGTGGGGGTCGCGATGAGGTGTCGGAGGGGTCGCCAAAGACCATCAGAAAACACAGTATTTTCTGTTGGTCATGGGGCTTCTGTGTGGGAAGTTTGGCCCAATTCTATCATTGGTGGGATTCACAATGCTCTTTGATTTTAGGTGAACTATAAATTCCGGCAACTACAACTCCCAAATGTCAAGGTTGATTTTCCCCAAACCCCACCAGTGTTCACATTTGGGGACATATTGAGTGTTTGTGCCAAGTTTGATCCTGATACATCATTGTTTGAGTCCCCAGTGCGCTCTAGATGTAGGTGAACTACAACTCCAAAACTCAAGGTCAATGCCCACCAAACCCTTCCAATATTTTCTGTTGGTCATGGGAGTTCTGAGTGGGAAGTTTGGCCCAATTCTATCACAGGCGGGGTTCAGAATGATCTTTGATTGTAGGTGAACTATAAATCCTACCAACTACAACTCCCAAATGTCAAGGACTGTTTTCCCCAAATTCCACCAGTGTTCACATTTGGGCACATTGAGTATTCATACCAAGTTTGCTCCAGATTCATCCTTTTTTGAGCCCACAGTGCTCTCTGGATGTAAGTGAACTACAACTCCAAAAACTCAAGGTCAATGCCCACCAAACCCTTTCAGTATTTTCTGTTGGTCATGGGAGTTCTGTGTGCTAAGATTGGTTCGATTCCATCATGATGAAGCTCAGAATACTCTTTGATTGTAGGTGAACTATAAATCCCAGCAACTACAACTCCCAAATGACAAAATCAATCCCCTCCAACCCCACCAGTATTCAAATTTGGGCGTATTGGGGAATTGTGCCAAATTTGGTCCAGTGAATGAAAGTACATCCTGCATATCAGATATTTACATAACAGTAGCAAAATTAGAGTTATGAAGTCGCAATGAAAATAATGTTATGGTTGGGGGTCACCACAACATGGAGAACTGTATTGAGGGGTCCTGGCATTAGGAAGGTTGAGAACCACTGCTCTAAATCCTAAAGCATGACTCTATAGTTAACTTCTGCCAGAAATTGCCTACAGAGTTGCACTAGAGCAGTGGTTCTCAACCTGTGGGTTCCCAGATGTTTTGACCTTCAACCCCCAGAAGTCCTAACAGCTGGTAAACTGGCTGGGATTTCTGGGAGTTGTAGGCCAAAGCATCTGGGGACCCACAGGTTGAGAACCACTGCACTAGAGGATCTAGAAATTCCTAGAGGAAACTTATTAATCAAATCCATGAATAATCGTATCCGCAAAAGTAGAATCTATTATTGTGGAAGGTCAACTGTAGTTGACACTCAGTTACTCAGGAGAGGAGGAGACAATGGGAAAATCTTTCCCTTCCCAGTTGTCTCAGGCGAAAGCAAACTACTGCAGCCTTTCCTAGCTTGTGTATTCTTCCTCATTAATAACTTTTATCATCTTGACTACACTTCAGTGCAACACATCCCTCAGTTTCCACCTGTGAAAAATTGGAAGGTCTAATAGAAGCCACATCTACTTTCTCATTTTCAACAGAGGTTATGAAGAAGCAAGACAATTTCACAGTTGCTTTCCCCAGCGACGTGTATTTTTCCAAGCACCACAGGCACACAGCTCTTGCTGTATTTATTTCACCAACTGAAAAGAAATCTGATCAAACTGAACCATATGGAAGAACTTGGATACTTGTTCATACCATCAGAACTATTACAGTACCTACGCCACAAATATATCTATCACTATTATTTATATGTTGCCTCCTAGGAGAGAACGCTTTCAAATTACAATTAAGATAATAGTGAATTAATGAAATCAGCACTAACAGTATTTTTAGAAAGGGATACAAAGTCATAAGCAATATATGGCCACTTCTACACTGCCATATAAAATTCAGATTATTTTATTTGAACTGGATTATATGGCAGTGTAGACTCATATAATTCAGTTCAAAGCAGATAATGTGGATTATATGCAGGCGCGGCTCAACCCATTATGCGAAGTAAGCATTTGCAGTATAGTTGATTTTGCCCAGGGGCGCTCTTGATGCGCTCTTGGGGGAAAATAAGACCTTGACATATGCGAGTTGTAGTTACTGGGATGTATAGTTCACCTAAAATCAAAGAGCATTCTGAACTCCACCAATGATGGAATTAAACCAAATATGGCACACACAACTCCCATAATGAACAGAAAATATACATCAGTGATTGGTGATTGAAAATTACCTAGGGTTGCCTCTGATTATATGGCAGTGTAGATCCAGCCTATGACCTACCCTGCCACATAAATCCAGATTATCTGCTTTGAACAGGGGTCCCTTCTGCGCTGCCATATAATCCAAATTATTATACAGATAATCCACATTATCTGCTTTGAGCTGAATTATATGAGTCTACACTGCTATATAATCCAGTTCAAATCAGATAATCTGGATTTTATATGGCAGTACAGAAGGGGCCTAGATTATATGGTAGTGAAGACTCAGGCTCCTTCTACACTGCTATATAGATAATCTGGATTTTATATGGCAGTGTAGAAGTGGCCTGAGTTAGCAAGAAATCATGTCAAAGCCTACAGTTATCTCTAAAGAATTACTTTTATGGCATTTAATATCATTACTGGGAGTAAAATCACTGTTTTGTTATAGCAAGTTAGTTAGAGATCATTACAGATGCATTTTGACTGGATTTTTTCAAGTTTTATGGCAATCTCCTTAATTGTTGTTGTTGGGTCATGTCAATTCAACTTTCTTACAGTTTAATTGACTTCATGTCTTTGATTGCTGAATTAGAACACTGGGACCCCTTCTACACTGCCATATAATCCGGATTATCAAAGCAGATAATCCACATTATCTGCTTTGAACTGGATTATATGAGTCTACACTGCCAGATAATCCAGTTCAAAGCAGATAATCTGGTGTCATCTGTATGTAGATGACGTCCAACTCTGTTACACCTTTCCACCTACTACTAAGGAGGCTGTTCAAGTCCTGAACCGGTGCTTGGCCGCTGTAACGGACTGGATGAGGGACAACAGATTGAAACTTAATCCTGACAAGACAGAGGTACTCCTGGTCAGTCAAAAGGCCAAACAGGGCATAGGGTTACAGCCTGTGCTTGATGGGGTCACACTCCCCCTGAAGGTGCAGGTTCCCAGCTTGGGTGTGATCCTGGACTCATCGCTGAGCCTGGAGCCCCAGGTTTCAGCGGTGGTCAGGGGAGCTTTTGCACAATTAAAACTCGTGCGCCAGCTGCGCCCGTACCTTGGAAGTCTGACTTGGCCACGGTGATCCACGCTTTGGTTACATCCCGTTTAGATTAGTGCAACGTTCTCTACATGGGGTTGCCTCTGAAGACTGCCCGGAAGCTTCAATTAGTCCAACGTGCGGCAGCCAGGTTAAAAACGGGAGCGGGGTACAGGGAGCATACTACTCCTCTGTTGCGCCAGCTCCACTGGCTCCCAGTCAGCTTCCGAGCACCATTCAAAGTGCTGGTCTTAACCTATAAAGCTCTAAATGACTCCGGCCCAATTTAACTGTCCGAACGTATCCTCCCCTATGAGCCATCAAGATTACTAAGATCGTCTGGAGGGGCCCTGCTCTCGATCCCACCGGCCTCACAGGCGCGGCTGGTGGGGACGAGAGACAGGGCCTTCTCGGTGGTGGCCCCTCGACTCTGAAACTCCCAGTGGAGATCAGAACTGCCCCTTCGATCTTAACATTCAGGAAACAGGTGAAAACCTGGCTTTGGGGATTGGCATTCAACAAATGAGCCATGATCCTGTGATATGGATGGATGACGACGAATAATGACTTTGATGATGACTGACCACTGTAATCATATGATTGTATTTTTGCCATTTTAATTGTTTCAATGTTTTAATGTTTTAGTGTGATTTAGAAATATGATGTTTTAATGACGGTCTGTAATATTGATGTTGGAAACTGGCCCGAGTCCCTCGAATGGAGGTGAGAAGACCGGTATACAAAACTACCAAATACATAAATAAATAAATAATTTTATATGGCACTGTAGAAGGAGCCTAAGTAGTTCACACTCAAATAATGTGGGATTTCTTGCCTTGATATCCTGGGATATAGGTGTATGAGGAAGGGTCCATCCTTGATGGCCAATAGATCTTAAAACACATGGAAGCTCAGAGCTGGTCTGAGCATTTTCTGAGACAAAGAGATTGCAATGTCTCCCTAACACACCACTGGAGGCCTGCCAGGAAGTGGAGGACTTGATGAGCTTTGGCACCATCCCCGATGCTCTTATCTCCCTGTCAGCACCAAGGCCACAAGTTCGCCTACAAGGCTTCCCAGTTTCAACACTTTCAAGACAGCAGCACAAAGCAGACAGATGGAGACCGGGGCATGGGTTATCACAAAAGAGTCAAGATGAGGAGACCAACTCAGGGCTGGGAACCAACCGAGAAATGGGACTCAAGTGCTACACTTTCAGCTCTAGTTGCCTTGCTGAGCTCTCGGGACCAACCGCAAGTCACATCAAGGTTGCCAACATGCTGATTTAAAGGGGTCAAATTATAACCTAGGATGGTTTGACTTTAGGGCTATGACTCTGGAAACCAGGGTTCAATTCCTCAATCAGCCATGAACCTTAGCGAGTCACACACTCTCAGCCCTGGAAAACCCTGTGATAGTCTTGCCTTAGTCAGAAATGACTTGTAGGCAAGAAACCCCAAACATCCAAAACCCTGTCTTATCTTGGAAGCTAAGCAGACTCAACTCAACCTGGAAGCTAAACAGGTTCAGCACACCTGGATGGAAGACCATCAACAAATACCAGATGTTGTAGACCAGAGGTCCTCAAACTATGGCCCGGGGCCCGGATGCAGCCCTCCAAGGTCATTTACCCGGCCCTCGCTCAAGGTCAACCTTAGTCTGAAACAACTTGAAAGCACACAACAACAACAACAACAACAACAATCCTATCTCATCAGCCAAAAGTAGGCCCACACTTTCCATTGAAATACTAACAATTTTATATTTGTTGAAATTCATAGAATCATAGAGATGGAAGAGACCTCATGGGCCATCCAGTCCAACCCCCTGCCAAGAAGCAGGAATATTGCATTCAAAGCACCCCTGACAGATGGCCAGCCAGCCTCTGTTTAAAAGCCTCCAAAGAAGGAGCCTCCACCACACTCCAGGGCAGAGAGTTCCACTGCTGAACAGCTCTCACAGTCAGGAAGTTCTTCCTAAATGTTCTTCATTTTTATTATTATATTGTTTTTAAGTGTTTTTTGCATTACAAATAAGATATGTGCAGGGCACATAGGAATTCATTCATTTTTTTTTCAAATTATAATCTGGCCCTCCAACAGTTTGAGGGACTGTGACCTGAACCTCTGTTTACAAAGTTTGAGGACCCCTGTTGTAGACAATATTTCAGCAGAAACATCTGGCAAAATTACCTTTGAGTATTTATTTGTCTGAGAAATTCATAGCCGTCCCCTGCCATGCGTTGCTGTGGCCCAGTCTATGTATATGCGTTTTGTGTGTGTATATATATTGTGTCTAGATCTAGGGAAGTCATGCTACCCCTCTATTCCGCCTTGGTTAGACCACACCTGAAATATTGTGTCCAATTCTGAGCACCACAACTGAAGAGAGATATTGTCAAGCTGGAATGTGTCCAGAGGAGGATGACTAAAATGATCAAGGGTCTGGAGAGCAAGCCCTATGAAGAACAGCTTAAGGAGCTGGGCGTGTTTAGCCTGAAGAAGAGAAGGCTGAGAGGAAACATGATGAAGGCCATGTATAAATATGTGAGAGGAAGTCACAGGAAGGAGGGAGCAAACTTGTTTTCTGCTTCCCTGGAGACTAGGACACGGAACAATGGCTTCAAACTACAAGAAAGGAGAGTCCATCTGAACATTAGGAAGAACTTCCTGACTATGTATTGTCGAAGGCTTTCATGGCCGGAATCACTGGGTTGTTGTAGGTTTTCCGGGCTATATCGCCATGTTCTAGAGGCATTTTCAGACAAAAGTCCTTTGTCACACCCTGGTCTTTCCACAGATATATAAACCCATTTTCCTACTTCCAACAGACCTCACTACCTCTGAGGATGCTTGCCATAGATGCAGGCGAAATGTCAGGAGAAAATGCCGGAAAACCTACAACAACCCAACTTCCTGACTGTGAGAGCCGTTCAGCAGTGGAACTCTCTGCCCCAGAGTGTGGTGGAGGCTCCTTCTTTGGAAGCTTTTAAACAGAGGCTGGATGGCCATCTGTCGGGAGTGCTTTCAATACAATATTCCTGCTTCTTGGCAGGGGGTTGGACTGGATGGCCCATGAGGTCTCTTCTAACTCTATGATTCTATGATTCTATGAACTTGGTCTGAAGTAGATGAAGCTAAAACTCTCTAACAGCCAAGATGACTCACCTGAGTTGCTGTACTTTGGACATATCATGAAACAACAGGACTCATTAGAAAAGACAATGGTGCTTGGTAAGGTAGAAGGAAAAGAGAAAGTCTGCATTACAAACGGATAGACTCAATGGAAGAAGTCACGCTTGCCCTGAGTTTGCAAGATCTTAGCAGGGCTGTTGATAACAGGGTGATGTGGAAGCCTTTCGTTCATAGTGTCACCATATGTTGAAGTTGACTTGACAGTTATAACAAGTCAAAAAACAACTTCATGAAGCACTGGCACAGGGGCACAACCCTTTATCCTATCAGTTCAAACCAGTTTGTTCAACAATTCCCCAAAGTGTGGGAAGGTGGAGGGGTGCCAAGCAACCTCCTATACCATTTCCAGACTAGCCTAAGCAAAGATTAGACTGCAAAGAGCATTTCCCAGCATACTGACTAGGCAGACGCCTGATTGATCCTTCCTTTCAGTCACCCTTCGCTCCCATATGCCTCCACATGACAAGCAAATTTAAACATTTGCTTGCGACTAGATTATGTTTCGAGGCCCTTCCTCATGGGCCTTGCTGACAGGAAGGAAGCCGGCAATTCGATCTCAGTGCAATCCTTTAATGGTTTCTCAGCACAAAAAAAGCATAACCACAGCAGCTCCATGTCTGCAAAGAGACTGACAATACAACTGACAGCTAGACTGGCTAGGCACATGGGAATATGCCCATCAGTTCTTCCTTCCCCTATGAGTCTCGGGCAAAAATCCATTCCAGACTTGGATAATTGTAGGTACCCACAAGATCATCTGGTCAGAGAGGATATGACAATCCCCCGAGAACTTGCATGAGAAAATGAGTATGTAAATTGTAAGCAACAATAAGGAAGTTATAGGATCTGTTTTTTCAACAAAAAAAAAAAATAGGAACCATGTGGCATAAGGACACAGGAAGCTATAATAAATCATTTTTGTTAACTTTGACCAACACTGGATTTTCAGTTTCAGATATGATTTTCTTTCTAGCCTTATCTAGAAGTCTCTGTATTTTCTGCCAATCTTTCCATCGATGTACGACCCATGTTTGTTGCTGTGTATCTTTAAATCGTTTCTGAACCATGATGACCCCAAGATAAACCTATCATCGGCTTTTCTTGGTAAGATTTGGTCAGAAGACATTGTCATTGTCTTCCCTGAGGCTGAGAGATTACAAGTTGTCGAAGGTCATCCGAAGGGTTTCCATGACCGAGTAGGCTTATGAATCCTGGTTTCCAGAGTCACAGTCCAGTGCTCAAACCACTACATGACTCTCGCCCAGACAAACATTAATGAGGAACACAGGTTGTAAAATATTATCTCTCTACTACCTCTCTACCACTTCTGATTTCTCCTAGATTCTATACTAAATCTGGAGATGCAAATGCAACACCTGTTGGGTTCTTGTAGGTCTTTTGGGCTATATTGCCATGTTCTAGAACAGTGGTTCTCAACCTTCCTAATGCTGAGACTGCTAAATACAGTTCCTCATCTTGTGGTGACCCCCAACCATAAAATTATTTTCATTGCTACTTCATAACTGCAGTTTTGCTACTGTTATGAATTGTAATGTAAATATTTTATATGCAGGATGTATTTTCATTCCCTGGACCAAATTTGGCACAACTACCCCATGTGCCCATGGGTGGGGGGTTTTTTTTGGGGGGGGGGTTGATTTTGTCATTTGGGAGTTGTAGGTGATGGGATTTATAGTTCACCTACAGTCAATAAATATTTATAGTTCACCTACAGTCAAAGAGCATTCTGAACTCCACCAACGATAGAACTGAACCAAACTTGGCACAGAGAACTCCTATGACCAACAGAAAATACTGGAAGGTTTTGATAGGCAGTGACCTTGAGTTTTGAAGTTATAGTTCACCTATATCCAGAGAGCATTGCGGACTCAAAACATGATGGATCTGAACCAAACTTAGCACAAATACTCAATATGCCCAAATATTAACACTGGTGGAGTTTGGGGAAAATAGACCTTGACATTTGGAAGTTGTAATTACTGGGATTTATAGTTCACCTACAATCAAAGAGCATTCTGAACCTCACCAATGACAGAATTGGGCCAAACTTCCCACACAGAACTCCCATGACCAACAGGAAATACTGTGTTTTCTGATGGTCTTTGGCGACCCCTCTGACACCCCCTTGTGCTCCCCCCAGGGGTCCCGACCCCCAGGTTGAGAAACGCTGTCCTAGAAGTATTATCTCCTGATGTTTTGCCTGCTTTATGGCAAGCAACCTCAGAGGTTGTGAGGTCTGTTGGAACAGACCTCACAATCTCCAACAGACCTCACAACCTCCAACAGACCTCACAACCTCTGAGGATGCTTGCCATAGATGCAGGCGAAACGTCAGGAGAGAATACTTCTAAAACATGGCCATATAGCCCAAAAAACTTATAAGAACCCAGTGATTCCAGCCATGAAAGCCTTCAGCAATACATTGCAAAACCTGTTGTTTGGATCTTTCATGCTGGATAGTTTTGATCTCAAGAAAAGACATTCAAGAAATCTTTCAGTTTCCAAAAATAAAAAAAACCTCTACAACTGAAATGCAATTCAAAACTGTCCTCTAATTCCCCATGGGAATCCTTTCTTCTGTTTGTGCTTAAGCTGCTGCCCATCCATTTCCATGGATACTCCTGAATTTTTGTATTAGGTGTAGTAGTTCTCAACCTGTGGGTCCCCAGGTGTTTTGGCCTACAACTCCCAGAAATCCCAACCAGTTTACCAGCTGTTAGGATTTCTGGGAGTTGAAGGCCAAAACATCTGGGTGCCCACAGGTTGAGAACCATTGTATTATGGCATCTGGAAGAAGCCTCAGTGTACTCTGCATACCAGGAGTGGGAATCATGCAGGTCTTCAGATGCTGTTGGACTACACCTCCCACAATTCCTCACCATTGGCTATACCAATGGGAGTTGCAATCCAAATACAGCCTCTAGAAGTGCACATCTTTCCTGCACTGCTCCTCACCAGGCTCCATTTAATCATGCCCCCTTTTACCCAGTAGACTTGCCTCTGAACTAAAAAGCCACCAATGTTGTAGCCTCCACTGTTCCCTTTTAGCAGACGCCTGCCGCTGCCTGCATGACATCATTCCCACTAACTGCAATTTACAACCCCCTGCCAATTCCTGGGCCGTTTCTCCCAGAGGCCATTCGCATAAAGGAGGCAGGCTTCTAACCAAAGGCTGATTGCATATGCTACTCAGTGCTGCTGAGTTAAAACAAGGGCGCAGGGGGAGATAATAGATGTGGCATTGGGGCTTAATGTGTTCTGGCCTCATCCACGGAAGTTATTTTTAACCCTAAGGCCAAATCCTGCAATATGGGTAATACAAAAGATGAACACACTTTGACTCATTGCTAAGCAGTCTGGGCCAGCTGTATGGATGGGAAATAAGGCTGCTGAGAGAATGGGGCAGAGATAGTATGAGCAGGGGACAGTTCCATCTTGTCTTCTGCATATGTCATCAATTGGGGACACCCCCCCCCCATCCAGCACCAACTCCCGCTCTGGGTCAGAGTGAAGAGAGAGGGGGCCAGGGGACAGTTCCACCTTGTCTCCTGCATATGTCATCAATTGGGGACCCCTCCCCCAGCACCAATTGCCACTCTGGGTCAGAATGAAGAAACAGGGGGCCAGGGGACAGTTCCATTTTGTCTCATGCATATGTCATCAGTTGGGGATTCCTCCCCCAGCACCAACTGCCACTCTGGGTCAGAGTGAAGAGAGAGGGGGCCAGGGGACAGTTCCATTTTGTCTCCTGTATATGTCATCAGTTGGGGACCCCTCCCCACCAGCACCAACTGGGTCAGAGTGACGAGAGAGGGTGCCAGGAGACAGTTCCACCTTGTCTCCTGCATATGTCATCATTTGGGGACCCCTCCCACCAGCACCAACTGCTGCTCTCGGTCAGAGTGAAGAGAGAGGGGGCCAGGAGACAGTTCCACCTTGTCTCCTGCATATGTCATCATTTGGGGACCCCTCCCACCAGCACCAACTGCCGCTCTGGGTCAGAGTGAAGAGAGAGGGTGCCAGGAGACAGTTCCACCTTGTCTCCTGCATATGTCATCATTTGGGGACCCCTCCCACCAGCACCAACTGCTGCTCTCGGTCAGAGTGAAGAGAGAGAGGGCCAGGGGACAGTTCCATTTTGTCTCCTGTATATGTCATCAGTTGGGGACCCCTCCCCACCAGCACCAACTGGGTCAGAGTGACGAGAGAGGGTGCCAGGAGACAGTTCCACCTTGTCTCCTGCATATGTCATCATTTGGGGACCCCTCCCGCCAGCACCAACTGCTGCTCTGGGTCAGAGTGAAGAGAGAGGGGGCTAGGGGACAGTTTCATTTTGTCTCCTATATATGTCATCAGTTGGGGACCCCTCCCCACCAGCACCAACTGGGTCAGAGTGACGAGAGAGGGTGCCAGGAGACAGTTCCACCTTGTCTCCTGCATATGTCATCATTTGGGGACCCCTCCCGCCAGCACCAACTGCTGCTCTGGGTCAGAGTGAAGAGAGAAGGGGCCAGGGGACAGTTCCACCTTGTCCTCTGTGCTATGCTGACAATATAATATAATGTAATATAATATATTGTATATACATATAATATTTATAATATTATAATGTAATACAATATAATACTGCTAATAATAATATGATATTATAATTATATATTTTATATTACATGTAATATTGCTAATAATATTACAATATAATGATATAGTACAATATAGTAATATGTAATACTGATATTGTACTATGCTAATAATATAATATATTATATGTATATATATCTTGTAAGCCGCTCTGAGTCCCCTTCGGAGTGAGAAGGGCAGCATATAAATGTCGTAAATAAATAAATAAGCCTAGGTCACAACACCTCTCCCTAGAAATCCAAATGCAGGACTGTGCCACACCACGAAATCTTTGGGAGGATGCCAGGGCTTTGCTTGCCAATATGAGGATGAGGTAGGCTCCTTTTTGCAGCTGGCATGCCTGTGCACATGTCAAAATGTGTGAGGCACATTGCCATTTATGGAGCCCCCCAACACAGACGGCAACATCTGGATTCTAATATTGCTCAGTCTGCAGTGTCTTTGCAGCATGGAAAGCAGGGATAATTCAAGGGCAACCCAAACTAGGGCAGCCCGAGATCCTGAAATAAAGGATCCAATCAAAGCATCTCCCATTTTTTCCTTCTCCTTGCTGCCCTCCTGTCTTTTCAACCTCATTGCAACTCGCCACTTTCCCTGGCAAAGATATGAAGTCACCTTCTCCCTCTTACTCTCTCTCTCTCTCTCAGTCCTCCCTCCCATCTTTCTCATTCCAGCTTCATCTGAATGCCTGCTTCTGATTGGGTGAGAAGGAGAGGAATGGGATGGACTTGCCTTGATCCATCTGCATCCCGCAAGCGCATCGGTGGGCGCATGAGCCAGAACCGGAGCACATGTGTGTCACGTACTGCCAAAGAGAGAAGGGGTTTTTGCCTTTTCTTTCTCTCTTTTCTTTCGCTTGCCAAACACACACACAGATCAGGACATTCCAGGTCCAGAAGGGAAGCCTTGCAAGTAATTGCTTTGGCAGCAGCCAAAAAGACCAACTGAACTGCAGGCTGGAGGAGAGGGAAGCTTGCCTTTGGGACAGCTTCCTGGGCAAAGGGACTTCATGCAAATTCTACCTGCCACTGAATTGGTTTCTTATTCAAATAGCCACTGGGCTGGAGGATTCTAGAGATTGCAACACTCCCCAAAAGAAAACTTCAACACATTCTGACTACAGACAGTCAAACAAGCAAGGAGCCAAAGCATTAAGCTCCCACAAGGATGCAACCCGATTCAGAAGTAGCATTCAAAGAAAGTGAGGAAGGAGACATCAGATAATGTACAGGTAGAGGATCCAAAATACTATGAAATCCAAAAAGGTCCACATGGTAGCTGAGAGAGTGTTGCCTTTGCTTTCTAGTGGTTCACAGCACACAAACTTAGTTTCATAGGCAACATTATTAAAAACATTGTGTATAAAAGTACCTTCAGGTTACGTGTAAGAGATAATAATAAGAGATAATAACAGACTGTGAGAGCTGTTCAGCATTATTATTATTAATAATAATAATAAATGAGAAAGGCAGTCAAGAACCAACATTGAGGGAAGTCAATAGTAGTAAACCAAGTAAACCAAGGCAGTGACATCTCCAGCTCATCCCTTGTTTGGGTATCAGCCAGCACGTCAACGACTTAAATTAAGAAATAGGTTTCTAAGATATACAGAGACACTCACTGGAACACCCCAGCAAGCGAGAGTCCAAAAGTGGCAGGCTTAAATCCAGTACCTCAATCAATGGCTGATACCAAATGAGAGACTCCCTCCTGGGCACACAGAAAACTGGGCAACTTGGAAGGTGCTGAACAGACTGTGCTCTGGCACCACGAGATGCAGAGCCAACCTGAAGAAATGGGGCTACAAAGAGGAATCCACGGCATGCGAGTGTGGAGAAGAGCAAACAACTGACCACCTGCTGCAATGCAACCTGAGCCCCGCCACATGCACAATGGAGGACTTTCTTGCAGCAACACCAGAAGCACTCCAAGTGGCCAGCTACTGGTCAAAGGACATTTAATAGAATACCAAGCTTGCGAACTTTGTGCTTTGTCTGTCTGTTTGTTTGTTTGTTGTTTTGTTAAAAATGTAATACAACTGTCTGGTTGCCCCTGACACGATAAATAAAATAAATAGTAGTAAACTGCTTCAAGTGCAAATGACAAAGAGGGAATACAATAAAAACACAGTCCAAAGCAGAAGAGAAAACTGGCAAAAAAGGCTCTCCATGGACAGTTTCTTGGAAAAATTGGAAGCCAAATTGACAAAGAAAAAACATGGCGTGGCTCACAAATGGAACTCTGAAAAAGGAGACGGAGGGTCTGATTCTGGCAGCCCAAGAACAAGCCATTCGAACCAAGGCCATCAAAGCCAGAATTGAAAAGTTGACAACAGATCCCAAATGTAGACTCTGCAAGGAAGCAGATGAAACAATAGATCACATCCTCAGCTGCTGCAAGAAGATCGCGCAGACAGACTACAAGCAGAGGCATAACACCATTGCTCAGATGATTCATTGGAACTTGTGCCACAAATACCATCTGCCTGCAACAAAGAACTGGTGGGCTCAGAAGCCGGAAAAGGTTACAGAGAATGAACACGCCAAACTCCTCTGGGACTTCCGGATTCAGGCAGACAGAGTTTTGGAGCATAATACTCCTGACCTCACAATCGTGTTAAAAAACAAAGTATGGATCATTGATGTCGCAATCCCAGGTGAGAGCAGGATTGCAGAGAAACAACTGGATCATCGATCCAGGATTTATAGATCGAACTGCAAAGACTCTGGCACAAGCCAGTAAAGGTGGTCCCAGTGGTAATCGGCAAACTGGGTGCAGTGCCTAAAGACCTTGGCCTGCACTTAAACACAATTGGTGCTGACAAAATTACCATCTGCCAGCTGCAGAAGGCCACCTTACTGGGATCTGCAGACATTATTCGCCAATACATCAAACAGTCCTAGACACTTGGGAAGTGTCTGACGTGTGATCCAATTCAACAGCCAGCAGAGTGTCTGCTGTGGACTCATCTTGATGTGTTTCAAATAATAATCTTTATTTATAACCCGCCACCATCTCCCCAAAGGGGACTTGGGGTAGCTAACATGAGGCCAAGCCCAAAATAATAAAACATAATTAGACACAAAATAATACAACATAATTATAATGAAACATAAATGAATGGTGCCTTTAAAATATTTAGGCACCTAGTTCAAGGAAAAATAGACCTTCCTCGACCTTCTCCTCCCAACCTGAGTCAACCCACTGAATCAAATTGCTGAATGATAAATGTTTATTTATGTAAATCCCACTGATTCATTTTGTGTATTTTAGTTGTCACAAACAATTCAATAGTAACCACAAAGCAGAGGTACACAACAACAACACTTTGATCCTATTCTTCATCTTACTTGGGGGGGAAGAAGGCAACATAATGGCAATAAATTGCTCTTAAAAGAAATCTTAATAGGAAATCACACACACTTTCTTGGACCAACTCACTAATGCTCTTCTAGTTTAATTATAATTTATTAATGGGCTTAATGTGAGAATGATGATCTTCTTTCCTCTGCTTTGGGTAATTTAGACTTAATTGGTGCTTGCTTTCTTCTTTAAAAAAAAAAAACAGGAACAGAATTTCCAGGGCACTTTTACATACTAAGCAACCATTTGGACTTCTTTTTTTCAAATGGGGGGAATGTGGGGCACTATTATCCCAGAGAGTTTGATGCAGTGGTTTGACTGTTGGACTAGGAACCCGGGAAACTGAGTTTCAGATTCTGCTTTGCCATGAAACCTCTGGGTGACCTTGAGCAATTCATACTCCCTCAGCCTTAGAGGAAGGCAATGGCTTCCAAATAAATCTCTCCAAGAAAAACCCAAGATAGGGTTGCTATAAATCGGAGCTGGCTTGAAGGCATATAACAAAAAGAACAAACCTTTCCCCCTCCAAATAACCAACCCTCCCCAAATGACGATAGCTATTCTTTTCAGATGCTCAATTCACACGCTGTTGTACTTTGTCAGACAACCTTCAACTGTCCCTGTGAAGCAACTCTGCTGAAAAGCACTGGATCGGCTGAAAGTTTTCCCTGCAATTGCTCACTGGCATGGGCATTATTCAGAACTGCCATCACAAAAGCAATGGGAATGGAAGCAGGGAATGGAACACCCACCCACCCTGTCTCCCCCCACCTGGCTCTGTAAGAAAGCCTCTGTCTTTCTGCCTTGAGCTCCTCCAAGGTGAATTGATTTTGAGATCAATGCCATTTAAATCATCAAGTAGTATGGCAAGGAGGGTGGGGGAGAAAGACAGATGTAAATCATCGATTCACATCTAGTTTACCATTTTGTAATTCATGTATTTCCTGAACAAGAGTGCAGACGAAGTGGCTGCTATAAACAATTAAATTCTGCTGATTGTTGCTACTCTAAGCATATTTACTCAGAAGTAAGGTTCAGAAGAAGTACTCTGAACATTAGGAAGAACTTCCTGACTGTGAGAGCTGTTCAGCAGTGGAACTCTCTGCCCCGGAGTGTGGTGGAGTCTCAGTCTTTGGAAGCTTTTAAACAGAGGCTGGATGGCCATCTGTCGGGGGTGCTTTGAATGCAATTTTCCTGCTTCTTGGCAGGGGGTTGGACTGGATGGCCCATAAGGTCTCTTCCAACTCTATGATTCTATGATTCTACATGTATCACAATATGGTTGTTCATTCCTCATGGAGATCTGGCTAGGCTCTCTTTTTCATCACGCTAGAGAAAAAATCCACTTACAATCCAGTTTCTGCCTCCTGCAGAATTCTAGGGTTTGTGGTTTAGTAAGGCTGTTAAAGGCTCCTCCCTAAACTACAAAACCCAGAATTCTGCAGGAGGCAGAAACTGGATTTTAAGTGGATTTTTTTCTCTAGTGTGATGAAGTACTCTTTCTTTTTTGTAACAGTAAGTCTCCACCCTATATAAATAAGTAGTGGTCCTTTCATTATACAGAAGAGATAGATCGCCTGTCTCCGCAGTCGCATCTCCTTCTATGAACCGGCGTGAACTCTAAGACCTTCTGGGGAGGCCGTCCTTTCGCTCCCACCACCGTCACAAGTATGGTTGGTGGGGACGAGAGAGAGGGCCTTTTCAGTAGTGGCCCCCCACCTCTGGAATGCCCTTCCAAGGGAAATAAGCCATGCCCCATACCTGAACACAATTTTCCTGCTTCTTGGCAGGGGGTTGGACTGGATGGCCCATGAGGACTCTTCCAACTCTATGATTCTATGATTCTATGAAGGTTCCCAAACATCTAGTCATGCATTCCCACAAAACTGACCACACGTAATTGCAACAGTTTCAGGAAAAAGGAAACAATTTTTGAAATACATGCATTTTTTTACATGAGTAAAATGAGTCAAGATGTAATCTAGTTGGTTATGTGTTGAGAAGCCCCATTTACCTCAATGGGGCTTAGTTTTGGTTAGACATGTGTAAGATTTTGCTGTTATTTACTATTATCATTCGTATCTCAGCATCATCTAAGTTAGATTGCTGCAACATGCTCAAGATAGATCTGTCCTTGAAGCTGGTTCAGAAATTTCAGATGGTGGAAAACGGATGCTCACAGTATATATCCCTATATAAAGTAAGTAAGTACTGACAACTAGTTATGTATTTAAATTCAGATTGATAGTATGGGTCCGGTGGCACAGTGGGTTAAAGCACTGAGCTGCTGAGCTTGTTAACCGAAAGGCCGCAGGTTCGAATCTGGGGAGTGGCATGAGCTTCTGCTGTCAGCCCCAGCTTCTGCCAACCTAGCAGTTCGAAAACATGCAAATGTGAGGTCAATAGGTACCGCTCCGGTGGGAAGGTAACGATGTTCCATGCAGTCATGCCGGACGCGTGATCTAAGAGGTGTCTACAGACAACACTGACTCTTCGGCTAAGAAATGGAGATGAGCACCACACCCCAGAGTTGGACATAACTGGACTTAATGCCAGGGGAAAACCTTTACCTTTGCCTGCCTCACGGGAGCGTGCGTGCTCCATCAATGTTCAACATTTACACAAATGACCAGCCATTGCCAGAAGAGACAGAGAGTTTCATCTATGCAGATGATCGTGCCATTACCACCCAAGCAGGGAGATGTGAGATGGTTGAATAGAAGCTCTCCGAAGTTCTAGGTGCTCTTACAGCCTATTACAGGGAAAACCAGCTGATCCCTAATCCATCTAAAACACAGACATGTGCTTTTAACCTTAAGGACAGACAAGCATCCCGAGCTCTGAGGATTACCTGGGAAGGAATCCCACTGGAGTATTGCAGTGCACCCAAATACCTGGGAGTCACTCTGGACCGTGCCCTGACCTACAAGAAGCACTGCCTGAATATCAAGCAAAAAGTGGGCGCTAGAAACAATACCATACAAAAGCTGACTGGCACAACCTAGGGATCACAACCAGACACAGTGAAGACATCTGCCTTTGCGCGATGCTACTCTGCTGCTGAGTATGCATGCCCAGTGTGGAACACATCTCACCACGCTAAAACAGTGGATGTGGCTCTTAATGAGACATGCCGCATTATCACGGAGTGTCTGCGCCCTACACCACTGGAGAAATTACACTGTTTAGCTGGTATTGCACCACCTGACATCCACCGGGAAGTAGCCAATAGTGAAAGGACGAAGGCAGTGACATCTCCAGCTCATCCCTTGTTTGGATATCAGCCAGCACGTCAATGACTTAAATTAAAAAATAGTTTTCTAAGATCTACAGAGACACTTGCTGTAACACCTCAGCAAGTGGGAGTCCAAATGTGGCAGGCTCAAACCCAAAACCTCAATCAGTGGCTGATACCAAATGAGAGACTCCCTCCTGGGCACACAGAAGACTGAGCGACTTGGAAGGCGCTGAACAGACTGCGCTCTGGCACCACAAGATGCAGAACCAACCTTAAGAAATGGGGCTACAGAGTGGAATCCATGACATGCGAGTGTGGAGAAGAGCAAACTACAGACCACCTGCTGCAATGCAACCTGAGCCCTGCCACATGCACAATGGAGGACCTTATTGCGTCAACACCAGAGGCACTCCAAGTGGCCAGCTACTGGTCAAAGGACATTTAATCAACTACCAAGCTTGCAAACTTTGTGTTTTGTCTGTTTGTTTGTTAAAAAATGCAATGCAACTGTTCGGTCTGCTCCTGACACAATAAATAAATAACCTTTACCTTACCTAGTATAGGAGCAGACAACCCTAAACAGCCAGGACACCGATTACAGGAATCAGTGCCTTATCCTTTATGGTTTCCTCACCCTCCTAGGTTTTAAGCAGCCAATGAAGCTCTGCTCCAGGCTTCAATCTGTAGTGAGGTGAATTTCTCTACTAAGAGAAGAAACTACTCTGTTTTGACTCCAGGAGCATTGAGAAAAACTGTTTCCCAGGTCTCTTGTCAAATAGATTACCATATACAGTAAGATCCTCCATATCTGTGGGGAATATGTTCCTGGCTGGTCTGTGATTATGTGATGCTGCAGATATGGCCAGGCACCATTGAATTATCTTACTTTGGTTCATAGCATACCAGTTTTTCTGTTTCCCCAGGCTTTCTGCAGCCCTAATCCCCATGAATATGTACAAAGAACCTGCAACCCCTACTTCATCACACTAGAGAATGAATCCACTTTAAATCCAGTCTCTGCCTCCTGCAGAATTCTGGGGTTTGTAGTTTATGAGGCTGTTAAAGGCTCCTCCTTAAACTACAAACCCCAGAATTCTACAGGAGGCAGCAACCAGATTCAAAGTGGATTCATTCTCTAGTGCAGTGTTTCTCAACCTGGGGGTCAGGACCCCTGAGGGGGTCGCGAAGGGGTGTCAGAGGGGTCACCAAAGACCATCAGAAAACACAGTATTTTCTGATGGTCATGGGGGTTCCATGTGGGAAGTTTGAGCCAATTTTATCGTTGGTGGAGTTCAGAATGTTCTTTGATTGTAATGAACTATAAATCCCAGCAACTACAACTCCCAGAAGTCAAGGTCTATTTTCCCCAAGCTCCACCAGTGTTCACATTTGTGCATATTGAGTATTTGTGCCAAGTTTGGTCCAGATCCACCATTGCATGAGTGCACAGTGCCCTCTGGATATAGGTGAACTACAACTCCCAAACTCAAGGTCAATACCCACCAAACCCTTCCAGTATTTTCCATTGGTCATGGGAGTTCTGTGTGGCAAATTAGGTTCAAATCCATCACTGGTGGAGTTCAGAATGCTCTTTGATTGACTATAAATCCCAGCAACTACAACTCCCAAATTACAAGATCAATCCTCCCCCAACCCCACTAGCATTTACATGTGGTTGCATGGTGTATTTGTGCCCAGTTTGGTCCAGTGAATGAAAATACATCTTGCATATCTGATATTTACATTATGATTTATAACAGTAGTAAAATGACTGTTATGATGTAGCAACAAAAACAATATGGTTGGGGGTCACCACAACATGAGGGACTGTATTAAGGGGTCACGACATTAGGAAGGTTGAGAACCACTGCTCTAGTGTGATGTGCTCAGTTTAGAGCAGTGGTCCTCAACCTGGGGTCCCCAGATGTTTTTAGCCTATAACTCCCAGAAATCCCAGTCAGTTTACCAGCTGTTAGGATTTCTGGGTGTTGAAGGCCAAAAACATCTGGGGACCCCAGGTTGAGAACCACTGCTCTAGAGTATAATGGACCATTACAGTTACACAGCACATCAACATAATTCAATCATAAGATTTATTTTATTATGCATATAATAAATATATAATATAGTGTGTGTATATATAATATTCTATAATGTACTGTACCTGTAAAAGTTATCATGGGATAGTGGTGGCAATGGTTTGACTTAGTATAAGGCAGCTCCCTGTTTTATTGTTCCGGTGACAGAGACATACTATCTCAGATGCAGGAAAGCATGAAGCCATCAAGAGTGGACATTAATAGCTTTCTCCTCCACACATTTGTCAAATCCCTATATAAAGCCATCCAAGTTAGTAGCTGTCACTGTCTCCTTTTAAACCAAATGACACAGTGTAGAGAGCCAATGCGGTGATGATTTGAATGTTAGACTAAGAGTCTGTTGACTTATGGCAAGGCCATGCACTTCATAGAATTTTCTGAGGCAAGGACTTCTCAGAGTCCCCTCCTTTGAAATATAGTTTAGTATTTATTATTATTAATTATTGTTATTATTAATTAAAACCTCTGGTATAGACACTGAGAATTGGGAAGCCCCGGCCCTTGAGCGCTCCAGCTGGAGGTCAGCTGTGACCAGCAGTGCTGTAGAATTTGAAGAGGCACAAATGGAGGGCGAAAGAGAGAAACGTGCCAAGAGGAAGGTGCATCAAGCCAACCTTTACCAGGAGCACCTTCTACCTGGAAACCAATGCCCTCACTGTGGGAGAAGATGTAGATCAAGAATAGGGCTCCACAGTCACCTACGGACCCACCGCCAGAACACCAACCTTGGAGGACCATCATCCTCGGACTACGAGGGATCGCCTAAGTAGGTAAGTAGGTAGGTAGGTATTTCCTCCAAGTACTAACCAGGTCTGATCCTCTTAGTTCCAACATCAGACGAGATCTGATGCCTTTAGTGTATTTATGCCCTTTGGACTCTGACAGCCTCAGACTCAAATCTCCACTCAGCCAAGGAACCCCTTAGGTAATCTTGGGCAACTCTAAGGCCCCTTCCACACAGCTGACTAAAAACCCACATTTTCTGCTTTGAACTGGAATACATGGCAGTGTGGACTCAAATAACCCAGTTCAAAGCAGATATTGTGGGATGTTCTGCCTTGATATTCTGGGTTATATGGCTGTGTGGAAGGGGCCTTACTCTCTCAGCCTTTAAGGAATGCAATAGCAAACCTCCTTTAAATAACCTTGCCAAGACAATCTTAAAATAAGGTTCGTATCAGTTGAATTTGACTGGTGACAACAACAATACTAATCCTTTTGATGATCAACGAATAATAGTAAATCATAGTCCAGGAAAAAAACTAGGTACAACAAATTGTTAACTAAAATAACAAAAACTTCCAGAAGTTGTGTTATGGGGTGGGGGAGGGGGGCAGAACTGCATTTCTGCACAAGCTAGAAAGTGAATGACCATGTAGTTTCGCCAATAGACTCATAAATATTCATATTTTGCTACCACAGCAATACAATTCATGACCTATTACATCATTTGCAATGCTTGACCCAGGTCAGATATTTTCCCTTTTCAGAGTTTTCTATTTGAACCTCAAAACCTCTGACTAGAAGGTCACCAAATCGTTGTTAAGACAGTGGCTTAGAATGCAGTAAATTTAGCTTTCATTTCAAACCATGTTTCTCTGAAAGGGATTATTATCTCAATGTTTAAACAAGAAAGAAAGGAACTAATGTTTATTGGTCTTTTTAAATATTGCAAGAAAGGGGCAGTAGGAAGGGCTAAATGTGCAACATGTTTGCAGCTTCCAGAGAGATTATAGGGAAAAGCAAGTTACCTCCCATGCACAATTTTAGTGGAGTAATTTTTCATCCATTTGGTCTGCAAGGTACCTATTTCCTCACATTTACTCCTCTCCAAAGTGTATTGCAACCTCTTCTACCTGAACATTAGCATCCAAAGCCTTTTTCTTCCCCCACTACGGTAGAAAGCTGGCTTCTCCAGAACGCCTTGCATGCAGAGGAAACCATGCTTTGTCCGTATAATCTGGAAGGTTCATTTGAGGTCAAAGGAAAAGCTTAAAGGATTTTCAAAACTGACTCTTCACTGGCTGTGTATCCAAAGGGTAGGGTTTTCTGCCCTTCACAGGTTAAAAAAAGGGCTTGGCATGGCACTCATTTTATGCACCCACTTGCAAGCCTGAATAGTTCTGTTTATCTTTGTCTCCCACAAATGGGATTTGAAGTAATGATATGCTGTATGTCTCCATCCATCACTGTCCTGCATCCAAAGGATGTCCATGTGGTAGTAAAATCATTCGGTCTTATAGCTGGAACTTGGAAGGAGCTTTCCAATGTGCTGAACCCTATCCACTAATTATGTTCAATGCCGTAGATTGCTCCTTAAACTTCCAGCAGACAAACTCCACTGCCCATGTTCCTGACAGCATTTGTCATATGAGTTCCACACCAGCACATGCCCTTTCACAACAGCTGATAAATAATAATAATAATAATAATAATAATAATAATAATCCTTTATTTATAACTCGCTACCATCTCCCGAAGGACTCGGTGCGGCGTACAAGAGACTGAGACCCAATACATCAATAAACAACAGCAACAATACATCAGTAAATAACTCAAGCAATAGACATTGACAATGACAACACGACACAATTAAAATCAGTGTCAGGGCCGGTTGTAATGGATTAAAAAATTTAAAAACTAGGCATGACCGGCTGAAGTGGATAGGTATTTTTGGAGAAAGATAGGGCGTGCAGACAATCCTAGATTTCTAGTAAAGTACATTAGGGACAAAGTGCTTTGGGGTTTCCTATAAATCATGATATTAATTATTGCTGGTCAGAGACACCCAGTGGGCAGCTAGGATACAATGGGCTGCTCTTGACTCCAGATTATGCCAGTTAACTGCTCTCCAAACATTGGATTACAGCTCCCGTCAAAACTCCCCAATTCTTCCAGTGTGGAGATTATGAAAGTAGTGGTCTGATGCTGTAATGGTTTGAGCACTGGTATATGACTCTACAGACCAGATTGGGATTTTCTGCTTGGCCATGCAAACATATTGGATATTTTTTTTGTCGTGTCAGGAGCGACTTGAGAAATTGCAAGTCGCTTCTGGTGTGAGAGAATTGGCCATCTGCAAGGATGTTGCCCAGAAGACATCCGGATGGTTTTTTTTATGTTTTATCATCCTTGTGGAAGACTTCTCTCATGTCCCTGCATGAGGAGCTGGAGCTGATAGAGGGAACTCATCTGTGCTCTCCCTGCGACCAGTCTTCAGTCCTGCTGGCACAGGGGTTTAACCCACTGCGCCACCGGGGGCTCCATAAACATATTGGATCACCTTAGGTGACTCATGCACTGTCAGACCCAGAGAGCCTTATGATACATCCAGGGTTGCCACAAGTTGGAAATGACTTTAAGGCACACAATAACCCATTACTGTTGAGACCCGCTACCTGCCAACTCCATCCGTGACCAAGGAAGAAACATGCTTGAGTCTATTTTGGACCCAATTGTGTTGCTGTAGGGATTTTCATCATTACATAAAATGTGTCAACTCTGGTTTATTCCACATGACCACAGTGGATTCTGGGAGTAACACTCAGACTTTTTGAAATGGCAATTTTCACAAACTCTGAAGGATATGCAGGGAGGTGCTGGTGAACGGCAGGCTTTCCATTCTCTGGATCACCCATGCCCTCAGCAGTCAAACCCAACAGGAGTCAACATCTCTGGCTGAGCTTTGGGGAGTTTTGTTCAGCCGATTAGAAACTAAACTACACATGACAGAAAGCTACAATTAGCTGTTCAGTCATCTAAAAAACTTCTCAGCAAAATTCTGCAGGCTTTCTGCAACTCCCCCCGCCTCCATCCCTCCACCTTGCTGTTAAAAAGATTCACATTCCTGAGGGTTGGATGTAACTATATGGCACAGCACATATGAACTGCCTTTCTGACCACTGCTTGCAATCTGCCTCATTACAGATCACTATCTTTGCAAACCCATTGATGGGTGCCATGGGCTGCCCAAAAATATTTTTTTTAAAAATCAAAGTCAATTTTTAGTTTTCAGGCATTTTTTTATGGTGAGCAGTACAGGGAGGTCATGAAATGCATATTCTTGCACCAGAAAGTTCCCAGCAATTGTAATTTGCTCTTTTTTTTTTTTTTTTGCAAGAAACCATGTTGGTCTGGGGGTGCTGAAGGTGCCAAGTATTACAAAATCACTTGCCAGCAGTGCCACTGCCAAGTACCCTTGCCACCAAACTCGAGTGGTTTGCACTCTTCTCCCCTACCATCACCCTCTCCCTTTGATTGGAAGCTTGGGAGAAAAAAATAATCATAAGGAGTCAGATTAATCTTTGGCCGCCTAGTGAGACCAAAGGATTACAAGCTCTCACTTACTTTCTAAGAGCTAGAAGTCAACAGGACCTCATAGCAGGAAAGGAGGGTGGGGGGAGTTCCCCCAAGTCTCAGCCGGGATTAAAAGGGATAATAAAGCAGGAAATCACCAAGCCACCCACCCGTCACCTCTAACCAGCCAGGCACCTCCTAGCTCAAAGCTGTCATCATCTCGTGGGAGAGAGACAGGGAGAACGGGTACCACCAGGTACATGTTGGCCACCGTCCTGAAGCAAACAAGACCTCACAAGACGCTAGTGGGAGGAAAAAAAGTGGGGAGGGGTGCTTGCAAAAGCTAAACAAGTCACAAGAAGGAACAATAAAAACTATATCACAACATGTTGAATCCAAGAATCAGCAGTTGGGTGCAGTACACACACACACACCCAAACATTATCCGCAGATTCAATATTAATGATTTCACTTATTCGTGCTTTAGAAAATATTTCTCACCATCAGAAGTGCAGTTCAAATTGATAGTATGTTTTGGCCATAGTACAGTATGACCCCTGTATCTACACCACCATCCTGCTCTGGGGACACCTAAAACCAAAAGTGAACCTTATATTTTCATAGAATCATAGAATCATAGAGTTGGAAGAGACCTCATGGGCCATCCAGTCCAACCCTCTGCCAAGAAGCAGGAATATTGCATTCAAATCACCCCTGACAGATGGCCATCCAGCCTCTGTTTAAAAGCTTCCAAAGAAGGAGTCTCCACCACACTCCGGGGCAGAGAGTTCCACTGCTGAATGGCTCACACAGTCAGGAAGTTCTTCCTCATGTTCAGATGGAATCTCCTCTCTTGTAGTTTGAAGCCATTGTTCCGGGTCCTAGTCTCCAAGGAAGCAAAAAACAAGCTTGCTCCCTCCTCCCTGTGGCTTCCTCTCACATATTTATACATGGCTATCATATCTCCTCTCAGCCTTCTCTTCTTCAGGCTAAACATGTCCAGCTCCTTAAGCCGCTCCTCATAGGGCTTGTTCTCCAGACCCTTGATCATTTTAGTCACCCTCCTCTGGACACATTCCAGCTTGTCAATATCTCTCTTGAATTGTGGTGCCCAGAATTGGACACAATATTCCAGGTGTGGTCTAACCAAAGCAGAATAGAGGGGTAGCATTACTTCCCTAGATCTAGACACTATGGTCCTATTGATGCAGGCCAAAATCCCATTGGCTTTTTTTTGCCGCCACATCACATTTTTGGCTCATGTTTAACTTGTTGTCCATGAGGACTCCAAGATCTTTTTCACACGTAGTGCTCTCGAGCCAGGCATTGTCCCCCATATAGTCATATTTTGACTATACTTGAGCCAGAAACATGACATAGAATCACACACTGGAGGACCTAGAAAGGCACCTAAACATATCCAGGAGGGTTATTTCTGCTGGAAGTTATCATGGAGTCAACACTGGAGAACCTAACTCATTCCTAAAAAAAGATACCTCTCTAGGAATTTTATAGGTCCTCCAGGGTGACTATGGAAACTTCTGGTGGGCGTTGTCCATTTCAATAAGTTCACTATTATCCAGTTTTCCATTTCCACCGCAAATTCAGGAACATATCTCCCTGCAGATTTATGCTCTTGCTTTCATCCCTGTCTTCCTCTATGGAGCTCGAGGCACTGGATGGAGCTACTAGGCAGTCTTCATTTCCAGGCACTCACTGGACGGAGACGTGGGTATGTATAGCAAGTTGGTTGCACCTTATACCTCCAAGTATATGCCCCAACCACTCAGAATGGGAATAGGTATTCAGCATATTTCATTTCTCACTGCCTTCTGAATGGACATTTCAGGATTAGACTACATGAGGTGGCATTCATACAACTGGCTTTTTACAAAATGTATTGCAGTCCCAATCTCAAAGGCGGCCCTAGCACAATGAGCACAGGGACTTTAAACTTTTGCCCATTCCATTGTGGTCCTAATGCACATTGGGGCCTCAGTGCCTGTGAGCTGCATTGTGTTTGTTTGTTTGATTGCTTTTAAATGGCTCTTCACTCCAAATAGCAGTGATGTCAATGGCTTGCTTTGCAGACATTACTGTCAGAATTCTGAATGAATCCACAACAGAAGGGAAAGAGTGAAATAAAGCCACTACTATCCTGCTGTATCTGCAAATTACTTTTTAAAAACTCTTCCTGCAATTGCTTGTTGAAAAGTTAGTGACACTACTTCATGTTTGATCCTTGGAGACCCAGCTCCTCATACTCAGAGGGAGCCATGTTAGGAATGCAGCAAAATACAACATCGCTGTAGCTTCTATGCCAAGAGGAGGAATGTGACCCTATGGTGAACCTATCATGAGGATTTTCTTGGCAAGATTCATTCACAGGGGGTTTGCTGCTGCCTTTTTCTGAGGCTGAGAGATTGTTACTTGCCCAAGGTCTCCCAATGGGTTTCCATGTTTGAGCACAGATTCGAGCACTGGTCTCTAATGTTACCATCCAAAACATAGAATTTTATAAATCTTTATCACATCCCCCCACATTCCTTGCCGAGCGACATATCCCCAAACATTACCTGTGCAAAAGCAAGAATGCTAGAAAGTACAGTGTATATCTCCCCAAACTTGTAGAGCATAATAAACAACACATATTACAGGGTTGTTGTAGGTTGTTTTGGGCTATATGGCCATGGTCTAGAGGCATTCTCTCCTGACGTTTCGGTTGCATCTATGGCAAGCATCCTCAGAGGTAGTGAGGTCTGTTGGAACTAGGAAAATGGGTTTATATATCTGTGGAATGACCAGGGTGGGACAAAGGACTCTTGTCTGCTGTAGCTAGGGGTGAATGTTTCAACTGACCACCTTGATTAACATTTGATGGCCTGACAGTGCCCGGAGCAAACTTTTGTTGAGAGGTGATTAGATGTCCTTGTTTGTTTCCTCTCTGTTGTTGTGCTGTTGTAATTTTAGAGTTTTTTTAATACTGGTAGCCAGATTTTGTTCATTTTCGTAGTTTCCTCCTTTCTGTTGAAATTGTCCACATGCTTGTGGATTTCAATGGCTTCTCTGTGTAGTCTGACATGGTGGTTGTGAGAGTGGTCCAGCATTTCTGTGTTCTCAAATAAAACGCTGTGTCCAGGTTGGTTCATCAGGTGCTTCACACCTAGCTCCAGCAGACAAGAGTCCTTTGTCCCACCCTGGTCATTCCACAGATATATAAACCCTTTTTCTTAGTTCCAACAGACCTCACTACCTCTGAGGATGCTTGCCATAGATGCAAGCGAAACGTCCTAGAAATGATTCAACAACCCAGTGATTCCGGCCATGAAAGCCTTCGAAAATACAACACACATTACAGTTGCCATCCTACAAAGACTATGTGTTTGTCTCTGCAGAGATCTCTGCAGCATCTTTTGTTGCCCCTTGTACATCCATCTGGTCTCTAAGCATTTCTCCTTATCTGTGTGGCTGCTTATAACTGTTTTCTTTATACATGTCTCTGTGCTTTTTTTCAACTCTCTAAGAAAAACAAGTGCAAAAACACAACCACAGCAAAGTGATGGGAAGTGGCACAAAAATCCAACAAGCAAACCAATTTCCACATGACTACTATGAATTCCTGTTTTTGTCTATCATTTCTCTCTTGATATGGAGGAAAACAAAAAAGCAGACCCAACTCTCCTTCCTCCATCTCAATCATTTCCTGGAATTTGCCGAGGACGAGAAAACACAGTGCCTATATGTTGTTGTGTTTCTTCAAGTCATTGCTAGGTCATGGAAACCCACAAGGTGGCCTTGGGCAAGTTGCAATCTCACAACCTCAGAAGACGGCCCTCTGAGGAAATCTTGCCCTCAAAAACCATGATAGATTCACCTTGAGGGTCACCATAAATAGGAAACAACTTGAAGAAAAAACAATAACAACAAGCAAGCAAGCTCCTGAAGCTCAAATATAGTTTTGTTGTTGTACCACCATTTTGCCTTGGACCTCATCCACCAACTGAATACAGCCTCTCCTGTCATCCCAATAATTTATCCGAAATTGAATTGGGATGAAAGTTTCCATGCCTCCAAAGCATAAGTGGGGATATATTACTCTGCAGATGATACTGGAGTATCACCTCCCATCATCCTTGATGTCTGGAGAGGCACCAGTTCTCTTTGGTAGAGAAGACCTGGTAAAATAACAGCTTCCATGATTCTACAAAAAATGACCCATAGCTATAGCAGTTAAAATGATGTCCAACTGCATTCATTCTACATTGTAGATGCACCCACAGAAAGACGGGAGAGCATGAAATCTTGGTCCCTTCCCATCTTGCCCATCGGTATCCTGATGGGGGACATCTCCATTTCTGCATTTCAGCAAGGATAATAAATAACTTTCATCCTGGTGTTTTCCTTGACAGCAAGCAGCAGAAAACTGAGATGCAAAATGCTTAGGTTATGCAGAAAATGTTTCCTTGTTATCATGTTGCCTCCAAATAAACAGGGAAGGCTCTTTCCCTGGCACAGCTGGCAGCATCTCCAGGACCATGTGGCTGGGCAGAGCTTCATTCCAACTGGGTAATGAGGTAAGCAAAGGCCATGGCTCAGGATTTGGAGCACATGTTTTGCACACTGGAGGTTCCCTGGTTCAACCCCTGACATCTCTGGGGTCAAAAGGACCTTGTGATTCCACAAAGCAGCTGCCACTCAGAAAAGACAGTTGTGAGTAAGATGGATTAATAGTACAACACAGGTTGAAATGGCTGGGATTCTTGTACTCTTGGGCTTTGTTTTTACATTGTGGCTATTTATTTCAATTAGGCCTGATAATCTAAACCTGCCCAATCCTCTCTTCTGCCAAAAATCTCAAAAGAACCCCCTTTTAGCACCTGCCTTCCCTCCAAACCTAGAAAACCCACACTTTCCAGAATTCCCCAGAGATCATGGCCCAAGGTGAATTCTGGGATCTGAAGTCAAACAAATATAGATTCTGTTCAAAATTGTAGAATCAAAAATAGTCATGAGCATTTGGTTCAATAAGTTCTTCAAAAGGATTGTGCCAATTTGTGAAGTGTCGCCCTACCACCAGTCAAAACATAGAACGGATAAAGCTTCCATGGGAATAGGCAATATACCATACAGTGAAAAGTATTGGGAATGGGAGAATGTCACCGTCATGTCACCCCCTGAAGATGCAGGTTCGCAGCTTGGGTGTTATCCTAGATTCTTCGCTGAGCCTGGAACCTCAGGTTTCGGCAGTGACTAGGGGGGCATTTGCACAGTTAAAACTTGTGAGCCAGCCACGCCCATATCTTGGGAAGTCTGACTTGCCACAGTAGTACATGCTCTGGTTACATCCTGTATAGATTACTGCAACGCATTCTATGTGGGGTTGCCTTTGAAGACTGTCCGGAAGCTTCAAATGGTCCAACAAACGGCAGCCAGATTGCTAACAGGAGCGGTGCTCAGGGAGCATACAAATTCTCTGTTGCGCCAGCTCCACTGGCTGCCAGTTTGCTACTAGGCACAATTCAAGGTGCTGGCCTATAAAGCCCTAAACAGTTCTGGCCCAACTTACATATCCGAACACATCTCCCCTTATGAATAATCTAGCACCTTAAGATCGTCTGGAGAGGCCCTGCTCCCATTACCACCTTTGTCACAAGTATGTTTGGTGGAGACGAGAAACAGAGCCTCCTCGGTGGTGGCCCCTCGCCTGTGCAACACATCCGTAGATATTAGATCAGCCACCTCCCTTTTAACATTCCAGAAAAAAGTCAAGACGTGGCAAATGCAGAGTAACAGACACAGGAAAATGGAACGACTAGATAATGAGTCCGGACAACGTTTTTAACAAGGAGACACTATGAATTTATATTTTATTGGTTTGTTTAGTTTTTATCATATGTTACGTTTTTAATTGTATTTATGACATTGTAAGCACTGAATTTTGCCTGTTAACCGCCTTGAGTCACCTACAGGCTGAGAAAGACAGTATACAAATACAGTAAGTAAATAAATATCACACTCATAACCTCCCTGGAGGTGTCCTTTGAAGGTCATTGTGTTGGAAACAAGACAGGATTCTATTTTGTATATTAAAGGTAGGTAAAAGGTAGTCCCCTGACATTAAGCCCAGTCACGTCTGACTCTGGGGTGTGGTGCTCATCTCCATTTCTAAGCCGAAGAGCCAGCGTTGTCCGTAGACACCTCCAAGGTCATGTGGCTGGCATGACTGCATGGAGCGCCGTTACCTTCCTGCCGGAGCGGTACCTATTGATCTACTCACATTTGCATGTTTTCGAACTGCTAGGTTGGCAGAAGCTAGGGCTGACAGCGGAAGCTCACGCCGCTCCCCGGAATCTAACCTGCGACTTTTCGATCAACAAGCTCAGCAGCTCAGTGCTTTAACCCACTGCGCCACCGGGGGCTCCTTTGTATATTACCCATCCCCTAATAGGTATACTCCAGATATTATGGACTAGAACCCCCATCAGCCCCATGCACATAGATAGCAGGGCTGCAGTCTAGAATTTCTGGAACAAACCAGGTTGGGGCAAGACTGATGCATATGCACACATTTATATGTTCCTCGGCATCTTTTCTTGAAAGATAAGTCAATGTCTTCTCAGGCAGGCAACTAATCTGCAGGATGCATCCAAGAACCCCAGGAGAACCCTTCCAGAACATCCCACGCTCCATCTTTTAAACTTCTCGTGCAGCACATACGAAGTGTGCACAGACATACACAGACACGCCAAGATGGACAACAAATGCGCTCCTAACAGTTGGTGGTTCCTGCCACCTACAGCTCCCGTAGCTCCCGGTGCACGCTCACGTGCGGTGTCACCAACACTCTGCGTGCAGCACATCGTCTTTGCGACACTTGCAGAGTACTCTCAGCCCACGCCCACGCTCTGAGCAGGAGTATGCTGCCATCGCTCTACACTCCCGTCTCAAGCAAACCCTCGTAATGCACGCATTTATGAAATACACACACAGAGAAAGCTCTAGACACTCAGCATTGTAACTCAGCACCCAACTCCCCGTCTTCCCTTCCACTCACAAAAGCTCATTGGTTTCCCTTTTTAAACCTAGTCTATACATTTTTTCTCTCTCTCAATGCACAAATGATGGGATTACAAGAGAAAAGCTCTTCTTCTTTCTCCAGCATTCATACAGCTTTAGAAACAGAAGAATTTGCCCTTTCTGAGTAGGAAAGATGCAGAAAGAACCACAGGAGATGGAGGCACCTATCCAAGCAGGTTCCAGCATCCACTGCAAAACTACAAGAAGGTCTCAAAAAGATACAAAACACCAACAAAACACAGGGGAGAAAGATCAAACCCAATGAATGTAAATACGATAACATTGTGAAAATAACTGCACACAAATTAAAATAATTCTTAACTTAAAACAGCCAGAGTCAATAATTAAACAATGTAACTAGAGCACATGCTGTGTACAACAATTACATTATGAAACTGTATACAATATTGCAAAGGCAGAAGATGATTATCATAAAGTAAATTTAAACTAAACACGAGAGTTCGAGTCCATAATACAAATTGTTTTTTGCAATAGTGTATACATTATATTCCGTTTTATGTTGTAATTGTCTGTTGTAAACCACATGGGTTGCAGTTACATTGCTTACTTGCTGACTTCAGTTGTTTCAGGTTAAAAATTCTCTTAATTTCATAATGTTTTCATATCTACATCCGGCATGTTTTTGCACATCCTCTGCCTTCTAACATTTGCTTCCTAAGGTAGCAACTTTGCAATGCTTAACAGTTTGGCAATATCTGAAATTTAAGCAGATTTCTGTGTTGTGTGAAGCTGTAACAACATCCTATGCAATATGATTCTCATATCCATGTGGGAATATATTCCTTAGCTTACTGTGAAAACGTGAAACTGCAGTTAATAGGAAACTCTATTGAAATGAATGACATGGAGTGGAAACATCCCATAAAATTGCATTGTAGGATCTAGAAGATGGACTGTTGTGAGTTTTCCGGGCATGTTCTAGAAGCATTCTCTCCTGATATTTCACTTGCATCTATAGCAGGCATCCTCAAAGGTTGTGAGGTCTGTTGGAAACTCGAGAAATGGGATTTATATATCTGTGGAATGTCTGGGGTGGGAAAAAACTCTTGTCTGTTTGAGATAAGTGTTAATGTTGCAACTGGTCAACTTGATTAGCATTTAATGGCCTAGCAGTTTCAAGGTCTGGCTTCTTACTGTCTATGGGAATGCAATCAGGCTTTACCAATGAACACTAGCACTCTCTAGCTGGTCCCTGAAAGCAAAATGGTATTAATGCGCATCACTTCCATTGTTGCACATTTGTAATTTTGCTATGTAGTAACATAACAGCCCCTTGGTGGCACAGTGAGTTAAACTTGCTGAACAAAAGGTTGGCGGTTCGAATATGGGAAGCAGAGTGAGCTTTCGCTGTTAGGCCCAGCTTCTGCCAACCTAGCATTTCAAAAACATGCAAATGCGCATAGATCAATAGGTACTACTTCTACAGGAAGGTAATGGCACTCCATGCAGTCATGCTGGCCACATGACCTTGGAGGTGTCTGCTGTTCGTGGAATATCCAGGGTGGAATATAGAATGTCCAGGGTGGGAGAAAGACCTCTTGTTTGTTTGAGGTATGTGTGAAAGTTGCAACTGACCACTTTAATTAGCATTTTGTGGCCTAGCATTTTCAAGATCTGCGCCTGGGGGATCCTTTGTTGGGAGGTGATTAGCTGGCCCTGATGGTTTCATGTCTGGAATTCCCCTGTTTTTGAGTGTTGTTCTTTATTTATTGTTATGATTTAAAGGGTTTTTTTAAAAAAATATTGGTAGACAGATTTTGTTCATTTGCATGGTTCCTTTCTGTTGAAACTATCCACATGCTAGTGGATTTCAATGGCTTCTCTGTATATATGGTTCTGGCCCAGCTTACTTGTCTGAACGTATCTGCCCCTATGTCCCACCTCGCAATTTAAGATCATCCGGGGAGGCCCTGCTCTCGCTCACATCAACAGCACAAATGCGGTTGGCGCGGACGAGGAGCAGGGCCTTCTCGGCTGTGGCCCCTCACCTATGGAACACACTCCCAAAAGAGGTAAGATCTGCTCCCTCGCTCCTGACCTTTAGAAAAAATTTAAAATCATGGTTCAGACATTAGATGTATGTAGGACTGGAACGGTGACTCGACTGATGGGATTGTTTTATGGTTTTAATAACTATTTTGATATTTGATGATATACTGTTTTGAATATGATTTATGTGTAAAGTGTGGTTTTACTGTTGTAGTTGCAAGGCATTGAATTTTTGACATTATCTATGTGTAAACCGCTTTGATTCTCCCTCGGGGTGAGAAAAGCGGTATATAAATGCTGTAAATAATAAATAAATATAGTGGTTGTTAGAGTGGTCCAGCATTTCTGTGCTCTCAAATAACATGCTAGAAAATGCCTCTAAAGCATTTCCAGGTCCTCCAACACAATATGGTCAATGTATATTGGAAGAATAACATAGAATCACACTGGAGGATGTAGAAAATGTATTTCAATGTGGATAAATGAAATTGCAGGTTCTGCATATACAGATATCATACTATACATAGAATACAATAATCACCAATACTGTTCTCTTCATACAACCTATTTGGCTTCCATTAGGGACAGATCAATAAGTGAGGCCTCTGAAACTGCAAACCCTGCTGAGACAACTCTCTTTGTTTTGGAGCTTTTGATCAGACCTTTGAGGGGGAAGTATGCAGCTATAAAGATTGGAAATATTTTTTTTTAAAAAAAACCCTGAAACCTGATATTCTCAAGCTATTCCAGATTGGGGAAATAAATTCCTCTCTGCAAAATGTCATGCAATACACACTGCTGGCATGACATGAATGAAAGAATAATCATTTCGACTCCCCATTTCAAATCCTCGCTTGCTCTGCTACTGCACAGAGCTATGGAAGAAGGCAGCTATGCTTTTAAAGCATCTCCAGTGAAGGGTGCTTCTTTTGTTTGTTTTTACAAAAGACTGAATATGTGTGCATGTATATAGATGCAAGCAGCTTGTTCCATATTCATGAACACCCACTCATTTGGTCACCTGTGATAAATAACACAAAGAGTGATATCTTTATAAACAACCCAAATATAGGTTGTTGTAGGTTTTTTCGGGCTATATGGCCATGTTCTAGAGCAGTGTTTCTCAACCTGGGGGTCAGGACCCCTGAGGGGGTTGTGAGGGGGTGTCAGAGGGGTCACCAAAGACCATCGGAAAACACAGTATTTTCTGTTGGTCAGAGGGTTCTGTGTGTGGCCCAATTCTATCGTTGATGGGGTTAAGAATTTCCTTTGATTGTAGGTGAACTATAAATCCCAGCAACTATAACTCTCAAATGTCAAGGTCTATTTTACCCAAAACCACCAGTGTTCACATTTGGGCATATTGAGTAATTGTGCCAAGCTTGGTCCAGATCCATCATTGTGTGAGTCCACAGTGCTCTCTAGATGTAGGTGAACTACAGCTCCAAAACTCGAGGTCGATGCCCAGCAAACCCTTCCAGTATTTTCTGTTGGTCATGGGACTTCTGTGTGCCAAGTTTGGTTCAATTCCATTATTGGTGGAGTTCACAATACTCTTTGATTGTAGGTGAACTATAAATTCTAGCAACCACAACTCCCAAATGACAAAATAAATACCCGAAAAACCCACCAGTATTCAAATTTGGGTGTATCAGATATTTGTGCCAAATTTAGTTCAGTGAATGAAAATACATCCTGAATATCTGATAATTACATTACAATTCAAAGCAGTAGCAAAATCACAGTTATGAAGTAGCAATGAAAATAATGTTATGGTTGGGGGTCACCACAACATGAGGAACTGTATTAAGGGGTCGCGGCACTAGGAAGGTTGAGAACCACTGTTCTAGAACATGGCAATATAACCCAAAAGAACATTTCAAACATTTTAAACAGAGGGCCAGGTCATAGTCCCTCAAACTGTTGGAGGACCAGATTATAATTTGGAAAAAACATGAATAGATTCCTATGCACACTGCACATATCTTATTTGTAGTGCAAAAAAAAAACCCACTTAAAACAATACAATAATTAAAATGAAGAACAATTTTAACAATTATAAACATTAGTATTTCAATGAGAAGTATGGATCCATTTTGGCTGATGAGATAGGATTGTTGTTGTTATTGTATGCTTTCAAGTCATTTCAGACTTAAGTTGACCCTGCACAAGGGCCGGGTAAGTAACTTTGGAGGGCCGTATTAGTTTGAGGACCCCTGTTCTAGAGGCATTTTCTCCTGACGTTTCGCCTGCATCTATGGCAAGCTTCCTCAGAGGTAGTGATGATGCTTGCCATAGATGCAGGCAAAACATCAGGAGGGAATGCCTCTAGAACATGGCCATATAGCCCGAAAAAAACCTACAACAACCCAGTGATTCTGGCCATGAAAGCCTTCGGAAACCAAAATATAGAAAATGCATCATGCAAGCTTCCAAAGCTCCACTGGCTTCTTCATTAGTCAATGTTAAAAATCATGCAGGAAAGAAAAAATGTGTCAGGCTCATATTTGGTCTCAGATGTTATTACTATAATGAGGAATTTGTCTTCAAATATCCAGAAGACAAAAGTTTGGGAATTATTGGGAAACAGTTCCAGCCCAGCTTATCTATCCAAATGCATCTTTCCCTATGAACCTTCCAGGAACTTGAGATCGTCTGAGGAGGCCCTGCTCTCGATCCCGCCTGCTTCACAAGCACATTTGGCGGGGACGAGAGACAGGGCCTTCTCTGTGGTGGCCCCTCAGCTGCGTAACTCCCTGCCTAGGGATATTAAATCAGCCTCCTCCCTCCTAACCTTTAAAAAAATGGAAAACCTGGCTCTTTCAGCAAGCGTTTGGAACCACAGCATGACCAAAAAAACAAAAAACTCAAATCGGAAAATGAACTAGGAACGGCTAAGACCAGGGGTCCCCAAACTGAGGCCTGGGGGCCGGATATGGCCCTCCAAGGTCATTTACCTGGCTCTCACTCAGGGTCAACCTAAGTCTGCAATGACTTGAAAACACACAACAACAACAATCCTATCTCATCAGCCAAAAGCAGTCCCACACTTCCCATTGAAATGCTCATAATATTTGTTAAAATTGTTCTTCATTTAAATTATTGTGTTGTTTTAAAGTGGGGGGGGGGAGGTTGCACTGCAAATAAGATATGTACATTGTGCATAGGAATTCATTCATGTTTTTTTCCAATTATAATCTGGCCCTCCAACAGTTTGATGGACTGTGACCTGGCCCTCTGTTTAAAACGTTTGAGGACCCTGGCTAAGACGATGGAATGGTTGAGGATTTGAACAAGAATACATAGTTTTTATAATTATTATTCATTGTTTTTATGGTTTTTAAATGTACTGGGATGTTTTTGCTTTTTACTGATGTATGTATTTTATATATGGTATCTAATCGTTGCCGACTTGAGTCACCTTCGGGCTGATATGGGCAGGATACAAGCCACAACTTTTACACATCGTCTGTCCAAAATCTCAATTCTTCTTGTGACGGTAACTTTCCTTCTTTATTTTTTAAACCATTTACAACAAATTTTCCCCATACATCATCAAAATCAACTCTCCCTACTTTTCCCTCAAATCTTTGCTTACCACTCCAATGCTCTTGACCAGGAGTCCTCAAACTAAGGCCCGGGGGCTGGATACGGCCCTCCAAAGTCATTTACCCAGCCTTCACTCAGGGTCAACCTAAGTCTGAAATAACTTGAAAGCACACAACAACAACAAGAATCCTATCTCATCAGCCAAAAGCAGGCCCACACTTCCTACTGAAATACTAATAAGTTTATATTTGTTAAAATAGTTCTTCATTTTAATTATTGTATTGTTTTTAAGTGGGTTTTTTACACTACAAATAAGATATGTGCAGTGTGCATAAGAATTCATTCATTTTTTTTTCAAATTATAATCCAGCCCTCCAACAGTTTGAGGGACTGTGACCTGGCCCTCTGTTTAAAACGTTTGAGGACCCCTGCTCTTGACATTTGCAGAGTAACAACAAAGAAGGAAAGAAAGAAAGTGAAAAAGGAAAGCTCTCAGCCCCAAAGAACACCCAATCAAAATCTGTTCTTGCATCAAAATGATCTTTTCATTCCCTTGCATTTTTGGTGACTAGAAAGCAGCTAAACATGATCTTCTCATGTTTAGCTGCTTTCTAGTCACCAAAAACACAAGGCAATGAAATCTGAGTACTACCAAGTTTGGTAAAAGGATACTGTGTTCTTTCGCTGCCAGCCAATTAGTAATACGTCTTTACTCAAGCTGTATGGTTTCCACCTTGATCCTCGTGGAACTAATCTTCCAACAGCAAGGTGTTTCTTTCTATAACCAAGTTCTTATCCAGAGAAGCAAGAAGCATCTCAATGGTAAGAAAATGAGACCCATCTCTTTGGATCAGGATAGCAAAGGTCCACCTGTCTGGCTTGGCATTTCCTTTTCAGTCAGCCTGTACTTTTTGCAGATTAGATTAACATGTTCTCTCTAGTAATCTCTAGATTCTCCAGTATGTTTCTATGCTCAACTTCAGCTGCTCTGGAGATCTTTTCACAGAGGCTCCCAGAGAGATGTTTCCACAAGAAAGAAAAAATAGTATTGATGTATTGTCGAAGGCTTTCATGGCTGGAATCACTGGGTTGTTGTAGGTTTTTTTCTGGCTATATGACCATGTTCTAGAGGCATTCTCTCCTGACGTTTTGCCTGCATCTGTGGCAAGCATCCTCAGAGGTAGCGAAGTCTGTTGGAACTAGGAAAATGGGTTTATATATCTGTGGAATGACCAGGGTGTGACAAAGAACTCTTGTCTGCTGGAGCTAGATACAAATGTTTCAACTGACCACCTTGATTAGCATTTGATGGCCTGGCAGTTGTTTGGTGTAGCTTTTTAGTGCCTGGGGCAATCTTTTGTTGAAAGGTGATTAGATGTCCCTGATTGTTTCCTCTCTGTTGTTTTCTCTCTGCCAAGCCATCAAATGCTAATCAAGGTGGTCAGTTGAAACATTCACACCTAGCTCCAACAGACAAGAGTTCTTTGTTCCAGCCTGGTCATTCCACAGATATATAAACCCATTTTTCTAGTTCCAACAGACCTCACTACCTCTGAGGATGCTTGCCATAGATGCAGGTGAAATATCAGGAGAGAATGCCTCTAGAACAGTGGTTCTCAACGTTCCTAATGCCGCAACCCCTTAATACAGTTCTTCATGTTGTGGTGACCCCCAGCCATGAAATTATTTACGTTGCTACTTCATAACTGTAATTTTGCTACTGTTATGAATCGTTATGTAATTATCTTATATGCAGCATGTATTCTCATTCACTGGACCAAATTTGGCACAAATACCCAATATGCCCAAATTTGAATACTGGTGGGGTTTGGATGGGAGGATTGGTTTTGTCATTTGGGAGTTGTAGTTGCTGGGATTTATAGTTCACCTACATTCAAGGAGCATTCTGAACTACACCAACCATGGACTTGAACCAAACTTGGCACACAGAACTCCCATGACCAACAGAAAATACTAGAAGGGTTTAGTGGGCATTGACCTTGGGTTTTAGAGTTGTAGTTCTCTTACATCCAGAAAGTCCTGTGGACTCAAACAATGATGGATTTGGGTCAAACTTGGCAGGAATATTCAATATGCCCAAATGTGAACACTGGTGAAGTTAGGGGAAAATAGACCTTGACATTTGGGAGTTGTAGTTGTTGGGATTTATAGTTCACCTACTACCAAAGAGCATTCTGAAGCCCACCAACGATAGAATTAGGCCAAACTTCCCACACAGAACTCCCATGACCAACAGAAAATACTGTCTGTGATGGTCTTTGGCAACCCCTCTGATACCTCCTCACGACCCCTTCATGTTGAGAACCACTGCTCTAGAACATAGCCATATAGCCCAAAAAAACCTACAACAACCCCAAAACAGTATTATTTAAATGTGTAGTGCTACTAACTACAGTGAAAGTAGATGGCTTACTATGTTGACTATGGGCATGTAACACCAACATTCCCACACAGATCATGAAAGTAATGGCTTTTTCCTGTTCACCTCCAGCCTCTGGCTGGCACTGCAGGAGCATGCTCCATTAAGCCATCCATCCACAAAATATACCCTCCCCTAGATAAGTGTGGACTATTACAAACTCCATCATCCACACCCAGAAGATCTTACAGGATAACATGATGGAAGTACTAAGCCAATGCTCCCATTGGATTGAAGACTGGCGAAAACTGCATTAAACAAGCATGAATAGGCACTGCTGATAAAGCTCACTACTCTGGACAGTGCAGACTGATCCACTGCAAAGGAAGGAAGGGGAGGGGGTTGATTTATGGGATCTGCCTCAATGCAGGTAGCAGGGTCGTATCAGCCTTTTAAATTGGCACCTTATGAAATTTGGTACTGCCCTGAGCACCAAAAAAGAGCAACATTGAGTCATATGATTGTGCCCTGAACTCTATGAAAGCATTCTTCCTGGCCAAAAGAGAACACAATAGTTTGGAGAATGGAAAAGCCATTGCTTAGATAGCTGCATTATTCCCACAGATAAATATGAAGAAAGCACTGTAAAATATTGAGCATAACCAAATTGGGGAAAATAGACCTTGACATTTGGGAGTTGTAGTTCCTAGGATTTATAGTTCACCTACAATCAAAGAGCATTCTGAACTCCACCAATGATGTAATTGAAACAATTTTAGCACACAGAACTCCCATGACCAACAGAAAATACTGGAAGGGTTTGATAGGCATTGACCTTGAGTTTTGGAGTTGTAGTTCACCTACATCTAGACAGCACTGTGGACTCAAACAATGATGGATCTGGACCAAACTTGGCACAAATATTCAATATGCCTCTATGTGAACACTGGTGGAGTTTGGGGGAAATAGACCTTGACATTTGGGAGTTGTAGTTGCTGGGATTTATAGTTCACCTACAATCAAAGAGCATTCTGAACTCCACCAATGACATAATTGAAACAATTTTAGCACACAGAACTCCCATGACTAACAGAAAATACTGGAAGGGTTTGGTGGGCATTGACCTTGAGTTTTGGAGTTGTAGTTCACCTACATCCAGACAGCACTGTGGACTCAAACAATGGATCAAACTTGGCACAAATACTCAATATGCGCAAATGTGAACACTGGTGGAGTTTGGGGAAAATAGACCTTGACATTTGGGAGTTGTAGTTGCTGGGATTTATAGTTCACCTACAGTCAAAGAGCATTCTGAACCCCACCAACAATAGAATTGGGACAAACTTCTACACAGAACCCCAATGACCAACAGAAAATACTGTGTTTTCTAATGGTCTTTGGCGACCCCTCTGACACCCCCCTCATGACCCTCCCAGGGGTCCCGACCCCCAGGTTGAGAAACCCTGCTGTAGTTAGAAGGAATGCCATTTGATGCTACTTTGACTGCCATAACTCAATACCATGAAATTATGGGAATTATAGTTTTTCAAGGTCTTGTCCTTCTCTGCCAAATTGTGCTGGTGCCTCACCAAACTGCAGCTCCAACAGCATTGAGTCCTAGCAGTTAAAATGGTGTCAAACTGCATTAATTCTGCAGTATCAGCAGCTACTCCCATCTTCTCAATTGACATGGCAAGGATTTAATATGGGGCCTTATGTATGCAAAGCATGTCTTCTATTACAGGGCTGCAGCCCCTCCTCTTATTTTCAAGCACCCTTGTGGCTACTAAACCACAAAGCTTCAACTGTTGCAGAGTGCAGGCAGGAAAGAATACCGGCTTCCTAAAAATCACAGCTACCAGCATGCATTTATACCAGTGCATCTTCAGCTATATAGCAACTTAGTTTTCCCAATGTGCCAGAGACCAGTACCATATTTCTATCCATTGAGTACAATTGGGTGATAATGGTCTTTCCTGGAAACTCACGCCAACTGTACCAGCACTGATTTAAACCAGAGGCAACATATAAATTGCCCTCTGCGGAGCCCCCGGTGGCACAGTGGGTTAAACCCCTGTGCCAGCAGGACTGAAGACCGACAGGTCGCAGTTTCAAATCCAGGGAGAGGCGGATGAGCTCCCTCTATCAGCTCCAGCTCCTCATGCGGGGACATGAGAGAAGCCTCCCACAAGGATGATCAAAACATCAAATCATCTGGGCGTCCCCTGGGCAACGTCCTTGCAGACAGCCAATTCTCTCACACCAGAAGCAACTTGCAGTTTCTCAAGTTGTTCCTGACACGACAAAAAATATTGCCCTCTAAATGTTGCTGGACTACAATTCCCATCAACCCTGACACTGCAGTCTGAGGCAGATGACAGTAGGAATCCAAGAATATCTGCAGGGACACCTAGGTTTTCCACCCCTGGTGTACGTCAGATCTATCTACTAGTTGAAATAAAGAGAAGTGAGACTGGGAAGATAGGATAGAAAATGGAATGTATGGATTTCATTTGAACCTCACATAAAATTTAAAATTCTCCAGGTTTTTTTGTTATTGTTGTTTTGTGGAGTGGCTTAGCTCACATTGGGGGAAAGCCTGGTTGGTTCCCTGCTTCCTGTCCCTTATTCCCACTCTCTCTATTCCTGTCTCATTCAACTGCAGACCTGTAATGCAGCAGTGGCAAGGACTCGCTTTAGAAGGAAGATTCCCACTCCACACACAAATCCAAGGTGCTTAGCAACCAGAAAATAAACGACACTGTAGAAATGCAATTAAACTAATGGAATGTGAACGTTGTTGTGGGAAATTGGTTCCAAGAGGGGTATACACTAATCCTGGAAATGTATGCCTGACACCATCACTTAAGCACATCCACGCTTTGCAAAAATCATTTTAAAAAGAATCCTTTCCTAGATGGGGAAAAATGAAGAGCTGCCATGGGAAACTTTGGCACAAAATCATACAATTGCTATCAGGTAGGCGAGCAGCTGCACCTGAACACCGACTACTTCATCACACTAGAGAATGATTCCACTTAAAATCTGGTTGCTGCCTCCTGCAGAATTCTGGGGTTGTAGCTTAGAGAGGAGCCTTTACCAGCCTCCCTAAACTACAAACCCCAGAATTCTGCAGAAAGCAGATTTAAAGTGGATTCATTCACTAGTGTGATGAGGTTTCTGGAGTGGGTTCTCCACCAAGTGACCAGGCAAGAAAATAGAACTGGACGCAATTTTCAGCATTTGAACGCAAAGTAAGTTAAATGCCAAAGAAAAGGGCTAATCGCTTGTGGGCATATTTGGAAAGCTGGTTTACATAAAGATTTTGATGAAGGAAAGTCCATAAATGAGTACAGGTCCCGCCATTGGCTCTGTGCCATCCTCCAGGAAAGGAGAAACGCAAGCCTACTTTCCTTCCATTATCGCACAGGACTCCCTCAGCCACAGCCCTTCTTCCTTCCTGATAGCGGAAAGCTCTCTCTCTTGTTAACTTCTTGCAAGGAAAATCTCCAAAGCCCTAGAGAGAATTGTTGGCAGCATTCAGAGGCCTTCCAATGCAGAGGACCCAATGTTCACTTGCCATTTGTGAGCTAATGCTTCATAAACTTCATCAGTTTTGGTTGACTGCCCTCTGGGAGGTCATTTACAATTTGATTAACATCTTCCAATGATGTCCAGGGCAGCACCAGCTCTCCCTGTACAATCCTTAAAAGGAATTCGTAAACCTTGCATTCCCACAAGCTGTTCATTTAAGTACCGAACCATTGCAATAAACTAACACAAATGCATTGAGAAAGGGTCCGACCCATTTCTATCCATGGTGCTTCCCCTCCTTTCCAACTGCAAGAGCAAAAAAAAGTGTGTCTTTGATCCAAAACTGCATCACGACGCAACAAGAATCGCTCTCCAAGCCTCCCTCCCACTCCTTCCAATATACCCAAGGAAATCCAATCTGGCATTTCTCTGCAAGTGAAGCCGGAATCCCTCGTTCGCCCACAAGTGCCTACATGCCTACAGGAAAACTGAAACAAGCACACGGATTTGCGATTTAACGAGCTATGTTCACATTTCAACAAGCCAGGTGGGATTTCCTCACCATTAACATTGGAAACGAGCAACCTTGTTTCCAAAAGCATCATCATCACCACCTTTCTGCCCCCAGGAAGAATATAACAGGCAACTAAGTATAACTGACAGTCACACGCGCAAATGAGTGAGGTTGACTTTAGCTCAGCCAGATTCTCTGCCTCTCCACCCTCCATGTCGCCCTTCTGCAGGACAGTTGGGCAAGAGTGCCTATCTGCATGCAGCCCAATCCTATGCAGCACAGCATAGCCCTGCAGAGTCAAGGAGGAGGAGCACAAGGGTAAAGCGTGCAGCCAGAAGGAAAGTGCCTTGTGGGACCATTTCAGCTGCAATTTTGGAATGAGATGTCACTTGGCCTCATGTATTTCACCCATGCCTCCTGCAGAAAGCTTTCTCTGACATGAATACCAAAAGGAAAATGAAAAGGAAAAGAAATAGTGTGCCTTTCCAGTGAAAGTCCTCCCAGCACCCTTCCCTTTGCGTGGCATCCTCCTAGACCCAGTGGGTGCCTTTTGCAAAAGTGCTTGGCAGAACTCAGGCACATTTTGGCATTTCCCAAGACTGTTGGAACTTTCTCCCCAATTCCCATTATCTTCTCCAGAACTTATGGAGGTGGTTTGAGCGAGGGAAGGGATCTCTGCATCTTTTCACCCATAGGAATTGGGAAAGGGAGGGAAGGAGGAAGGAGAGAAGAAGAGGATTGGTATCTGTGCCCAAGCAGGGGACAGAAAGAGAGGAGAGAAAAGAGAAGGGGAGAAAGGGAAACATGAGGTGGGAGAAGAGAGAAGGAGGGAAGGAGAGGATAGGTCTCTGTGCCCAAGTCCAGAGGAGGAGAGAGGAAAAAAGAGAGAAGGAGGGAAGGAGACATACAAGGGACACAGAGAAAGAGAAACGGGGGACTGGGAGTTTCTGGAGTTGGAGAGAGCCTTCTCCCAGCCAGGAGAGCAAAGGGGAAGGAGAGAAGGAAGAAAGGAAAAGATGGGTCTCTATGCCCAAGTCCAGAGGGGAAAGAGAGAGAAGAAGGTAAGGGGAGAGCAGGGGACAGAGAGAAACATGGGGAAAAGATAGCTTGTGGCAGCGGAGAGAGCCTCCTCCCAGCATGAGAGCAAAGGGGAAAGAGAGAAGGAAGGAAGGAGATGATGGGTCTCTGTGCACAAGTCCAGAGGGGAATGACAGAAGAGAGAAGGAGGGAAGGAGAAAATCAGTCTCTGCGCCCAAGTCCAGAAGGTAAGGATAGAAGAGGGAAGAAGATGGGTATCTGTGCCCAAATCCAGAGAGGAAGGAGAGAGGAAAGGGGAAAGGAGGGAAGGAGAAGATGAGTCTCTGTGTCCAAGTCCCGAGGAGAAGAAGAGAGGAAAGAGAGAAGGAGGGAAGGAGAAAAAAAGTCTCTGTGCCCAAGTCCAGAGGGAAAGGACAGAGGAGAGAAGGAGACAAGTAGGGGACACAGAGAAACATGGGGAAGGGATAGCTTGTGGAGGTGGAGAGAGCCTCCTCCCAGCATGAGAGCAAGGGAGAAAGAGGGAAGGATGGAGAAGATGGGTCTCTGTGCCCAAGTCCAGAGAGGATGGAGAAAGAAAGAAAGAAAGAAAGAGAAAATCAGTCTCTGTGCCCAAGTCCAGAGGGGAAGGATTGAAGAGAGAAGGAAGGAAGGAGAAGATGGGTCTCTGTGCCCAAGTCCAGAGGGGAAAGAGAGAGGAAAGAGAGAAGGAGGGAAGGAGACAAGAAACATGGGGAAACATGGGGAGGGGGTAGCTTGTGGAAGTGGAGAGAGCCTCCCCCCAGCCAGGAGAGCAAAGAGGAAAGAGAGAAGGAGGGAAGGAGAAGATGGGTCTCTGTGCTCAAGTCCAGAGGGGAAGGAAAAAGAAAGAAAGAAAGAAAGAAAGAAAGAGAAAATCAGTCTCTGTGTCAAGTCCAGGGGGAAGGACAGAAGAAGGAAGGAAGGAAGGAAGGAAGGAAGGAAGGAAGGAAGGAAGGAAGGAAGGAAGGAAGGAGAAGATGGGGCTCTGTGCCCAAGTCCAGAGGGGAAAGACAGAAGAGAGAAGGAGGGAAGGAGACAAGCAGGGGACACAGAGAACACGGGGAGGGGATAGCTTGTGAAGGTGCCCAAATCCAGAGAAGAAGGCGAGAAGAGGGAAGGAGACAAGCAGGGGAGACGGAGAATGAGCTTCTGGAGGTGGGGAGAGTCTCCTCTCAAGCAGGGGAAGGAGAGAAGGTGGGAAGGAGGAGGCGAGAGGCCTGCCTGCGCCCTCCCAGCCCTGGGAAAGGGCTCCTCCGGGGGGAGGGGAGGGCTGCCAAAGGGAGAGGCTTGCACTTCAACTCACCTTGAGCGGCCGCCAGTCCTCGGGCGCTGATCACACTTGCAATCAAAGTGGCCACATACCAAATCATAGTACTACCGCCCGGCGGACAGGAGCCTCATCCTAGCTGCGGCGCGCCCGCCCTTCTTCTCCGTGCCTTCTTCCTTTGGCCTCCGTCTCGGCGCTTCCTCCTTCCTTCTCATGCCCCCAGCAGCAGCAGCAGCCGCAGCCTCCCTCCCTCCTCCTGCCTGGCCGGCGCCGGCTCCATCCTGGGCATGGGCATGCAGAAGCAGCAGCAGCCGGACCCTCGCCACTGCTGCCCCTGCCGCCCAGCCGGGCCCCGTCCGCTCCTCCTCCTCTCTTGGCCGGGAGAAGGGGAGCCGCGCCGGAGGAGGAGGAGGAGGACGAGAAGGAGGAGCAGCCAGAGAGAGAGCAGACCGGAGACGTCAGCCCCGAAGCCCCGCTCTCCGGCCGCGCAGCCTAGCCTGGCCCATTTGAGCCTCCGCGGATACACCCCCGCCGGGCGCCGATTGGCTCCCCGGACGAAGAGGCGGGACCCTATTGGAGTAAAGAAGGGGGGGGGGGGAGAAAGAGAGAGAGAGAGAGGGAGAGCAAGACAGCCACCTTCTCTCCCCTCCTCCTCCTCCTCCTCCTCCTCCTCCTCCTCCTCCCACCAAGGTGGGTTGGAGCGTGCAAAGCACAGAGCCGCAGAATCATGCGCAATGCTAGAGAGGAGGGAAAGGAGGAGGAAGGGGCTTTCCTCTCTCTCTCTCTCTCTCTCTCTCTTTCTCTCTCTCCCCATCCCTCTCTTGCTCACACTGCATGGCCAGAGGATGCTCCTGGACCAAAAGAGGAGGAGGAAGAGGAGAGGGAGGGGGAGGTGGCTGCAGGACGCAAGGAAACCTCCGCAGAGCGCTCCTCAATGCAGGAGAGAGAGAAAGAGATGGGACAAAGTATCGAGGGCTTTGTGCTGCTTTATTCACTCCCCTCGCACCTTTAGGACTCCCCAGATTGGAAGGAGGCAAGGCACAGGGCTTTCCCACCCTCTCCTGCTCTCTCCAGCATTGCCACCACCCTCTGCCTTTGATGCCCCCTCTTCCCATTGCACAGCAGGCTTGGAGCACCAACCCAAGGTTGTCATGAGCCTTCTTGAGATTGGGATTAGCAACGGTTCCCACTGTCCAGTGCTGTGAGCCAAGGCTTTAGGAGTCACAGGGAGTTGTGACGTCATCCGCGGGGGCGCGCACGCACGCTCCCCCGTCCACACGCCCCTCTCCGGCTTCCCTGCGCCTTGGAAAGTCATGGCCGCCTCCAACCCTCAGTTTGGGAATAGATTTCCTCAACAGCAAGGGGCAGGCATGTAACGGGGGGGGGGGGGGGGGGTTAAGGGGATTCAGCCCCCCCCCCCCCTGAAATTCTCATGGTGGTTTGTGAAAAGGCCTTACTGGTGCATTATTTAAACTGTTATGTTTATTCATATCATGATCTGATCACCATACTCAATATATCCCATATGCATGGGGGTATTGGGGTAATGATACAAAAGGTTTGCTAGGGTAAACCTTCTTTCACTCAGACTCAGCCCCCCCCCCCCCCCCCAATCGAAATCCTGGCTACGGGCCTGGCAAGGGGCAAATGTTTTTGAAAGAGAGACATTGATCATAAATACAATCCTGCGTAGCCCATGAAGCAGATCAGAAACCAGAACACATTGAAAGATTTCAAAAGCATTTCTGTTGTTCACACTGTATATTTTGTGCAGAATACATCATGCAATGTCCGGGGCTTGACATATTCAAGGCTGGGGTGAAAATTGCTGGAAGAAACATTAACCACCTTAGATATGCAGATGACACTACTTTGATGGCCGAAAGCGAGGAGGAGCTGAGGAGTCTTCTAATCAAGGTGAAAGAAGAAAGTTCAAAATCCAAGATTATGGCAACAAGAATGATTGACAACTGGGAAATAGAGGGAGAAAACGTGGAGGCTGTGACAGACTTTGTACAGGGTGAGGCAGCATAACTTCCTTTTTTCAAAACTTAATAAAACCCATTGTATGAATCAGAGGAGACATGGCTATAATGTCTCCTCCCAGCCTTCTCTTCTGAAGGCTAAACATGCCCAGCTCTTTAAGCTGCTCCTCATAAGGCTTGTCCTCCAGACTCTTGATCATTTTAGTCACTCTCCTCTGTACACATTCCAGCTTGTCAACATCTCCTTTCAATTGCAGTGCCCAGAATTGGACATAGTGTGATTCCAGGTGTGGACTGACCCAGGTAGAATAGAGGAGTAAGCATGTCTTCCCTGGATCTAGATACTATACTCCTGTTGATGCAGGCCAAAATCCCATTGGCTTTTTAAGCTGCTGCATCACATTGTTGGCTCATGTTTAACTTGTTGTCCACAAAGGCCCCAAGATCTTTTTCACACGTACTGCTGTCAAGCCAGGCGTCCCCATTCTGTATCATTGCACTTCATTTTTTTCTGCCTAAGTGGAATGTCTGGTATTTATCCCTGTTGGACTTCATTTTGTTAGTTTTGGCCCATTTCTCTAATCTGTTAAGATCATTTTGAGTTCTGCTCCTGTCTTCTGGAGTATTGGCTATCCCTCCCAATTTGGTGTTGCCTGCAAACTTGATGATCTTGCCTTCTAATCCTTCATCTAAGTGATTAATAAAGATGTTGAACAGGACCGGGCCCAGGGCAGAACCCTGTTTATGGCCCTCCACTTGTCACTTCTTTCCAGGATGAAGAGGAAACACTGGTGAGCACCCTCTGGGTTCGTTCATTTAACCAATTACAGATCCACTTAACTGAAGTATTGCCTAGCCCACATTTGACTAGGGAAGACAGCTAGGAAGAAACTCAATAAGATACTCAAGTGTAAAGATACATCATGAAACGCCAAAGTCAGAATCATCGAGGCCACAATATTTTTCATTTCTATGTATGGGTGTGGATGTTAGGCAATGAAGCTGACAGGGAGACTCATTTTAAATCTGGGGCTGGAGATATGTTTGTCAGTGTTAAAAGGACAAACAAATGAGTCTTAGAGCAAAGTAAGTGTGAACTCTGACTACAAGTGAAGATGACTGAAGTGAGGCTGTGATACTTTGGACATATCTTGTGTTGATGTGACTCATTGGAGAAGGTCGTGATGCATGGCAAAGAAGAAAGCAATAGGGGAAAGGGGGAAACTTTGCTATACTTGACTGATTCAGCCCTTGGTGCCACAATGGGCTCAATCCGTGTGCCAGCAGGACTGATTGACCGACAGGTTGGTGGTTCAAATCCAGGAGCAGGGTAAGTTATTATTATTATTATTAAACTTTATTTGTACCCCGCTAGCATCTCCCGAAGGACTCGATGCGGCTTACAAAGGCCAAGGCCTCAACACATAATATAACAATACAAAACCTAAGGCAAATTAAAAACAATTAAAGCAATATAAACAACAAGCAATAAACCATACACAAGACACAATAAAACTGGGCCGGGCCAGAGTAATGGGTACAGGATTAAAAGTGCTGATGTGACAGGAGGTATATAAGGCTTATAGGGCAAGTGCAGTGTGCAGTGTGCGGCAATCTTAGTTCTAGTAAAGTGCTTATGGGACTTGGAATTGGAGATTTCCTATTCTGGGAAGCCACATCGGAACAGCCAGGTCTTCAAGTTCTTTCTAAAGACTGCCAATGTAGGGGCCTGTCTAAGATCTTTAGGGAGGGTGTTCCAGAGTCAGGGGGCCACCACAGAAAAGGCCCTGTCTCGTGTCCCCACCAAACGCGCTTGCGACGCAGGCGGGATTACGAGCAGGGCCTCTCCAGATGACCGAAGTGAATGCGTGGGTTCATAGATGGAGTTCCCATCTGTCGAGCTCTAACTTCTTATGTGGGGACATGAGAAAAGCTTCCACAGGATGATAAAATATCAATTATCCAGGTGTCCCCTGGGCAACATCCCTGCAGGTAATAATAATAATAATAATAATAATAATATTTTTTATTTATACCCCGCCACCAGCTACCACAATGGGGACTCTGAGCGGCTTACATGGGGCCAAGCCGAAACAACAAATTACAATACAAAAAAAATAAAAATTACAGTAAAATAAACAACATAACATTAAAGTATAAAACATCAAAGCATATAAACAATATACATAGAACATAAAAACTGAACATAAGGACAAAGAGCAGGCCGCATGTACATTAAATGATTTTAAAACTCTGGGTGAGATAAAGAGGTAAAACTAATTTCAGGGAGAACTCATAGAGAGATGGGATTATAAACAAACCTATGTACAAGGGGCGGAGGGAGAGAAACTCCTGGGACAAGAACACTGAGGGAGCAATAGCATGAAGTTATGTGACTACTCTCCGAAGGTGCAATGGCAGAGCCAGGTCTTGAGACTCTTTTTAAAGGTTTCTAAAGTAGGGGCTTTCCCAATCTCTCCGGGAAATGAGTTCCAGAGTCAAGGGGCCACAGAGGAGAAGGCTCTCTCCCTTTTACCCACAAGGCAAGTCTGAGAGACTGGCAAGGGCGAGAGGAGGGCCTTGGCCGAAGATCGAAGAGTTCGGGCTGGTTCATTAAGAGAGATACGGTCACGAAGGTAGGCTGGTCCCAAACCATTTAGGGCTTTATAGGTAAGCACCTGAAACTTGAATTGGGACCGGAAGATGAACGGAAGCCAATGGAGCTCTTTAAACAGATGGCCAATTCTCTCTCACCAGAAGTGACTTGCAGTTTCTCAAGTCTCTTCTGACATGAAAATAAAATTGATTCAGTCAAGGATGCCATATATTTAAGTTTGCAAGACCTGAGCAGAGGGGCTGATGACCTTCTTGCTTGGAGGCTTCTCATTAAGAGAGTCACCATATGGTGAAGTTGACTTGATAGTAAGTAACAACAACAGAGGTGCCCATGACTGATTATTTTAACTAAATTGAGTAAAATGAGTTTTCAAATATTCTGTTTGTGTGTCTTAAAAAGAAAAAGCCAACATCTCCAAGAGCACGAACTATGTGGGTGGGAGAAATGATTCATGTGCTTTTTTTCCCATTGGCAGAATGCACAAGATCAAGTCAGGATCAAGAAATCTTTGCTGGAGAAAGCCCTGGAGTCAGACAAGACTTTCCAGATAGGGTTCCTAGAGTTGTGGTCTCAAATACACCAATGTTCTTCACTTCAAAACAAACAGGAATGGAACTCAGAAATAGGAAAGCTCTTGGTTCTTGTGGGTTTTTTCGGGCTATAGGGCCATGTTCTAGAGGCATTTCTCCTGACGTTTCGCCTGCATCTATGGCAAGCATCCTCAGAGGTAGCGAGGTCTGTTGGAATTAGGACAATGGGTTTATATATCTGTGGAATGGCTGGGGTGGGGCAAAGAGCTCTTCTCTGCTGGAGCTAGGTGTGAATGTTTCAACTGATCACCTTCATTAGCATTTGAAGGCCTGGCTGAGCCTGGGAAAATCTTTTGTTGAGAGGTGTTAAGCTGTGCCTGGTTGTTTCCTCTCTGCTGTTTTGCTGTTGTAATTTTAGAGTTTTTTAATACTGGTAGCCAGATTTTGTTCATTTTCATAGTCTCTTCCTTTCTGTTGAAATTGTCCACATGCTTGTGGATTTCAATGGCTTCTCTGAAAATCCAACAAATGCTACGTTCAGCAAAGGACAAGAGGGATCCTCTCACCTCTGCAGGAGTCTACCGTATACCATGCAGCTGTGGACAAGTCTACATAGAGACCACCAAACGCAGCAATGCCCAAACAAAAATCAAGGAACATGAAAGGCACTGCAGACTACTTCAACCAGAGAAGTCAGCCATAGCAGAGCACCTGATGAACCAGCCTGGACACAGCATATTATTTGAGAACACAGAAATGCTGGACCACACCAACAACCACCATGTCAGACTACACAGAAAAGTCATTGAAATCCACAAGCATGTGGACAATTTCAACAGAAAGGAAGAGACTATGAAAATGAACAAAATCTGGCTACCAGTATTAAAAAACTCTAAAATTACAACAGCAAAACAGCAGAGAGGAAACAACCAGGCACAGCTTAACACCTCTCAACAAAAGATTTTCCCAGGCTCAGCCAGGCCTTCAAATGCTAATGAAGGTGGTCAGTTGAAACATTCACACCTAGTTCCAGCAGAGAAGAGCTCTTTGCCCCACCCCAGCCATTCCACAGATATATAAACCCATTGTCCTATTTCCAACAGACCTCACTACCTCTGAGGATGCTTGCCACAGATGCAGGCGAAACGTCAGGTGAAATGCCTCTAGAACATGGCCCTATAGCCCGAAAAAACGCACAAGAACCTAGTGATTCCAGCCATGAAAGCCTTCAACAATACAGGAAAGCTCTTAATCCCTGGTTTGGGAAGGAAGAATAAAAATCTACATAGAGCTGGGGGCCTATGTCTGTGTAGAACAAGGGAGCTTTCTACTGTAAGTGGCCAAATAAATACGTATTTTTCTTCCTTCTCCTTTGCTCCCTTCTAAATGCCAGATCATCCATGCAAAACTTGAGCATTCTCACAAAGTTGTTGCTGTGATTTGTAGGGAATGAAATTTTGTTGTGAGTTGTCCAAATACCAGGGACATCAATCATTGCAGAAGCCAGATACTTCTTTTTATTACAGTTCACTGATTCTTCCAGTCACAACAGCCACTGGCTATGTTGCCCAGGCCATCCTGGAAGCTGTTGTTCCAGAAAGTAAAATTTCCTCCATAGGACAGTTTGTTACAACAGGAGAATTTGAACTACTCCTCGGAGCAACAGTGCTATTTGGGCAGCCTTCTAGAGCAAAAGTCCATAAAAGAGGATATAATTTTTGGAGCTATAATGTATGCCTCCTCCAAATTCCATAAAGCAACAGATACCATCTGATCTTGGAAGCTAGATGGCAATTAGATGGGAAATCACCCATGTAGGCTCAGCCCTGGACTGACCTTGAGGGAGCTGGGGGTGGTACTGGACTGACCTTGAGGGAGCTGGGGGTGGTAACGGCCGACAGGGAGCTCTGGCGTGGGCTGGTCCATGAGGTCACGAAGAGTCGGAGACGACTGAACGAATGAACAACAACAAGGCTCAGCCCCCGTTTGCACTGTCCTATATCCCAGGATCTGATCCCAAACATCAGATTATTACAGATTATATGGCAGTGGAGGCTCATATAATCCAGTTCAAGGCAGATAATCCGGGATCCGATCCTGGGATGATGATGATGATGATGATGATGATGATGATGATGATGAGAAGAAGAAGAAGAAGAAGAACAACAACAACAACAACAACAACAACAACAACTTTAATTTTGTACCCTGCCTCCATCTCCCCGAAAGGACTCGGGGTGGTTTCAATATGGCACAATGTGCCTAAAACAAAACATAAAATAAATACACAATTCAATACAAGATAAAATGAATAGCACACAAAACAAAAATTAAGCTCAAAACAGCACCCAATAACCTATGGTGAGAATGTGGCTAAAACAACACATAATATAAACACACAACGCAAGATAAAACCAATCTACATATATAAAAATGCTCTGTGCATAATGAGTACCTTAAAAACAAAAGAACCAATGAACGAAATCTCACCAAATTTGGCAACAAAACGTCTCACTACACAAGGAGTGACCATCACTCAAAAAATTATGATTTTGTCATTTGGGAGTTGTAGTTGTTGGGATTTATAGTTCACCTATAATCAAAGAGCATTCTGAACTCCATCGATGGAATTGAACCAAACTTGGCACACAGAACTCCTATGACCAACAGAAAATACTGGTAGGGTTTGGTGGGCATTGACCTTGAGTTTGGGAGTTGTAGTTCACCTACATGCAGAGAGCACTGTGGACTCAAACAATGATGGATCTGGACCAAACTTGGCACGAATATTCCATATGCCCAAATATGAACACAGATGGAGTTTGGGGAAAATAGACCTTGACATTTGGGAGTTGCAGTTACTGGGATTTATAGTTCACCTACAATCAAAGAGTGTTCTGAACCCCACCAACGACAGAATTGGGCCAAACTTCCCACACGAAACCCCCATGACCAACAGAAAATACTTAAGGCCATCCAGTCCAACTCCCTTCACCAGGGCAAGAAAACACAATCAAAGCCCTCCTGACAAAGAGCCACCCAGTCATAGATATAGAGAGATATGATCCACACACAGAGAGATAGAGTATCATAGATTTGAAAGAGACCCTTAAAGAAGGACAATGATATGTTGCATGTTCCAGGGTGGGCAAACCAGCCAATCTCCACATCAACACTGACAAAGAAACAGCAAGAAATACTGTTTACCCACAAGCATAAAGAAATTACATATATTGGAAACCAACACTTTCTCATTATTTTATTTTCCAGATCACTAGACTGGGCCACAGCAACGCATGGCAGGGGATGGGTAGTAGCATAATAAAATGGTGTCCTAGATATAAAATGACTAACAAGTGCTAGACATATAAAATATAAAATGACTAACAAGTGCTTATATATATTAGAAACCAATACTTTCTCATTACTTTCTTTTCTAGATCAACTGACTGGGCCACAGCAACGCATGGCAGGGGACAGCTACTAGCATATAAAACAAAAATTAAAATCAAAACAGTGCCCAATAACCTATGGTGAGAACCATCATAAAACATGGCCTATTGTAAACAGGCACAAGGGAATAAAATAGTGCAAATTGTAGCTAATGAACGAGGGCATGGGACGAAAGTGCAGTGCTGTGTCATTAAATGCAGACCATTGGGGCTAGACATTCTCAGAGGCTTGTCCAAACTTCCAAACCTTCAATTCCTTCCAGAAAAAGACAGTGTGGAATATAGGGCAACGTAGATTCAGCCTTAGTCTCAGAGGAAGGAACTAGCAAAACCACCTCATTGCCTAAGAAAATCCTATTAAATTCATGAGGTTATCATAAGCCGTCAGTTACTTGAAGACATATAAACACACATATATAATATACAAAAAGGGTCCTGATGTTACGTCTCCCTATGCTGCTTTCAACTCTGTAGAAGAAATAAACTACCTGTTTTGGAAAAAAAAATACTTCTCCTGGGCATGAAACCTCTCACCAAGGTCTACTAGGGGATAATTCCCCCCACCCACCCATCCATCCCACAGTTGGGCACCCTAAATGTAACATGATAGTCAGCTTGGCTCTTTAAAAGCAAGGCAAAACATTAAACTCCACACCAGAGGTTAAAGTGTTAAATATTACCTTATCTGCATTTATGTCTTATGTCTCTTGCAACATAAGACTTTGCACCAAGAAGTCAAATTAATTAAAGGATCTACGTAGCACATAAGAAGGCTCTTGAGACACCAGGAAGGTCTTTGATAAAAAGCTTAACTGTATCTGTGTGCCTTTCACTAGGACAATCCAAATCTTATGCTGAGAACTGTTGAATTTAATGACTTGTACAAAGCCAGATTTAACAACAGGTGGCCTTGAAGGAGCTATCCAAGGTTCTGAATCTGCTTTGGTGTGAATAAGCATCCAGAAATTTCAAGGCTCCTTTAAAACAGCACTATTGTATCATTGGACATGAGTCATTAGGTCCTGGTCTCTGGCAAGTTTTCAGAAAAGGAAAGGATAGATATTATTATTATTATTATTATTATTATTATTATTATTATTTATTATTATTATTTATTATTATTATTATTATTAACTTTATTTGTACCCCGCTAACGTCTCCCGGGGAGCCCCCGGTGGCGCAGTGGGTTAAAGCACTGAGCTGCTGAGCTTGTTGATTGAAAGGTCGCAGGTTCGATTCCGGGGAGCGGCGTGAGCTTCCGCTGTCAGCCCTAGCTTCTGCCAACCTAGCAGTTCGAAAACATGCCAATGTGAGTAGATCAATAGGTACCGCTCCGGTGGGAAGGTAACGGCGCTCCATGCAGTCATGCCGGCCACATGACCTTGGAGGTGTCTACGGACAACGCTGGCTCTGAGGCTTAGAAATGGAGATGAGCACCACACCCCAGAGTCAGACATGACTGGACTTAATGTCAGGGGACTACCTTTACCTACCTAACGTCTCCCGATGGACTCAGTGTGGCTTACAAAGGCCAAGGCCTTCAACAAAACAGCAGCATAACAAATACAAACAATAAAACTCAAAAAGCAAACCAATAAACAATAAAGCAGTAACAGTAAAACAATTAAACAATAACATCATGACACATTTAAAAACTAAGGGCTGGGCCAAATGTAATGAATAAAAATTAAAAGTGCTGGGCATGACAGGAGAAATGTAAGGATTTTAGGGTTGGTGCGATGTGCAGACAATCTTAAATCTCTAATAAAGTGTGTTTGGGACATGATGCCGGGAGTTTCCTATTCTGGAAAGGCACACTGGAACAGCCAGGTCTTCAAGCTCCTCCTAAAGACTGCGAACGTTGGGGCTTGTCTGATGTCCTTGGGGAGAGAGTTCCAGAGTCGGGGGGCTACCACAGAGAAGGCCCTGTCCCTCGTCACCACCAAACACGCTTGCGACGCAGGTGGGATCGTGAGCAGGGCCTCTCCAGATGATCGGAGAGATCGTGTGGGTTCATATACGGAGATGCGGTCACGCAGGTAGGCGGGTCCCAAGCCGTTTAGGGCTTTGTAGGTAAGCACCTGCACCTTGAATTGGGACCAGAAAATGAACGGCAGCCAATGGATAGGGGGCCAAAGGTAACTAAAGGAAACAAATACAGTACCCAGGTCTTGGAACACTCAGAAAAAAGAAATTGCTAATCTTTCAGATCAGATAGTTTGGTATGTACAGTTATGCAGACTAAAAACCTGGAGGCAGGTTCCACCACCTCACTTATATCCATTAGATATCAGATGTATGTGGATACCCTGCCCAAGAGATACAACTAGCAAAGCCACATGGACCTGTTGTTGTTCATTCGTTCAGTCATCTCCGACTCTTCGTGACCTCATGAACCAGCCCATGCCAGAGCTCCCTGTCGGCCGTCACCACCCCCAGCTCCTTCAAGGTCAGTCCAGTCACTTCAAGGATGCCATCCATCCATCTTGCCCTTAGTCAGCCCCTCTTCCTTTTACCTTCCACCTTCCCCAGCATAATTGTTTTCTCCAGGCTTTGCTGTCTCCTCATGATGTGGCCAAAGTATTTCAACTTTGTCTCTAGTATCCTTCCCTCTAGTGAGCAGTCGGGCTTTATTTCCTGGAGGATGGACTGGTTGGATCTTCTCGCAGTCCAAGGCACTCTCAGCACTTTCCTCCAGCACCACAGCTCAAAAGCATCGATCTTCCTTCGCTCAGCCTTCCCTAAGGTCCAGCTCTCACATCCATAGGTGACTACAGGGAATACGATGGCTTTGACTATGCGGATCTTTGTTGCCAGTGTGATGTCTCTACTCTTTACGATTTTATCGAGACTGGACATTGCTCTCCTCCCAAGAAGTAAGCATCTTCTGATTTCCTGGCCACAGTCTGCATCTGCAGTAATCTTTGCACCTAGAAATACAAAGTCTGTCACGGCCTCTACGACCTATGTGGCAAGATTTGTGTTTGGAGGCAGTATGGCATAGTGATTTGAGCATTGGACTATGACTCTGGATCCCAGGATTCTAATACAGTGTGTAACCTCCCAATCTGATGGTATCTAATACATCTTCAGGAATGATCACTCATAAGAACAGAGGAAGGTGGCCTCAAAGAATAAAGTGCATCCTTTCAACGATTTAGCAAAGCGAACAACATGGAGACTGCTGAGCTGGCTTTCAGTGTCATTGTCAATTCATCCAGGCTGGGAATATAAAAGCAAGATTGTCCCTGGAATGAGATTCCGGAAGGCACCAAAGGTCACAGAAGTATCAAGATTTTATTCTGTTTTCTCACATCTCCCTCCCTCCTCCCGTTCTTTCCTTAAATCATCAACGGTTTATTAGTGACTAACTCTCACAGCTGCCTTGAGGGAGGAAACTATTTTTGATCCTCCAATTCCAGTCAGAACCATGCACCTGTGAGTATGATTCTTTTGGAAGAAGGGAATAAAGCGATATGGTAGCTCATGCAGAATGGGTCAATTGAATCATATTTAAAAACAATCTCTTCCTCCCATTAGCACATTTCCCAACATACTGTGTTAGTCATCAACCCTACTAATAGACTCCCTTGCACAACAGTCTCCATATCAGAGAGCAAGATTTGTCTGTCATATTTTATTAACTTCCTATAGGGATGTCTCGGCCTTACCTTGTCAATTATTTCCCAAATAAATCCTCGCCTTGACTCATCCTCTTTCACTCTCGGTGCTGTGTGACTCGTCAGAGCGACAAGGGGTGAAATGCCCTTTGGAGGCAATTTTCTATGCAGTCTTCTGAGCCAAACCTTGGGCCTGATCCTACATGACAGACTGCCAAAATTCAACATTTTACAAAAAAGGATTGGGAAGTTATGGAGACTAAAGTTTCTAGTTTGGAAACATCCATCGGTACTTGGATCTTGTATCCTTGTCAGCATCTGTGAGGAGAGAATGAAGAGAACAGCCTTTCTTAATACTGCATCAATGTCTTAAATGTTAGGTATGTTTGGATGTTGACTATCCTGCATGGAAGCACACAAGCACTTTAGCTTTCTTTTACTATTTCAACCTGTGCCACCTGTATGTGACTGTCATCAGAACAGTGATGGTGATGAAAAGTGGTGAGAAGAAGGAACAGTAGATACAATCATCTGCTTGTTCTCTAGCTGTCACTCTCATAAAATCAAACAGTTGGAAGAGACCTCATGGGCCATCCAGTCCAACCCCATTCTGCCAAGAAGCAGGAATATTGCATTCAAATCACCCCTGACAGATGGCCATCCAGCCTCTGTTTAAAAGCTTCCAAAGAAGGAGTCTCCACCACGCTCCGGGGCAGAGAGTTCCACTGCTGAACGGCTCTCACAGTCAGGAAGTTCTTCCTCATGTTCAGATGGAATCTCCTTTCTTGTAGTTTGAAGCCATTGTTTCACGTCCTAGTCTCCAGGGAAGCAGAACCCTCCTCCCTGTGGCTTCCTCTCCCATATTTATACATGGCTATCATATCTCCTCTCAGCCTTCTCTTCTTCAGGCTAAACATGCCCAGCTCCTTAAGCCGCTCCTCATAGGACTTGTTCTTCAGACCCTTTATCATTTTACTCTCCCTCCTCTGGACACATTCCAGTGTGTCAATATCTCTCTTCAATTGTGGTGCCCAGAATTGGACACAATATTCCAGGTGTGGTCTAATCAAAGCAGAATAGAAGGGTAGCATGACTTCCCTAGATCTAGACACTATGCTCCGATTGATGCAGGCCAAAATTCCATTGGCTTTTTTTGCCGCCACATCACATTGTTGGCTCATGTTTAACTTGTCCATGAGGACAACATGAGGAATCTTTTTCACACGTACTGCTCTCGAGCCAGGCATTGTCCCCCATTCTGTATCTTTGCATTTTGTTTTTTCTGCCTAAGTGGGGTATCTTGCATTTGTTACTGTTGAACTTCATTTTGTTAGTTTTGGCCCATCTCTCTAATCTCTCCATCCCTCCCTGATAGCCATGATAAAAAGGAGGAGCCATTGGTAAACACCCACTGATGAGAAGAAACTAAGCTTCCTTCATCTTCATTGTGACAACCTTTCAAATATTAAAATATGGCTCTTTTGTAACCATTTAACCTTCACTTCTCCAGGCTACACATATCCCTTTCCTAAGCAGCTCCTTTCGTGGTTTCCAAGCCCTTTACTATTTTGGCTGCTCTCCTCTGGACATATTCCAACTTGTCACTATTGTACATCTTTTGTGTCTTTAGGATTTACTCAATTGATTGTCAGAAGACCAGGATGATTCTAGCAATTCGACATGTAAATTCAGTTGGTACATATTCAGCACATATATTGAACTGCAGGAACACTAACTGGGCTAATAGGAAATCAGTATTTGTGAATTCATTTCCAGCTGCTCTTACTCTAAAGTGTCCTCAGGGTACTGTGGTACACATGACATTTTTTTTTTACAGTAACATGCCCACCATATTTATGGTGGTTATAATTTCTTTAGTGCAGCATGGTCTCATGGAGAAAATTTGAAATTCTCTCTGATATATGGATCACATCACTTATAGCAATGAATTGACCTGGACCGGTTTTTGGATTTTGATTTTAATAGATGTGTCTTAATTAAATGCCCTGAGTCCCCCTTCCGGGGGGGGGGGGGGGAAGGGGGGGTATAAATATAGGAAATAAATAAATAAATAAATATGGGTGGTCAGACATAGTTCATTGGACCTTCCGAATCCACGAGAAGTTGTACCACCACTTCCAGTACCTGCTGAAAGTCTCGAATTTTTAATTCTGTGTTTCTGACAATATCATTGTGTAAACCCTAGACCCGTAGTTTCCAAAATTAGCTTTCTTGTTGTTGTTAAAAGGTAAAGGTTGTCCCCTGACATTGTCCAGTCATATCTGACTCTGGGATGTGGTGCTCATCTCCATTTTTAGACCAAAGAGCCAGTGTTGTCCATAGACACCTCCAAGGTCATGTGGCCGGCATGACTGCATGGAGCGCCGTTACCTTTCCACTGGAGCAGTACCTATTGATCTACTCACATTTGCATGTTTTCGAACTGCTAGGTTGACAGAAGCTAGGGCTGACAGCAGAAGCTCACGCCACCCCACCCCACCCCCACCCAGAATCGAACCTGCGACCTTTCAGTCAACAAGTTCAGCAGGTCAGCGCTTTAACCCACTGTGGTTGTTGGATCTCCCCAAATATTTTGGCCAATAATTCAGCAGTCTGGGAATTGTAGTCCAACAATATCTGAGCATCTAAGTTGTAAACACTGCCATGGAATATCTCCTAAGTCCCCCCTTTTTAGTTTGGAATTGTCTTAAGAAGCCATATAGTTAAGATGAGACTGTCATACATTGGACACATCCCAAGAAGACTGGAAGGGTGACAATTCTGGGAAAGATAGAGGACAGTAGGAAAAGAGGAAGACCACATTATAGATGGATAAGCTCAATCAAGAAAGCCAGGACTCTTGAGTTTGCAAGAAGCAGTGCAGTTTGACACCACTTTAACTGCCATGGTACAATGCTATGAAATCATGGGAATTGTAGTATTTCAACATTTTTATCCTTCTCTGTCAAAGAGTGCTTGGAGGTCACTCATTCTTAAAGTCATCATAAGTGAAAGTTGACTTGACAGCAGTTAACATCAATAACAAATTCAAGTTTCATTTACTGCAACCTGCTTACTTACTTAGGCAATCCCTTGTTGTCTGAGTATGGTGGCCTTCCAAATGTAGTGTCTTGGCAGTAGATATGTAAGTGACTGTGGAGCCCTATTCATGATCTGCATGTTCTTCCAGAGTGAGTGCATCTTTTTCCAGGTGGAAGGTGGTCCCAGTCAGGGTTAGCTTGATACACCTAATTCTTGCACTTTCCCTTTTGCCCTCCATTCATGCCTCTCCAAATTCTGCAGCACTGCTAGACACAGCTGACCTCTAGTTAGGGTGCTCAAAGGCCAGGGCTTCCCAGTTCTTGGTGTCTAAGGTTAGCTTTAAGCCCATCTTTAAATATCTTTCCTGTACAGCAATATTCCATTTTACATTCTTGAGTTGGGAGTATAGTAACTGCTGTGGAAAATGGGGATCAGGCATTCGGACAATGTGGCCAGCCCAGCAGAGTTGATGGCGTAAGATCGTTGCTTCAGTGCTGATGGTCTTTGCTTCTTCCAGCACACAGACATTTTTTTGCCTTTCTTCCCAAGAGATTTGCAGGATTTTTCAGCGGCAACACTGATAGAATCATTCCAGGAGTTGAGTGTGACGTCTGTAGACAGTCCATGTTTCTCAGGCATATCACAGGGTTGGGAAGACAATAGTTTCATAATGTTAGCAGGTTGTGGACAGGACATCCTGGACATCCACAACTTGCTAACATTGCAGAAAGTATTACTGCCAGGTGGCCATGCAAGGTTTTTTTTTAAGTCTCCAAAGGAGACAACACCACCTTCTGAGGCAGTTTATTCCATTGTCAAACAGCTCTTACTGTCAGGTAGATCTTCCTAATGTTTAATCAAAATGTTCTTTCATGTAATTTAAAGGTTTGGGTCATATGTTCTGGAGCAGCAGAAAACAATGTTTCCTCCCAGTTATTGTAGCCAAAGGGCATCAGGTGGGGAACAAATTAGGCTTTTTAGACAGGGACTGGAGCCAAGGAGCAGACTTGGCACAGAATGGATGAAAGCTGACAGAACAGGGTTTCTCTGAATGTTATCTCTCCTCTTAATGAAGCCCTGCAGAAGTGAACCAGGTCCATGGTAGACAGTGACAAAGACCATATTTGGCAGGTGTCTTCCATTGTCCCAGTCAACAAAATACCAAGTTGAGAGACAGTTGGAAGCCATCTTGTCCTGACTCCAGAAAGACTCCCCAAGATATATCAGAATACAGCAAACATATGCTGGAAATGTAACTAGAAATGAGGGACATTTTGTCATATGTGACAAAGCACAGAAATATTAGACTGAAATGCATATGATGACATGTTAAAAATACTTTTAACAGAAAAGCCTGGAATGTTATTTGTTAGGAATGATAGAAGCCCAATTGGAGAAGAAATGTGGGGAAAACTGCCAATATAAGATTGCAGCTCAAAGGTGGAAAGGCTTGGATTTGCCAACAAAATAGGATTGCTTGATGAAAATGGGTGATTATTGGAATTGACATATTGGTAATGCTGATCAAGGAGAAATACTTGGTTATTTTTTTATGGCTTGGGATATTTTTATTACTTTTATGGACAAGATGGAAACATAATGCAACTTCTGCTTTCCAATACAGAACAGAGAAATGCAATTAACAGAATCGCAACAAAGACATGTAATGGAAGTTCAAATATATATAAACTCTGATTAAGAGAGAGGAAGTCGTGTCATTTATCTCTGCAGCACACTAAAGAATGATGATATTGTTTGTGATGGATGTATTAAAATGTTGATATTTCTAGTTATTTACAAGGTAAATTGCTTGTATTTACTTTATATGTGTGCATTTGCATCTCTAGGTACAAAACAATATGGTCATTATTCAGCCAATTGCGAGCATTCATATACCTCATTCATTTTTCAATAGACAAATTAAATCTGTGCTCAACTTGTCCTCTAATTGAAATAAATATGATTAAAGGTTGTGATCTGAAGCATTCTTATTAGGAAGGATGTGCCCAGAATTCAGTAGTGGCTATAGTCAGTCTTCTACATTTGAAGGTTTCACTTTTACACACTTAGGTCCCTTCTACACTACCCTATAATCCAGATTATCAAAGCAGATAATCCATATTAGCTGCTTTGAACTGGATAATATGAGTCTGCACTGCCACATAATCCAGTTCAAAGCAGATAATCCGGATTTTATATGGCAGTGTAGAAGGGGCATTAATTATTTGCTCATGTGATTAATATGTTTGTACATAAGGCTAGACAGCCAGTAATATTGCACTTTTCATTAATTTACTTTTTATTTTAAAACTAATTTTGTAATCAATTTACTGTGTTTTATATGTCTTACTGTATGTATTATTTATATGTAACTAGTCGTGCCCTGCCACACGTTGCTGTGGCCCACTCTGGTGGTCATGGGGGTTCTATGTGGGAGGTTTGGCCCAATTCTATCGTTGGTGGAGTTCAGAATGCTCTGTGATTGTAGGTGAACTATAAATCCCAGCAACTACAACTCCCAAATGTCAAGATTCTATTTTCCCCAAACTCCACCAGTGTTCACATTTGGGCACATCGAGTATTCGTGTAGAGTTTGGTCCAGATCCATCATTGTTTGAGTCCACAGCGATCTCTGGATGTAGGTGAACTACAACTCCAAAACCAAAGGACACTGCCCACCAAACCGTTCCAGTATTTTCTGTTGGTCATGGGGGAACTGTGTGCCAAGTTTGGTTCAATTCCATCGTTGGTGGAGTTCAGAATGCTCTTTGATTGGAGGTGAACTATAAATCCCAGCAACTACAACTCCCAAATGACAAAATCAAGGACATACATTCAGTTGTTAGGTGTCTTGTGTCCGAATTTGGTGTCAATTCGTCCAATGGTTTCTGAGTTCTGTTAATCCCACAATTTTATTTATATAGATTGGGATGCTCTGAGTTTTCTGGGCTGTATGGCCATGTTCCGGAAACATTCTCTCCTAAAGTTTTGGCCACATCTATGGCAGGCACCTCTGAGGATGCCTGCTATAGATGTGAGCAAAATGTCAGAAGAGAATGCTTCTGGAACATGGCCATACAGCCTGAAAAACTCGCAGCAACCTAGTTATTCCAGCCATGAAAGCTTTCAATACAACAACAACAACAATACTATTGCATTATAGTTGTATAGTACAATATAGCAATACAGAATACTAATATTGTGCTATGCTAATAATAGCTTGTATATACATATAATATTGATATTATGTGGTAATAAAATATAATAATACAATATAATAATATGTAATAACCATCTTGTAACATAGTAATACTAATAAATTAAATATAGTTACTACTGATAACATATCACAATATATGATGATATACTGTTTTATTATTGGATATTTATATATTTTACTAGCCATGCCCTACCATGTGTTGCTGTGGCCCAGTCTAGTGTTTCCTATGTTATCCTCTATTACAGTGTTTCTCAACCTGGGGGTCAGGACCCCTGGGGGGGGGGGAGAGTCATGAGGGGGTGTCAGAAGGGTTACTAAAGACAACAGTATTTTCTGTTGGTCATGGGGGTTCTGTGTGTGAAGTCTGGCCCAATTGTATCATTGCTGGGATTCAGGTGAACTATAAATCCCAGTAACGACAACTCCCAAATGTCAAGGTCTATTTCCCCCCAACTCCATCTGTGTTTGTATTTCAGCATATGGAGCATTCGTGCAAAGTTTGGTCTAGATCTTTCATTGTTTGAGTCCACAGTGCTCTCTGGAGTTTTGTGAACTACAACTCCAAAACTCAAGGTCAATGGGAGTTCTGTGTACCAAGTTTGGTTTAATTCCATTGTTGGTGGAGTTCAGAATGCTCTTTGATTATAGGTGAATTATAAATCCCAGCAACTATAACTCCCAAATGACAAAATCATAATTTTTGAGTGATGGTCACTCCTTGTGTTGTGAGATGTTTTGTTGCCAAATTTGGTGTGATTTCATTCATTGGTTCTTTTGTTTTTAAGGTACTCATTATGCACAGAGCATTTTTATATATATAGATGGCATCGAATTGTGCCGGATGTAAGCCGCCCTGAGTGCCCCCCCCCCTTGGGGGGTTGAGAAGGGCGGGGTAGAAATGTTTGAAATAAATAAATAAATGGTCTAACCAGTAATCTCTTGTTCCTTCATAGAGTCACACTGAAGGACATAGAGATTCATAGGGAATTGTTATTTTGGATTTTTAAAAAGTATTTTTATTTGTGAGGGTTTTTTTTTTCAATTTCACAGGGCCTACTTTGCTTTTGTGCCCCCAATCCGAGCATAAGTGGAAGGCCTACTTTGCTTTCAGACCAATATGCCTGAAGTCAGTCTGGAAAAGTATGAGCCATGGACAGCTCATGCTACGTTTTTATACTTCACTTCTATGTACTTTGTTGCATTTCTATGCTCTCTTTTACTGTTGTGATGACTTATGGTCATTTGTAGCCTAATTGGCTTTGAGCTCTGGTATCAACGTGACAATCCACCCCTTTGTGTCAGAACTATCCCTCTCAGAAGCCCAGGGATTCTGTACCTGTTCAGCAATGAAACAATCTCCCTCAGTGGGTGATGGACTCACATTCACTAGAGCTTTTGTGCAAAGACTGGGCAGCCATCTGTTAGGGAGGCTATAGAAGTTCCGCACTGAGCAATGCCTTGTCCTCAAAAGTTCCTTTCAACGTGAACGTGATGATTAACCTCACAGTATGAACTAAGTATTTTTATTTATTCATTTTCGTACAGAAGTTGGAACAGAAGTTCTCCACCATGTTTATCCAAAGACCAGTGCTTGATAAGGATAAGATTGATTTATCTGAAATACTTTGTCCAAGTTTGGACACTATCATTAAAGAAAGCTATTGACAAGCTGGAATGCATCCAAGAGAAGAGGATCAAGGTGGTAGAAGGTCTGGAAACCAAGCCCTCTCAACCACAAGATATGTTTACCCTGGAGAAGAGAAGAGGTGATATGATATCTATGTTTAAATATCTGAAGGGATGTTATGTAGAACAGTGGTTCTCAACCTTCCTAATGCCGTGACCCCTTGATACAGTTCTTTATGTTGTGGTGGCCCCCAACCATAATATTATTTCATTGCTACTTCATAACTGTAATTTTGCTACTGTTATGAATCGTCATGTAAATATCTGATATGCAAGATGTATTTTCATTCACTGGACCAAATTTGACACAAATACCTAATACACCCAAATGTGGGGTTGGGAGGGGGGGTGTTGATTTTATCATTTGGGAGTTGTAGTTGCTGGGATTTCTAGTTCACCTACAATCTAAGAACTTCACCAATTCTGAACTCCACCAACAATATAATTGAACCAAGCTTCCCACACAGAACCCTCATGACCAACAGAAAATACTGTTTTCTGATGGTCTTTGGAGACCCCTCTGATACCCCCCTTGTGACCCCCTCAGGGGTTCCACCCCCAGGTTGAGAAACACTGATGTAGAAGATGAAAATAGGGCAAACTTGTTTCAGAGTTTAGAAAATAATTCAATAGATTCAAATTACTAGAAAAGAGATGCCACCTAAAGAATAATGTCTCGACTTTGAGAATGGGCTACTTCAGAGGGTGGTGATTTTTTCTTATTGCAGGTCTTTAAACAAAGCTTAGATAAATATCTATCCAGACTGTTATAGTTGTGTCTTTCTGCATTGTGAGGATTGAATTAGATGGCCCTTGGAGTCCTTGACCATTCTAAGATTACCTGGCCCTTTATGTATGGGACTTTGCAACCCATGACCACAGATGTTGACTGAGAAGCACAATGTACTGACTTTTAAGTGAACATAACCGAGCTATCTATGGGAGCATAGCATTACCACATATTAGAAAGTAGTTGTTAATAACTAGTAACTTATAATCAATTATTTTCCCCACAACAGAGGAATATACACCGCACTGGAACTCATTACCTGGAGAGATCAGGAAAGCCCCTACACTAGAAACGTTTAAAAAGAACCTTAAAACCTGGCTCTTCTGCTGTGCCTTTGGCGAGTAGGTGCACAACACGACACTATTGCTCCCCAAGACGCTTCTATCAATGGAATACATGCCCCCCCCCCTCAAATGGGAAGTTTAGTTTCACAACTCTGTGTATCTTTATGAGCTCCCAGCAAATAACTTGCTCCAATTTTTATCTCACTATAGTTTTTAACTTTTTATCCTGTACATGTGGCCCACCCACTGTTTACTATGTCTTTGTTTTTTGTTTATTGTACTGCTATTTTATTATTGAATTTTTTAATGTAATTTTGATGATGTTGCTTGTTATTTAGGTTTTGATTTTATCTTGATGTAATATGTTGTTCGGCTTGGCCCCATGTAAGCCGCTCCGAGTCTTAATAATAATAATAATAATAATAATAATAATAATAATAATAAAACTTTATTTATACCCTGCTATCATCTCCCCAAGTGACCTGGTGCGGCTTACATGAGGCCAAGCCCACAGTATATCAATAAACAAAAGCAATAACAAAAAATCAATACAAGACAATTAATATAAATCACATAAGCAAAAATAAACAATAAGAGTAACATACAAGCATTTAAAAACCTATGGCAAATAGCCTCTCTCCCTTGTGACATTATGCATCTTTTAAGTCTAATTTTATTATTATGGGTATGGCCTAACTAGCTACAGGAACATTGTTTAATGAACTCAAAGTCCATCTGTGATAGGTTTATAGTCAGGACAATTGAGTTCATGCTGCCATATTTACCCAGAGTGGTCATATTTTTGGAAGGAGGAATGGGTGCAATCTTCTGCACTACACATCTTGGTTTTGCACATTACTATCTGTAAGGCAAGGCTAATCCTCAAAAAGTAATCATGAATGTCATCACTGTGCAACTGATATCAAAAGGATGTTTCAAAGTTACTTTTTTCAATGGGGTACAGAGATTAGAAGGTAGATAAGGTTTAGGGAGGCCAAGTTCAAATCTTCACCAAGCCAACAAGATCACTATCTTTTGGTTTGACCTACCATATAGGGTCACTGTGGGATAAAGAAGGGCATTGTGCCTTGAGTGTCTTAGAAGAAGAGAAAAATGAAACAAATATCCCTACCACTAACAATAGCAGAGAATATTATTTGGCCTCTTCATTCTCCTAGAAACATTTTGGTTTACTCTGTTGATCTATTTTTCTTGTGTTGTTGCATAAAACAAACATTTTACATTGCATGTATCCTCTTAGTCATGAACGTCCTGCAAGACAGGTTGGTATTATGTTAAAGAAAACAATATGTTTTTACTTATTTGTGGGGAGGGAAATGGAATAGGTTAACAATCAGCAACCCCTTAAAAGCTTTTTCCTGCTGATTGTTGGCCTGCAACTGGCAATCTTCTTCTATTTATGTGACAGTACATTCCCTCAAAAAGGATTTACTTTAGAGTATGCACAGCATCAGCAAGGACAATGCTGACCAAAGTGAAAAGGACTGGGCTCACTCCTATGTAGAAACAGGGAAGTGATACACAATTATTATTATTATTATTATTATTATTATTATTATTATTATTATTATTTAGAGTTTTTATACCCCGGTCTTCTCACCTCCGGGGAGGGACTCAGGCCGGCTAACAACATAAAATTCAATACAATAAGAAAAACATTATAGGTCATCAATATAAAATACATTAAAACGCACTTCATACAATTCATATAAATTACAGCAAAAATCAGTTCGTCCAAAATAATCACAAATTCATCGCCATCCGCCAGAAAGGTCAATAGTTATTGACTCAGTCATCATTCTGTGAATGCAGTATCCCAAAGCCATGTTTTTACCTGCTTTTTAAACGTCAGGAGGGAAGAGGCAGATCTAATCTCTATTGGGAGGGAGTTCCAAAGCCGAGGGGCCACCACCGAAAAGGCCCTGTGCCTCGTCCCCACCAAACGTACACACTTAATTTAGGATCAAACCTCCCAAAACTCCTTTTTATGAACATAGAGTGCATCTATCCAATTAATGCAGTTTGGCGCCACTTTAACTGCTATGGGCCAATGCTAAGGAATTGTGGGAGTTGTTGTTTGGGGAGCACTCTTTGGTAGAGAAGTCTAAAGACCTTGTAAAACTGCAACTCCCATGAGTCCATAGCATTGAGCCATGGGAATTAAAGTGGTTCCAAACTGCATTAATTTGAATAGTGTAGATGCACCTATAGTCTTCTTGGGAATGGACTGAAGAGACAACATCATAAGTAAATTTGTTTGGCACATGGATGCTTATTTAGTATCTAAGATATCCTGCAAGACTATATCTCTGCAATTGACTTCTGTTGGCATGAAGTGACTTCTAGCAGTTTCTGAAACCTTAATCTCAAGTTTGTTTGGCATAAAACATCCTTTAAAGACTATCTTCTTCATTAAATCATCCATGTATGTGAGTGCAGAGTGGTGTGTGTGTAGGTGGCATGGGTGGAACTATCTAACAAAGGTACATCTATGAGATCAATTGACATGGCAAAATCCCCTTGTGTTTTAGTTAAGGGCAGAAGCATATAAGGCATGTTCAACATTCTGTGCTGAATCCATAAGAAGATTTATTTATATATACATTTGTATCCCGTCCTATCTTGACCTCCGCAGAGGGACTCAGGGTGGCTAACAAAACGGCACCCCATGGTGCCCACAACCAAAAACATAAATATGCAATTTAAATAACAATATCACAATCTATATAAATAAAAATGTAACATTCGTTTGTGGGATTAACAGAACTCAAAAACCGCTGGACGAATTGACACCAAATTTGGACACAAAACACCTAACAACCCAATGTATGTCCTTCCCAAAAAAATTGACTTTGTCATTTGGGAGTTGTAGTTGCTGGGATTTATAGTTCACCTACAATCAAAGAGCATTTTGAACTCCACCAATGATGGAATTGAACCAATCTTGGCAGATAGGACTCCATGACCAACAGAAAACACTAGAAGGGTTTGGTGGGCATTAACCTTGAGTTTGGGAGTTGTAGTTCACCTACATCCAGAGAGCACTGTGAACTCAAACAATGATGGATCTGGACCAAACTTGGCATGAATATTCCATATGCCCAAATATGAACACAGATGGAGCTTGGGGGAAATAGACCTTGGCATTTGGGAGTTGAAGTTACTGGGATTTATAGTTCGTCTACAATCAAAGAGCATGTTGAACCCCAAAAACGATAGAATTGGAGCAAACGTTCCACACAGAACCCCCATGACCAACAGAAAATACTTAAGGCCATTCAGCTCCCTTCATGAGGACAAGCAAACGTAATCAAAGCCCTCCTGACAAAGAGCCATCCAGCCATAGATATAGATAAAAATATATGATTCTCTCACACACAGATATAGTATGATAGATTTGAAAGGGACCCCTAAAGAAGGTCAATGATATGTTGCATGTTCCAGAGTGGGCAAACCACACAATCTCCAAATCAACACTGGCAAAGAAACAACAAGAAATACTGTTTAGTGTTTATCCACAAGCATAAAGAAATTACATATATCAGAAACCAACACTTTCTCATTACTTTATTTTCCAGATCATCAGACTGGGCCACAGCAACACGTGGTAGGGGACGGCTAGTAGAACAATATAAAACAGTTTAAAAACACTATAAAACATTCAACATTCAACGCTGGTTTAAGTCATCATCATCCTAGAGGTAGTCAGTCAGTTCTGTAAAAGCCGTTGCGCCAGCAGTCAGCCTAATTTGCAAAGACCCGATCCCATAGCCAGGACTTCAGTTGTTTCCAAAAGGTCAGGAGGGATGAAGCAGATCTGATTTCGCTTGGGAGGGCATTCCATAGTCGAGGGGCCACCACAGAAAAGGCCCTGTCCCTTGTCCCTACCAACTGCGATTGCAATAATGGGGGGACAATGAGCAGGGACTCCCCAGTTGATCATAAGGCCCTAGATGGATCATAGCAGGAGATACGTTCAGATAAGTAAACTGGGCCAGAACCATTCAGGGCTTTATAGGTCAAAGCCAGCACTTTAAATTTTGCTCGGAAGCTAATAAGCAGCCAGTGGAGCTGGCGTAGTAGGGTTGCACTATATGAGTTGCACTATAAGGTACTTGCCCTTTGCTGTTATGTAGGGCTGTCAGTTCTGTTTGTACAACCCACAGGCATTTAATCTAATTCCCTTCCCCCATCAAGCATTGCTTCAAGTCCAAAGGATGACTGTTGAATCTGGCAAGACCCTCTTGGGTTGCTGGCATGAAACACTAAAGGACAGCAGGTGGCGCTAGTAGAAATCACATATAATATTACATTCAAAATCATACAAGAAAATTTAGTCATGAAAGACCTTTCTTCCTTTTTCATGGAGCCTGAGAGATCATTTCTCCTATTTCAAAGAATACAAAACAAAATGCAAAATTGTATCACAAGATACAACATTCATAGAACAAGGCAACATTAACAGAATCCAGAAGTCTGTAGCTATAGTAGGCACTGGGGCTAGTGGACCATAACAGTGATGTTTTGAGCTTGGATTGGGAAAGGCCATGGTCTGAAATCCTAGAGAGTCATTGCCAAGCAGTGTAAACAGTATTAGGGGTATTTCCCTCTACTCAGTACTGGCAATATACTTGGTGCCCTACAAATCAGTCCCTGTTTTTTCTCTGTAGTTATGGTCCTGTGTGTGTATATATGCTAAAGTCACCTGTTGACTTGTCATGAGCACGAATTTCATAGGGTTTTCTTAGTCATGGAGGACTTAGAGGTGGTTTTTCTTCTGAAATATAGCCTACAGCATCTGAGATTCAGTGGTGCTCTCCCATCCAAATGCTGAACTTACTTAGGTACCAAGATCCAATGGGATGTGGTGCCTTTAGCACAGTGGTTCTTAACCTGTTGGCCACAGACCACCAGTGGGTCATGAGGATGAAAATTTGCTCAGTGAACCTCCTTCCTCTTTATTTATTTTATTTTATTTATTTCACGCCAACTGCCACTCCTTAAAACCTGGCTTTTCTGTTGCACCTTTGGAGAGTAGCCACACAACCTTACTCTATTGCTCCCATCAACTTTATTGTCCCTGGAGTACACTTCCCCCCTTGTATGAAGCCCTGTTTTTTACAATCCTGTTTCTTTATGAGCTCTCCCTTGCAAATCTGCTCCTCTTTTATCTCACCCTGAGTTGTAGTATTTTATTTTACACATATGGCCTGCTCATTGCCATTGTGATTGTGGATATTGTACTTGTATATTGTTTATTGTATTCATATGTTTTATGTATTTTACCATGTTGTTGCTTGTGTTTTGGTTTTTATTCTCATGTAAGCCACCCCGCGTCCCCGTTGGGGGGGATGGTGGCAGGGTATAAATAAAGATTATTATTATTATTATTATTATTATTATTATTATTATTCCCTGTTGCTGACCATGACATATGTTCGATATCAGAAACTAGAGCTGATGTGGTCTATCCAATGCAATTTTCTGAATCAGCACCCCAAACCAAATCTAAAGTTGACCAAAAACTGATCTATAATCCCTTTGGTACTAATGTTGGAGAGTGGTCCCTGCTCAAAGTGGTCCCTAGTCAAGTAGTCTCTGGTCAAAAAAAATGTTGGGAACCATTACTTTAGCATATTCCAACACTTAATCTGGCTTTATGAGTAACACCCCCCAGTCTGCATGTACACTGAATGAGAAACAGGACCTTGGACAGTTCACTGTAGGTTTCTTGGACAAGTAGCTCATTACAGACCCTGACATTAGAAATGGCATTCTAACAAAAGTTTCATTTCCTAGTAGCACTTGAAACAGAAATATGACATCAAAGTTCAGTATAATACATCTTTTAAAAGACCAAATGATGCTTGCAGTGAAAGTTTAGGAACTGAACAGGGAGTTTCTCAGCTTTGATTCCCTTCAACTTCATATGATTTCATAAATATTTTTATTTTCTTAACTAGATGTCCCCTGCCACGCATTGCTGTGGCCCAGTCTGTGTATATGTTTTGTATGTGTGTATATGTGTTTATGCATGTGTATATATTTGTGTATATGTGTATATATGTTTGCATATAGATAGATAGATAGATATGGTGTATGTATGTGTATGTGCGCATATGTGTGTGTATATATGTATATATATGTATATATATGTATGTATATATGTGTATATATTTGTGTATTTCTGTGTTTTATGTGTATAGGTATATTGTGTATATATGTCTGTCTATATGTATATGTGTATGCATATGTATATGTGTGCATGTGTATATGTAAATATATGTGTATGTCCCTTTGTGTATATATGTGTGTGTGTTTGTGTGTGTGTGTATGTATGTATGTGTGTGTGTGTATGTGTATATGTATATGTATATGTGTGTATATGTATATGTATATGTGTGTATGTGTACATTTATATATAGTACATTTATATATAGTTTATTTGGGGGGGGGGGTTAAGTTTGTTCTGCTGGGTTGTTTTGTGTGTGTGTGTTTTAGGTGTGATGGACACTCATTGGCCTGAGAGGTGTATTCTGTCCAAATTTGGTGTCAATTTGTCCAGTGGTTTTTGAGTTATGTTACTCCTGCAAACGAACATTACATTTTTATTTATATAAATATCCAGTGGAGTTCATCCATCTTTATTTAGCCATTGTGTAATTCCAACTCTCTCCAAATCTTCGGTATCATATCCTTAAATTTCATCAGTTTGATCAAAGGGGCAGAAGGCAGTAGGGACAGATTGAGTGTTGTTGTTTTTTTAATGGATTTAATGATAAATGTTCAGAAGTGAGACAAGTGGTTGTTTCTGAGTTAAGGTTTTTTTTATTTGTATGACCATTACAATGGGCTGAAGAGATGTAATGCTAAGCAAACTTCCTTGGAATTTAGATTGACAGCACTGTCTCCAGATAGCTTATCCTTCTTAAAAAGGTCAGTGAAATGTAGACAAGGAAGGTTGAAAGGAAGACTTGTTTCATAGCACTCAGTGAAGGTTACAATGAAATTGGCACTCAGTCTTACTACGTCAAGGTCAGTGCATTAACCACAACACATCCCTATTACTCGGGGCATGAAGCCTCAGTTATCCTTTGCAAACATCCAATAGTAATAGTAATAAGGACCTTAGGGAAGGCTGAGCGAAGGAAGATCGATGCTTTTGAGCTGTGGTGTTGGAGGAAAGTGCTGAGAGTGCCTTGGACTGCGAGAAGATCCAACCAGTCCATCCTCCAGGAAATAAAGCCCGACTGCTCACTGGAGGGAAAGATACTAGAGACAAAGTTGAAGTACTTTGGTCACATCATGAGGAGACAGGAAAGCCTAGAGAAGACAATTATGCTGGGGAAAGTGGAAGGCAAAAGGAAGAGGGGCCGACCAAGGGCAAGATGGATGGATGGCATCCTTGAAGTGACTGGACTGACCTTGAGGGAGCTGGGGGTGGTAACGGCCGACAGGGAGCTCTGGCGTGGGCTGGTCCATGAGGTCACGAAGAGTCGGAGACGACTGAACGAATGAACAACAATAGTAATAATGGTGGAGTGTATATTGCAACAATTCCCTTGCAAGATCTCCAATGGCTGGAATAGTATGATGGTGATGCAATAGTGTGATGGTGGCCATATCAATTTGGGTTCAGACTATATCTTTATGAACCCATTAGAGATCAAAGAACTTCTTGAAGGTCTTTCTATCCCACCACTTTTCCTGGCCTATTTGGTGGCCACTTGCAGACAATGAAGCTCCCTCTCTAGGATAGTCAGGATGGCTCCATCCTTGCTCTCTTTTCATCAGATGGTCAAAACATTCAGAGACCATTCTGAAAAAGCCAGACAAGTCACCCATGGAAGAGAATTCCAAAGGGTGGGAGTGGCCACCAAGAGTTAATAACTTCAAATGAATGCTTTTCCCATTTTTGATGGTTGGGCTATGTGAAATTAACTGCTACTTTTGATGCATTGTCTCCCACTTGCCCAGTGTCCCTAACAGTGACTGTTGAGATTATTTGTTTGCTTGTTCCTTCCATTGCTATAAGCCTGAAGGCAGTCAGGGAACAAAAGAGCTGGGGATGCTTTCAAGGGAGAGAGAGTCACTGCAGCCTCCAGGCTATTTGGAGCTCAAGACTGCAATTCTCCCAACAGTTGTTTAGGAAAACAAGCAAGCCTGATTATGCACTAAAAAGGTTGGAAACCCTAGAGTGCTGCAAAGGGACATGGCAAGAATGCAGTCTAAAAGGGTGATGCGGAGGTGAGGAGACTAGAAAGAGATCCTTAACCCTTTATTTCAAGGCGTTGTGGTTGTCGTGTGCTTTCAAGTCGATACTGACTTATGGTAACCTTAAGGTTAACCTATTACTGGGACTTCTTGACAAGATTGAGCAAGAAGAGATTGTCTTTCCCTTTCTGTGAGGTTGAGAATGTATAACTTGCCCTTGGTCACCCAATACGTTTTATGGTCAAGCAGGGATTCCAACGCTTGTCCCCAGAATGCTATCCAACACACAAACCAACCCTTAAACTATTCTCTCAACCTTCCTAATGCTGCGACCCCTTAATACAGTTCCTCATGTTGTGGTGACCCCCCAACTATAAAATTATTTTTGTTGCTACTTCGTAGCTGTAATTTTGCTACAGTTATGAATCATAATGTTAATATCTGATATGCAGGATGTATTTTCATTCACTGGACCAAATTTGACACAAATACCCAATACACCCAAATTTGAATACTGGTAGGGTTGCAAAGGGATTGAGTTTGTCATTTGGGAATTGTAGTTGCTGGGATTTATAGTTCACCTACCATCAAAGAGCATTCTGAACTCCACCAACAATGGAATTGAACCACATTTGGCACACAGAACTCCCGTGACCAACAGAAAATACTGGAAGGGATGGTGGGCATTGACCTTGAGTTTTGGAGTTGTAGTTCACCTACATCCAGAGAGCACTGTGGACTCAAACAATGCTACATCTGAACCAAACTTGGCACAGATACTCAATATCATTATCATCATCATCATTTAATTACTTATTAATCGCCCTCCATCCAAGATGCTCTAGGCAATTTACAAGCTAAAATTGTAAAGGATAAAAATACATACATACAGATATTGATAAAATTAACAAAGATCAAAAGCTCTAGTAAAAAGCCCAAATGTGAACACTGGCATTTGGGGGAAATAGACTGATATTTGGGAGTTGTGGTTGCCTGGATTTATAGTTCACCTACAATCAAAGAGCCCACCATCAATAGAATTGGGCCAAACTTCCCACACAGAACCCCCATGCCTTGAAGGAACTCACTGGCAGGAGCCTCTCTCCAGCCTCGCATGCTCTCCCTCACTTGCACATGCACACCACGCTGCCATGTGCTGAGCATGCCTGCTCTACCCTCCCCATTTGGAGTCTCAGAAACAGCCCTCCCCTTTGCTGACCAATCACAGTGGAGGGGGGCTTTTGATGGGAGGATTTGCCATCTGTTTCCAAAGAGGAAGAGAAGACCAGGCAGAGAGAACTTCAACCTTTTCTGCCAAAGGGATTCCTAAGACCATGAGGAATATGGTATTTAGAGACCCTTCTAAAGCTCCCTCACAACTCCCTCAGGGGTCCCGACCCCCAGGTTGAGAAACATTGCCTTAAACCATGGAATCAAGGGGAGCAGAAGCAGGACGTTGCTCCCCAAATAAGAATTATACTTCCCAATGGAATTTTCCTCCCAAATCCAATTTTCCTCCATTCTTCTAGCATTGCCAAAAGACACTAGGCATTGTTCTCAAGTTCTTCCATTTGTTGTGTTTGCATTCCCTTGGTAACTTTCTCCCTTTTCTTTGCATACCTAGTCAGGTGAACAAGTGAAATGTATACTACTGTAATGCTATGAATATGGAAAGGGAGAAAAAAATCAGAGGCAAATTCCTATTTGGGGAAGGGCAATGCCTTCATTTTGCCCCTGCTCCCAGTAGTTGCACCCAACAAGTGCCCTGTGCAGTTGCTCACAATATGCTAGTAAATCAGAAAATTGAAAACAGACCACAATTTACATTTTTTTCCCAACAATAACAAAAAAGATCATTTTTGGCCCAGTAACTTTGTTGAAAGTATTTACAAGGCTACAATGAAAGTGATTCATGGGCACTCTGTAAAGTGAAAATGGGCTCAATAAAGAGGTGAATGGCTCTCTTCAGGATCACTGACAAGATAAGATTCATCATGCCAATCGAGCAACCGGTTGGCTTTTGTTCAGGGATCCCATCCATGGATGAAGCTGCACTGTTTTATATTGTGTAAGCCCTTGGAACAGTGAGGAATCAATCAATATTTAATAGTCATTAATGTAGATGCAAAATCATGTCTTTGCTCATGAAGAGAGCTGTAAAAGAGGAAAGAGAAGGAGAGAAAAAAACAGAGTTCCACCTCCCCTTTCTCTCCACTTGATCCTAATGAATGAAGAGTTATGCTATGTGCCGCTTGCTTTTTGAGGTAACAGGTACATCGGTGGTCATGCTGGCATGTGGATTCTGGGAATTGTACTTTTAAACAAAACTATTTTTGAGCTTTGATCTGCAGAGAAAGGAAAAAAGAGAGAGAGGATGGATCTGCAAAGCTTCTTGCATTTTCATTGGGGATATTTACTTACTTACACGATCCCTCATTGTCCGAGTAGGATTGTCATCCAAGATCGGTGTACTGGTGGTGGGTCCATAGGTGGCTGTGGAGCCCTATACTTGATCTGCATCTTCTCCCACAGTGAGGGCATTGGTTTCCAAGTAGAAGGCAGGCCTGGTCAGGGTTGGCTTGATGTGCCTTCCTCTTGGCACATTTCTCTCTTTTGCCCTCCTTTCGTACCTCTTCAAATTCTACAGCACTGCTGATCACAGCTGACCCCTAACTGGAGCACACAAGAGCCAGGGCTTCCCAGTTCTCAGTGTCTATGCCAGAGTTTTTAAGGTTTGTTTTGAGTCCATCTTTAAATCTCTTTTCCTGTCCACCAACATTCCATTTTCTATTCTTGAGTTCAGAATAGAGCAACTGCTTTAGGAGACGATTGGGAGACAGTGGTTGGGCATCCAGACAACGTGGCTGGTCCAGTGGAGTTAATGGCAGAGGACCATCACTTCAATGCTGGTGGTCTTTGCTTCTTCCAGCATGCTGACATTTGTCCATTTGTCTTCCCAAGAGATTTGCAGGATTTTTTAGAGGCAACACTGATGGAATCATTCTAGGAGTTGTATGTGACATCTGTAGACAGTCCATGTCTTGCAGGCATATAGCAGGGTTGGGAGGACAATAGTTTTATAAACAAGCACCTTGGTATCCCTACTGATGTCCCAGTCCTCAAACACTCTGTGCTTCATTCGGAAAAATGCTGCACTCACAGAGCTCAGGCGGTGTTGTATTTCAGTGTCAATGTTTACTTTTGTGGAGAGGTGGCTGCCAAGGTAGTGGAAATGGTCAACATTTTCTAATGGTACACCATTAAGCTGTATTTCTGGCATTGCAGAGGGATTGGCTGGTGAGCACTTTTCCAATGTTCAATGACAGGCTGAGCTGGGGATAACGAGAAGTCAGCCATAGCAGAGCATTTAATGAACCAACCTGGACACACTATATTATGTGAGAACACAGAGATGCTGGACCACTCTAACAACCACCATGTCAGACTACACAGAGAAGACATTGAAATCCACAAGCATATGGACAATTTCAACAGAAAGGAGGAAACCATGAAAATGAACAAAATCTGGCTACCAGTATTTAAAAAGCCTGTAATATCAAGATAGTAAATAAAGAGCAACATTCAAAAAGCAGGGGAATTCCAAACATGTACAAATCAGGGCCAGCTAACACCTCCCATCAAAGGATCCCTCCACACAGCAACCAGCCAGGCTTTGAAGCTGCAAGGCCATTAAATGCTAATCAAGTTGGCCATTTGCAACATTCACAACAGACAAGAATTCTTTCTCCCCCCTGGACATTCCACAGATATATATACCTCACTTGCCTGGTTTCCATCAAATCCTCAATCTCTGAGGGTGCCTGCCATAGATGTGGGTGAAACGTCAAGAGAGAATGTTTCTGCAATATGGCTGTGCAGTCCAAAAAACTCACAGCAACTCAATGATTATGGCTATGAAAGCTTTTGACAACACATTGATAATGGGATATGTCTAACCTAGGCCATCATTTTCTCAAGTTGCCTATGTCTTGTTTTCTTTGTTACAGAGCCGATTGTCTGTGGAACCAACAGCAGCAGCTTGCCAGCAAAATCATAAAACACAACTTATGCCAGCTGTTAGCTGACTTCCTAAGACCTGTTTCCCAGAGAGAAAGACCAAGAAGCACCAAAGTTCTCATCGTCATTCTAAAAAGAGCAGCTCTGTACTTTTCTTCTTTTTGACTCTTTCCTTTCCCCTAGGAGTGTATGGCCTAGAAAATAAATGCCACAGAAATGCAAGGAATACATTCAGCCACCTTTCTCTTCATCATCTTTCTCTTGTATGCCTTTTCTTCCCTTCCTTTGCAAAATGTTTGAGATTCCATTTTGCAGCACCTGTGCTTCTTTCTCTGGGAAGCATTGATGGATGAGATCCAGAAAAGGGAAAGGAGTACATTCCATAGGGAAATAGATTTTGAGTTATCTCCCTTGTAGTCCTGTGAACTATGGGCTTTTGAACAGGTTTAGGGTTATTCTCCTTGTAGGTTCCTGACCTCTTCATGAGGCTATACAGTGGTTCTCAACCTGGGGTCCCCAGATGTTTTTGGCCTACAACTCCCAGAAATCCTAACAGCTAATAAACTGGCTGAGATTTCTGGGAGTTGTAGGCCAACAACATCTGGGGACCCCAGGTTGAGAACCACTGGGCTATAGGATGGTTTTAGTCTGTGAACAGCCTGAGGAGCAAACATGTGGGGTGAGGCAGCAGACATGGGACCTTCTCACAGGAAGGCATGTTCCCCTTTACCTTAGACCCTGCTTTTGTAAAGTCTCACAGCATGAGAGTCAACTGACTTAGGGCTTCCATGGCTGCCTAAGTGGCCTCATAGGAAATACTAGCTCAGGCAAGAAAGCATCTATCAAATACAGTGCTTTTGTTGGTGCAAGAAGCCTCAATTCCTGGGAGCTTCCTATGATTGATAGCTCCCTGGACTGCTAGAAAGAGGTTATCACACCCATCATTATTTAGGGCAGCAGGTTACAGAAATCACCTTTTGGACTACAACTCCCAGAAGAATTGCCATGATACTGAACAAGCATACATGTGATGGCTTGGCCTAGCTTTTCTCCTTCCTCTGTTTCAAATTGAAACTGAATCCAGACAAGACAGAGGTATTCCTGGTCAGTCGAAAGGCCAAACAGGGCATAGGGTTACAGCCTGTGTTGGACGGGGTTACACGCCCCCTGAAGACACAGGTTCGCAGCTTGGGAGTGATCCTGGACTCATCGCTGAGTCTGGAACCCCAGGTTTCGGCGGTGGCCAGGGGAGCTTTTGCACAGTTAAAATTCGTGCACCAGCTGCGCCCATAACTTGGTAAGTCTGATCTGGCCATGGTGGTCCACACTCTGGTTACATCCCAAATAGATTACTGCAATGTCCTCTACGTGGGTCTGCCTTTGAAGACGGTTTGGAAACTTCAGTTAGTTCAATGGGTGGCAGCCAGATTCGCAGGTTCGCAGCTTGGGTGTGATCCTGCATTCATCGCTGAGCCTGGATCCTCAGGTTTCGGCAGTGACCAGGGGAGCATTTGCACATTAAAATTTGTGCGCCAGCTACTCCCGTACCTTGGGAAGTCTGACTTGGCCACGGTAGTTCATGCTCTGTTTACATAGAATCATAGAATCATAGAATCAAAGAGTTGGAAGAGACCTCATGGGCGATCCAGTCCAACCCCATTCTGCCAAGAAGCAGGAATATTGCATTTAAATCACCCCTGACAGATGGCCATCCAACCTCTGTTTTAAAGCTTCCAAAGAAGGAGCCTCCATCATGCTCCGGGGCAGAGAGTTCCAATGCTGAACAGCTCTCACAGTCAGGAAGTTCTTCCTCATGTTCAGATGGAATCTCCTCTCTTGTAGTTTGAAGCTATTGTTCCGTGTCCTAGTCTCCAGGGAAGCAGAAAACAAGCTTGCTCCCTCCTCCCTGTGGCTTCCTCTCACATATTTATACATGGCTATCATATCTCCTCTCCCTTCTCTTCCTCAGGCTAAACATGCCCAGCTCCTTAAGCCGCTCCTCATAGGGCTTGTTCTCCAGACCCTTGATCATTTTAGTCGCCCTCCTCTGGACACATTCCAGCTTGTCAATATCTCTCTTGAATTGTGGTGCCCAGAATTGGACACAATATTCCAGGTGTGGTCTAACCAAAGCGGAATAGAGGGGTAGCATTACTTCCCTAGATCTAGACACTATGCTTCTATTGATGCAGGCCAAAATCCCATTGGCTTTTTTGCCACCACATCACATTGTTGGCTCATGTTTAACTTGTTGTCCACAAGAACTCCAAGATCTTTTTTGCACATAATGCTCTCGAGCCAGGCATCATCCCCCATTCTGTATCTTTACATTTCATTTTTTCTGCCTAAGTGGAGTATCTTGCATTTGTCCCTGTTGAACTTCATTTTGTTAGTTTTGGCCCATCTCTCTAATTTGTCAAGATAGTCAAATGTTTATTACCAGTGTAACCAAATTCAATCAACAAACTTTGTCTTTGTAATATTTTATTTTGCTTCACCTTTCAAGAACTCTGACTGAAGTTAACTTTGCCTTTTGTTTCCAGTAAACTTATTTGGTTAACTTTAATCCTGTCTCAAGAGTCTTTAATTTTAAAGAACTGAAGTACATCAGAGGGTATACCGATAGCCACTGGGAATAGCCAGACATATAGTTTTCCTTCTACCCCAGCGTGCCATCACAATATGTTTGTTTACCAGGCACAGCAGGCAATTAGGAAGTGTGGGATTGGTTATCTCTATTTTACAGCAAGTCTTTGTTTTCTCAAGTATCTGGATAGCAGCAACTGCTGCAGACCTGAAGAGCTCCCAGACCAATCCAGAAAAAGCTGTTCATGTATTCTCTTTGCTGATGCTTTTCCCTCAATGCAACATTTTCTCTAAGAAGCTTCAGGCTTGTGCTGGGTGGGTGGTATTTGCCAAGGATGAATTTTCTAGCTCTTTTCCAGATTTAAAAAATGTTTCAGTTGCTCTGCGTGGTTGCTTTGTTATAGTTCATCATAGCTGCGGTGATGTCCCCCATCCATTAGCACCTAGGCCTTCCACAGAACACCATCACCATTTCCTCCATAACAACACTTTGCCACCTTTCTCATTACCTTCTCCCCAATTTTTCAATCTGTTTCTTTTGACCGTGTCTAAGGGAAGAAGAAACAAAGTGCAGCAATTTCACATCCCCTTTCTGAGCCCTTTTGTTCAGCTCTTTGAAAGAGAAGGGTGGGAAATTACTTGGGAGGAAGGGAGGTAATAGGAATTGGTTTTGAAAAGGAAGTTGGGCCTTGTGCTCAAGGCAGATCACACAATGACAAGGAGGGTGGGGAGAGATCCCCTCTAAACACTCAACACAATTTCGCAATAGGGGATATTGATGCAGGAACTTGGCCTTAAAGCTCCAGCATCTGGATTTTCCAACTTTAGACAGAACCTTCCACTCTTTATTGTGTGTATGAATCCATAGTTGCAGGTTAAGCAGACTAACAAAATACATATGCAGGCATATTTTAAACATATGGGAAGACCAAGGGAAAAGGGTCAGTAATGCTCAAAAACAACTTCTCAATTGGATTTTCCTGACCACACATCATGCTTCTTTCCTCAAATTAATAACAACCCAATTGCCTGTTGACTTCATTAACAAGCCCGTAACGTAGATGGAGACTCAGCAAAGGCCCTTGTTTGCAACATCTTTTTGCCCTTCTAATTACTCAGGGCTTGCTATAGCGGCGGGTCTGTCAACCAAATTACCATTGATTCGTCATTCCTGCTTGATCGATTTAATTGACCCAGACATCAAAAAGACAAATTCTCATCTGCACCCTTTTGAGTCACCCACAATCTCAGGGGTTTTATTGATGACATGCAAATATCCCCCCAGGTCACTTCCACTGGGAAAGTTGGTCTATTGATCTTGAATCCAAGAGGTCTCTCCTCTGCACAGCTAGTTTGCTTGGTAGCCATGGGAAAACTGGGTTTCCTCTAGGGATACTTATGGAATCTACGTCATTTAAAGTTTGAAAATCCTATGCCCATCCTATGTCCATTCTTCTACAGAATTCTGGAGGCCATGGAAGAGGTGAGTGATGTTTTTTTCTGTTTCTTTGCATTAAACGCACACACACAAATTAAAACATGATCACTGAATGCATTCATATATTTCGACAGATAGACACAGAAATATTCAGAAGTGCATAATGATACAATTGCACAATATTTTAGACATGGAGATAGAGAAAAATAAACAGATATGCACATACATTTAAAATGTGAGAGTGGTAGTTTATTATTTGTTTGTATTTCTTTTGAGTTCTTTCCAGTTTTGTTGGGCATGCTATAGTGGAAACAGGGCTCACAAGGACAAGTCCTGGGGACTTTTTAAAGCACAAGGACTACCTTCTGAAACTTTCATTGGTCTCTTGCATTTCCTCTTAGTTTAATGGTATTTCTTCAGGATTGTAGTTAGAAAGAAAAATGGATTTGCCCAACAACACTGCATTGCTATGAACTTTACCTAAAAGGTAAAGGTAAAGGTTTCCCCTTGACATGAAGTATAGTTGTGTCTTACTCTGGGGGCATTTGTGGCAACCCTTGTGCCAGCAGGACTGAAGACTGACAGGCCAAAGGTTCGAATCTGAGGTGAGTGCCAATGAGTTCCCTCTGTCAGCTCCAGCTCCCAGTGCAGGGACTTGAGAGAAGCCTCCCACAAGAATGGTAGTAAAGTTAAAGGTTTTCCCCTGTCCAACTCTGGGGGTTGGTGCTCATCTCCATTTCTAAGCTGAAGACCTGGCATTCTCCACAGACACCTTCAATGTCATGTGGCCAGCATGACTGCATGGAGCGCCGTCAACTTTCCACTGCTCTAATCACATTTGCATGTTTTCAATCTGCTAGGTTGGCAGAAGCTGGGGCTAACAGCGAGAGTTTGCCCTGCTCCCCAGATTTGAACCACCAGCCTTTCAGTCAGCAAGTTCAGCAGCTCAGCAGTTTAACCCGCTGCACCACCAGGGGCTCCATGAACTATACCTATTTTATTCCAAAGTATTCAATCTTTAGTGGCATGGTCTTGAGTTGCCAAGATCCATCTGTTTTACAGAAGACTTATTTTGCAAGGGATAAAATTTCAAGATATTATTTAGATTGAGGTGGGCAACTGAATGGTAGCTGGAGGCCAATTCCCCCCCCCCCCCCCCTTCTGATCTTCGCTGAGCAAAGACCCTCACACCAATGCAGATGTTTCAAAACCCTCAATTTTCAAGCAACCCATAAGTGAGTTCTCTGAGCCACCCCGGGTCAGATGTTTGCCAGACTCTCTTTTAGTTCAAAACATTTCCCAGTATGTTTAACTCTCTCTTGGGCATAGATAAACTGTCCTAGTTAGGGGGTGTACCACAAAATTTACCAACACACTGGCATTTGCATGCATGAGTAAAATCCACTTGGAAATCCACATATCTCGAACAACAAGATGTTAGACTCTTGGAACCATTACAAAACAGAGCAAGCTAACCTGTTCACTTCCTATTTTTTCAGCATGCATTCCATCTATAATGCAGGAAATAAAACCAAGTACACATAGTGCTTTCTAAGCCCCACTTACTTTATAAATTAAAAGTACACTAGAAATGAGGAAGTGGAAATCTCTTAAATGTCTCTTGGCTGCTGGGATTTCACACCAGACTCCTTCTAAATGTTTAGCCGAAATGGCTGGAGACAGAATGGAAATGGATGAAAGCATTCTACTTTTTTGTTTGCAATAATAAGTTGCAAGAAAAACACAGTTAACAATAAGCCTATACCTTCATGAAATCCAATGACAACATCACCAAATAATGGCTTTGGAGTTCAGCACCATAAGGCAGTGGAGAAGATACCTTAAAATAGCAGTAGTTCAATAGTCCATAAAGACAAGGTGCATAGAATCCAGGAAATCAAGATCATAGGTATAAATCCATAAACATAAAACAGTAGCTTTTCCAAGGCAAAACTCTTACAGGAGCATAGCATAGGCAAATACAGGAGACAAGTTTCATGAACACGAGAGCTGATCCAGGAACTTGATTCTATGGCAACATTGTCTGCTTTGGAGACTCTGAGAAAACATAACTTAATTTAAGCTCAGGCCCTACCAAGAAGCCATGAGGTCATCTCTTTGACACCTAGGTTTGAAAGACATCTCACAGAGTTTGAAGTAACCATCACAAAGTCTTTCTGACCATCTAATTTATCTATCCTTCACTCCCTCCGAGTGGAGGCCTAATCTAATATTGTGGGTAAACTCCTCATCTGTTGAAGGCCAATTCCCATGAGTAACAGAATCCCAAGCACCCTTTGTAACTGCTGGCCCTTCTCTCTGATCTAAGGTCTGCAATTCAACCTTTGATTCAGATTGAGCACACATAGACTCAGTGAAAAAGTCATCATCCCCCTCATCCTCTAAGGATTCCCCAGCATCCTTCTGCTGAACCCCAACAGTATGTGGTCTAGGGTAGGTGGGGGGTATTTAAATTGGCAGCCTTTTGTGTGTGTTTGTGGATGACTTAACAAGACAAGGTCACAGAGGTCCATCAGCTATTGCCTGAGGCCCTGCAGAAGCATTATTTCCATCTGTGGGACACAGAAATTACACTGGGTTTGGCAGGCATATGTCAGGGAGCTCCTCGTGGTGTTGAATCTATTTTGGGATTAGAATTCAGGACTTTAGATAGCTCCCATGAACTACTTCTATCCACTATGGATTTATCACTCTGGCATAATGTAGTGACTGACCTCTCTGTGTGAGCTGTCTTCCCAGTGTGCTGAGCACATGTTACCATTGATAGACATGTTTGGCTTACCTGGTATGTATTGGGTCCCTTGATCTGCAGACAATTAAGTGTATTTGTTGCCAATGCAATTCTCTTGGAAGAACTTCCCAATGGACATGTTGGCTGGAGGATTCTGGAAGATACAATACAAAAAGGCATTTTGCTAAGTTTTGCCTCCTACTAATGGGCACTGGATGTATTCTGAGGAAGGTTTTACACCAATTTTATATTTTCTGTGTTATGATCATACATCCACCACAGTCACTGGCATGTGTTAATTCCACCTCTGAAAGAATATAGAACTGTTCTCTCAGTGGACCTAGCCCTTCTTTGACTAGTAAAAACAGACTAACTTGTGCAAAACAGCATAAAATAAAGAATAAATTATGCAGAATAGAAGGCATCACACAAATTGGTTTAATTTGCATAATTTAGGGAAGGCACGAAGATTTCTTGGAGTACAGTTTGGTTTGCTTGGTTGCATAATTCTGTTTTATTTTTAACATGAAGTACAGACAATCTGGCATGTGTCATCCCAATATTCTTCCATGAAAATGAGGAGTAAAAGTAGAGAGGAGTTATTTGAACTTAATTTTCACAATCTGCTAAAGAACCTATATCTGGATTATAAACCTATATCTGAATTGTAATTTTTCAGATTGCAATTGGGGAATCAGTTGAATGCTTAGCACACCAATATTGCCCTTGTCGTCTTCATTTGTTGTTGTTCATTCGTTCAGTTGTCTCCGACTCTTTGTGACCTCATGGACCAGCCCACGCCAGAGCTCCCTGTCGGCCGTTACCACCCCCAGCTCCCTCAAGGTCAGTCCAGTCACTTCAAGGATGCCATCCATCCATCTTGCCCTTGGTCGGCCCCTCTTCCTTTTGCCTTCCACTTTCCCCAGCATCATTGTTTTCTCTAGGCTTTCCTGTCTCCTCATGATGTGGCCAAAGTACTTCAACTTTGTCTCTAGTATCTTTCCCTCCAGTGAGCAGTCGGGCTTTATTTCCTGGAGGATGGACTGGTTGGATCTTCTTGCAGTCCAAGGCACTCTCAGCACTTTCCTCCAGCACCACAGCTCAAAAGCATCGATCTTCCTTCGCTCAGCCTTCCCTAAGGTCCAGCTCTCACATCCGTAGGTTACTACAGGGAATACCATGGCTTTGACTAGGCGGATCTTTGTTGCCAGTCTGATGTCTCTACTCTTTACTATTTTATCGAGACTGGACATTGCTCTCCTCCCAAGAAGTAAGCGTCTTCCGATTTCCTGGCCACAGTCTGCATCTGCAGCAATCTTTGCACCTAGAAATACAAAGTCTGTCACGGCCTCCACGGTTTCTCCCTCTATTTTCCAGTTGTCAATCATTCTTGTTGCCATAATCTTGGTTTTTTTGACGTTTAGCTGCAACCCGGCTTTTGCGCTTTCTTCTTTCACCTTGATTAGAAGGCTCCTCAGCTCCTCCTCGCTTTCGGCCATCAGAGTGGTGTCATCTGCATATCTGAGGTTGTTAATGTTTCTTCCAGCAATTTTCACCCCAGCTTTGCATTCATCCAGCCCCGCACATCGCATGATGTGTTCTGCATACAAGTTAAAAAGGTTGGGTGAGAGGATGCAGCCTTGCCGTACGCCTTTCCCAATCTTGAACCAGTCTGTTGTTCCGTGGTCAGTTCTTACTGTTGCTACTTGGTCCTTGTACAGATTCCTCAGGAGAGAGACAAGGTGGCTTGGGATGCCCATCCCACTAAGAACTTGCCACAATTTATTATGATCCACACAGTCAAAGGCTTTAGAATAGTCAATGAAGCAGAAGTAGATGTTTTTCTGAAACTCCCTGCCTTTCTCCATTATCCAGCGGATATTGGCAATCTGGTCTCTCATTCCTCTGTCATCTTCATAACCTCCCCTATATAGGAAACTAGCATGCAGAAAATAATAGACTTTAACCCTCCTCTCCCCATGGCTCACGTTCTAAATGCAAGTGTTATTTGTTCATTCAAAAAGTAAATTTTAATTGGAGGAACAGTCTACAGCCTAAATTAACACAATTCATATTAAGGTTTAATATATCTTCCATCCATTGGGAAAACATGGCCAGAATTTCTTACCAAAGTGAAATCACAATACTATTGTACAATTCTTGTATCTGTGGGACTGGTATTCACTGTTTCATTTGTCCATGTCCAACAAATGTGGTTTCTCTAGGCATTTTCTATGTCCTCCAATATGGCCCTATAATATCCTTGGACCTTGAAGTATGCTATTATCTACAGTTTATTATATCCTGGAACATATCATCCATGAATATAAGGACATATCCCTCACAGAAATGGAAATTGTGCTGTTTTTTCCACCCCATTTGCTAGAAAATATCTACAACTAGCCATCCCCTGCCACCCGTTGCTGTGGCCCAGTCTGTGCATACGTGTTCTGTGTGTGTATATGTGTGTATATATTTGTGTATATGTGTATATATGTGTGTTTGCGCATATATATGTGGTTTTGCACATGAATTGTAATGTATTTTCTATTTTTTGGCTTTTTAAGTCTCTTCCTCTGTGTATTCCAGTGTTTTTATGAGTGATGGTCACTCGTTGGCCTGATAGGTATATTGTGTCCAAATTTGGTATCAATTCATCCAGTGGTTTTTGAGTTATGTTAGTCCCACAAACGAACATTACATTTTTATTTATATAGATACTAGCTATCCCCTGCCACATGTTGCTGTGGCCTAGTTTGTGTATATGTGTTTTGTGTGTATATATTTGTGTATATGTATATATGTGGTTTGTGCATGTATCATCATGTATTTTGGGGGGGCTTTTAACATCTCTTCCACTGTGTTTTTCAGTGTTTTTATAAGTGATGGTCACTCGTTAGTCTGATAGGTGTATTATGTCCAAATTTGGTGTCAATTCATCCAGTGGTTTTTGAGTTACGTTAATCCCACAAATGAACATTACATTTTTATTTATATAGACTAGCCGTCCCCAGCCACGCGTTGCTGTGGCCCACATGGGGATTCTGTGTGGGAGGTTTGGCCCAATTCTATCGTTGGTGGGATTCTGAATGCTCTGTGATTGTAGGTGAACTATAAATCCCAGCAACTACAACTCCCAAATGTCAAGATTCTACTTTCCCCAAACTCCACCAGTGTTCACATTTGGGCATATTGAGTATTCGTGTAGAGTTTGGTCCAGATCCATCATTGTTTGAGTCCACAGTGCTCTCTGGATGTAGGTGAACTACAACTCCAAAATCAAAGGACACTGCCCACCAAACCCTTCAAGTATTTTCCGTTGGTCATGGGAGAATTGTGTGCCAAGTTTGGTTCAATTCCATCATTGGTGGGGTTCAGAATGCTCTTTTATAGTAGGTGAACTATAAATCCCAGCAACTACAACTTTCAAATGACAAAATCAATTTTTTAGTGAAGAACATACATTGAGTTGTTAGGTGTCGTGTGTCCAAATTTGGTGTCAATTCATCCAGTACTTTTTGAGTTATGTTAATCCCACAAACGAACATTACATTTTTATTTATATAGATTCTTAATTAGTCTGTCTGAAGGAGCTCTCCATGGTGCTGAACTCACTTTCCCAAACCAGAATCGAAACTTTTGCACCTGTCTTTTAAAGTTTGCCCTAAAAGTGGAATCAGATTCGCTACTCCAATGATGTGGAAGCCACAGCCAGCCAGGGATTTTGAATCAGCTCTAATGCTTCTTCTTGCTTAGTGAAGATGTTCTGTTCTTGTTCAACTCTCATCTGTGGGAGTTGTGAGGACATTTCTACACCTCTGTTTAGAGACAGCTGAAAGCTGTTAGCAAGATGCTTCTCCAGCAGTGACGTGGCTCTTCGTCCCAAGGTGGCAGTGATCCGCATCTGGAGCTATACTAGGGAAGAGGAATGCAGTCATCACAACTCTTGATAGTGGATTAAAGACCAGTTAGCAGTAATGTGGTGGTAAATTTTGAAGGGCAGGTGCTCATAGTGGCAACCTCTATAGCAACAAATGCAAGGAGAGTCCCAAACGTAAGTGACTGTGATGATCCCTATATATTTTGGGTGAAGCCTTTTTAACAGCTTTTCTCTACATTAGGAATAGATAGCATTTTTACTCAAACCATCCCCAATGTTTTTCATTATTTTAGAAGGGACCATCACAATACAATTGGCCCTATGCATGCATGTGCTCTGCATCCACAGATTCGAACAACTCTGGACCATGCTCTGACCTACAAGAAGCACTGCCTCTCACTTGCTGAGGTGTTCCAGCGAGTGAGGAACACCTCAGCAAAAAGTGGGCACTAGAAACAATATCGTATGAAAGCTGACTGGCACAACCTGGGGATCACAACCAAACACAGTGAAGACATCTGCCCTTGCGCTATGCTACTCTGCTGCTGAGTATGCATGCCCAGTGTGGAACACATCTCACCATGCTAAAACAGTAGATGTGGCTCTTAATGAGACACGCCGCATTATCACGGGGTGTCTACGCCCTACACCACTGGAGAAATTACACTGCTTAGCCGGTATTGCACCACCTGACATCCACCGGGAAGTAGCAGCCAATAGTGAAAGGACCAAGGCAGTGACATCTCCAGCCCATCCCTTGTTTGGGTATCAGCCAGCACGTCAATGACTTAAATCAAGAAATACTATTCTTAGATCTACAGAGACACTCACTGGAACACCTCAGCAAGTGAGAGTCCAAAAGTGGCAGGCCCAAACCCAGCACCTCAATCCGTAGGTGATACCAGATGAGAGACTCCCCCCTGAGCACACAGAAGACTGGGCGACTTGGAAGATGCTGAACAGACTGCGCTCTGGCACCACGAGATGCAGAGCCAATCTTAAGAAATGGGGCTACAAAGTTGAATCCACGACATGCGAGTGTGGAGAAGAGCAAACCACTGACCACCTGCTACAATGCAAACTGAGTCCTGCTACATGCACAATGGAGGACCTTCTTTCGGCAACACCAGAGGCACTCCAAGTGGCCAGATACTGGTCAAAGGACATTTAATCAACTACCAAGTTTGCAAAATCTGTGGGTTTTTTAATCTGTTTGTTTGTTTTGTTCTGTTAGAAATGTCATACAATGGTATGGTTGCTGCTGACACGATAAATAAATAAGCTTGAAAATATTCAGGAAAAAATTAAAAAGCAAACTTTGATTTTGTCGTGCACTGAGCACTCTGCTGATGCATAGTCATACCCTACTGCAGCCTCCCACCATTTCACAGATCATCGGGTTCTCTCTGGCATTCATTTGAGCTGCTCATCATTTTATATAAGCGACACCATTTCAGTGAGCTAAGTTAAGTAGATACACATAGGTGCAAAGCAATGGTAAGGTGCCAAAAGATAGAACTGTGTGTGCCACGCAGCCTATGCTTTACCTCTGAGCTGATCTACTTTGCTCAGATGTGATGGAATAAATATTCTGACCCTTTGCCAATGCTAAAATTAGATTCCACAATGAGTCCACTCAACTACTGTTGCTGGAAATGGAAGAGGAACCTGTTGTCTCCCAGGAATGTAGTGTAGTCCAAGAGTGTAGTTTGTTTTGACTTGATATTGTGATGATTTTACAAAAGAACAAAATGCCCCATGCTTTGATATTACCCTGAAGAGACAAAAGGTTTTGATAGCATCCGGGATTGCTTAGTCTCTCCCATTATACCACCTTCAGTTCTACGTGCCCAGCATTTTTCCTAAGGATATAGTTCTCCTCTCATTATGGGATTTGCATCAGGGATGAAGTCCATTTAGCAAAGACAGAATGTGAAGATGTGCAACACTGTTATTGATGAGCCACCTTTGTTCTGCCAAGTGAATGGGATGATAACAAGGCTTTGAAGTTTTGCGATTGTATTGTGAAAGATGAGCAGAAAAAGATAGTGAATTATAGCAACCATCACAAAATGGTATCTTGGATGGAATTCTGTGCAGTCAGTAGGAAGTCCATTGAGTTCAATAGAGTTTACTCCCTGGTATGAAGCACTGCAGCCATGCTAATTGCAATAAACCAAGATTATTATGCTATGTTTCCTTGCACTTTAATGTTTAAGAGTGGTCAGGCTGACTGGAGGATTCTAAGGGCCCTTCCAGGCAGGCCCTATAACCCAGGATCTGATCCCAGGTTTTCTCTTTATCTCAGATTATTCAGCAGTGCGGACTCATATAATCCAGTTTCAAGCAGAAAACCTGGGATCAGATCCTGGGATAAGGGGCCTGTCTGGAAGGGCCCTGAGAATTGTGATCCAAAAAGTAACTTTTCCAAACTCTGTTTCTAATTCCCATCCTCTGCAATTGTTTGGAAACCTCTAGTCTGGACTTTGGGCAGTGGAGTGGAAATCATCTATCAGACAAGTGGCAAGCTGTTTAAACTCAGCAGACTGAAAGCCAAAACCAAGGTTACAACAACATGTGTTATAGAACTCCAGTATGCTGATGACAACGTTGTCTGTGTGCATTCAGAAGAAGATCTACAAGCCACTCTAAACACCTCTGCAGAAGCATACGAGAAGCTCGGCCTGTCATTGAACATCGATAAAACCAAAGTGCTGTTCCAGCAGTCACCGGCCAATCCCTTTCCAATGCCAGAGATACAGTTAATGGTGTAACATTAGAAAATGTTGATCATTTCCACTACCTTGGCAGCCACCTCTCCACAAAAGTCAACATTGACACTGAAATAAAACACCACCTGAGCTCTGCAAGTACAGCATTTTTCAGAATGAAGCAGAATGAAGCGGTTTGAGGACCGGGACATCTATAGGGATACCAAGGTGCTTGTTTATAAAGCTATTGTCCTCCCAATCCTGCTATACGCCTGCGAGACATGGACTGTCTACAGGCGTCACATGCAACTCCTAGAATGATTTCATCAGTGGTGCCTCTGGAAAATCCTGCAAATCTCTTGGGAAGACAGGTGCACAAACATCAGCATGCCGGAAGAAGCAAAGACCACCAGCATTGAAGCGATGGTCCTCCGCCATCAGCTCTGCTGGACTGACTACATTGTCTGGATGCCCAACCACCATCTCCCAAAGCAGTTGCTCTATTCCGAACTCAAGAATGGTAAGCAGAATGTTGGTGGACAGGAAAAGTGATTTAAAGATGGGCTCAAAGCCAACCTTAAAAACTCTGGCATAGACACTGAGAACTGGGAAGCCCTGGCCCTTGAGCGCTCCAGCTGGAGGTCAGCTGTGACCAGCAGTGCTGCAGAATTTGAAAAGGCATGAATGAAGAGAGAGAATCATGCCAAGAGGAAGGTGCATCAAGCCGACCCCGACCTAGACCGCCTTTCAGCTGGAAACCAATGCCCTCACTGCGGGAGAAGATGCAGATCAAGAATAGGGCTCCACGGTCATCTACGGACCCACCAGAACACTGATCCTGGAAGACTATCCTACTCGGCCAATGAGGGATCGCCTAAGTAAGTAAGTAAGTAAGTCATGTCACACCATTAGTTTTGATGTGCTTCACTGTCACTCTGCTAATACTAACATTAAATGTTTACCTTTTTTTTCATTGAACAAATTGTGTAGCAGGCCGTGTCCCTTTTCACAGTGGGATTCCCCACAGCCAACTGGCCACACTTCTCCCTCCTTCATTCCCAGCAAAAAAAGGGGGGAATGGATTTTCCTCATAATTGTGACCATTTAATCAGCAATTCCACTTAATAATGAAAATGTTTCCCCAGGCAGTGAATTAAGCTTTAATGATTCTTAATGGTGAGGGGGCCGCTGATTAACTGGAATGACAATACCATTGAACTGGGTGGGTGTAGGTTTGCAGGGGTGATTAAGAGAGATTTTGGAGAGGAAAAACTGGCATTTTCCGGCAGCTGGAGGAAAAGGAGAGGTCCAGGGAGAGGGAAAGGCTTGGTGTCATTGGAAAAGGGGTTGAGTTTCTTTGAACCAATGCTTCAGAGGATGTTATCGGATTAAAGAAAAAGCACACAAACTGAAAGCTGTGAAATCACAAGGTGTTTGATATCTCTTACCCACCTCCCATTATGGCAGTGGTTCTCAACCTTGCTAATGCCGTGACCCCTTAATGCAGTTCCCTATGTTGTGGTGACCCCCAACTATAATATTATTTTAGTTGCTACTTGATACTTGTCATTTTACTACTGTCATAAATCATAACGTAAACATCCGATATGCAGGGTGGATTTTCATTCACTGGACTAAACTGAGCACAAATACCCAATATGGCCAAATGTGAATGCTAGTGGGGTTGGGGGGAGGATTGATTTTGTAATTTGGGAGTTGTAGTTGCTGGGATTTTTAGTTCACCTATAATCAAAGAGCATTCTGAACTCCACCAGCGATGGATTTAAACCGAACTTGGTGCACATAACTCCCATGACCAACAGAAAACAGTGGAAGCATTTCATGGGCATTGACCTTGAGTTTGGGAGTTGTAGTTCACCTATATCCAGAGGAGTGCTGTGGATTCATGCAATGATGGATCTGGACCAAACTTGGCACGAATACTCAATATGCCCAAATGTGAAAACCGGCGGAGTCTGCGGGAAATAGACCTTGACATTTGGGAGTTGTAGTTGTTGGGATTTATAGTTCACCTACAGTCAAAAAGCATTCTGTACTCGACCAACAATAGCATTAGATCAAACTTCCCACACAGAATCCCAATGACCAACAGAAAATGCTATGTTTTCTGATGGTCTTTGGCGACCCCTTTGACAACCCCTCATGACCCCCAGGTTGGGAAACACTGCATTATGACTTCATGTGAGCAGTTAGAGTTGCCATTTCAGCAGTGCTGTTTGCCTCAGAAGCATGTAGCCCTTCCATACAAATCAAACACTTTATCCCAAGCCCTTCCACACTGCACAATTTAAGTACAATGATTCCACTTTAGCTTCCCTAGCTGCATTCTATGGAACTGCATCAATTAAATTTCAAAGTAGTATAGTTATGTCATGTGAAACTGATTGCAGGCACATCTCCCAAAGTCTAGTTTAAGCCTTGGCCAAGTTCAAGATCCAATAGAGTTTTTGCAGTTCCAAGGCATGCAAATACAGAAGCCGACATATGGTACAAAATCTCCAAGGCAGCACGTGCCCCCCTTCCCACTCCCTCCCTCCCTCAAGTGATTAATCTGACCCACAGATGCCAAGGGAGTCCTCTTGCTGGAATCAATGCTTAAGATGACTGAGCTGGGGACAGGTGCTGGTTATTACCCAGGGCAGGAGATTAGATTCCAAGCCCAGCTGTCAAGGGGAGAAAAGAGCAGAGTCTGTCTGCCAGGCAGAAAGTCTTGTATTCTCATCCTTTCTTTGCTTCTCTATCTTCTACTTCATTCTTTGTGGAAAGGAGCCCCCAGTGGTGCAGTGGGTTAAACCCTTGTGCTGGCAGGACTGCTGAGCAACAGGTCAGGGGTTCGAATCCAGGGAGAGAGGGTTGAGCTCCCTCTGTCAGCTCCAGCTCCCCATGATAAAGTCTTCCACAAGGATGGTAAAACATCAAACATCCAGGTCTCCCCTGGGCAACATCCTTGCAGATGGTCAATTCTCTCACACCAGAAGTGACTTGCAGTTTCTCAAGTCGCTCCTGACATGAAAAAATTGTTTGTGGAGACCAAATCCTTGGCACACCTATTTGGCCAGGCAGAGTGGAGCACAAAGAAGCCACATCATAACCAGCAGCCAGTCCTGAAAGGGGAGACAGAAAATTATCTAGATATGATGAGACGTTGAGCATTTGTCTCAATGAGAAAGGCCTGCACCAATAGGAGTATAGTGTCTATTTATGTATTATTTATTTACAGCTTTTATAACCTGGTCTTCTCGACCTCCGAAAAGGGACTCAGGCCAGCTAACAGCAGAAAATTCAACACAAATATAGTAAACATAATAGCATCATAATACATTAATACAAAATACATTAAAATACAGATCATACAATATCATACAATTACAAAAGCCAGGTCATCAGAATAAAATCACAAATTCATCACCATCCACCGGTGTGGTCAGCCGTTATTGACTTGATCATCATTCTGCAAATGCTATATTCCAAAGCCAGGTTTTTACCAGCCTTCTGAAAGTCAGGAGGGAAGAGGCAGATCTAATCTCCAACAAGAGAGAGTTCCAGAGCCAAGGGGCCACCACCGAGAAGGCCCTGTCCTTCGTCCCCACCAGACATGATTGCAAAGATTCAGGGAAGTCTCGCTACCCCTCTATTCTGCCTTGGTTGGACCACATCTGGAATATTGTGTCCAATTCTGGGCACCACAATTGAAGAGAGATATTGACAAGTGAGAATGTCACCCAGAGGAGGGTGACTAAAATTATCAAGGGTCTGGAAAAAAAACCCTATGAGGAGTGGCTTCAAGAGCTGGGCATGTTTAGACTGAAGAAGAGAAGGATGAGAGGAGACATGATGAGGGCCATGTATAAATATGTGAGAGGAAGTCATAGGGAGGAGGGAGCGAATTTGTTTTCTGCTGCCCTAGAGACTAGGATGTGGAAAAATGGCTTCAAACTATAAGAAAGGAGATTCCGTCTGAACATTAGGAAGAACTTCCTGACTGTGAGAGCTGTTCAGCAATGGAACTCTCTGCCCCGGAGTGTGGTAGAGGCTCCTTCTTTGGAAGCTTTTAAACAGAGGCTAGATGGCCATCTGTCAGGGGTGCTTTGAATGCAATTTTCCTGTTTCTTGGCAGGGAGTTGGACTGGATGGCCCATGAGGTCTCTTCCAACTCTAGGATTCTGTAAGATGAGCTAAGTCAAAAGGCAGTAAAATATCTTGGAGCCAGATCCTTTCTTCCTCCACCCACCCATCCCAGGCTATAGCTGTACTGCAGTTAAAGCAAATGGTTGATGTAATACATGTTGGATGGTGATGAACAATGATTTTATTGTGACGACTTGGCCATTGTAATTATATGATTGTATTTTTGGTATTTTAATGTGTTAGTGTATTACGGGATGTGATGTTTTTAAACAATTGCTTGTGATATTATTGTTGGAAACTGGCCTGAGTCCCTCCACGGAGGTGAGAAGACCGGTATACAAAAGTTCTAAATAAATAATAAATAGTAAATGTTCCATATATTGGAATTTTTTAGTAAGGGTAAATGGAAACTTCGACAACAGTATGAGCTGTGTGTAGATTAGGATGGAATGAAGACATGCAAACCTTGGTTAACAAAGCCTCTGAAAAAGAAGCTCCTTCTCACAAAGTGTTTTGACACCCTTCCCAGCTCTCCCACTGACATAATATATCCCAGACATCAACTTGTACCACTCTTGTCTTTTCCCATTGGATTCGGAATTTCACTGAGTTTTAATATTACCAGCAAATCTCTGGGTTAAAAAAATATTTCATTCACTGGATGAATGGTTGGTGGGTGTTGAGGTTATCCTAAAATACCACATAGAGCTCATGAGCCTGAAGTCTGCCTATCCATGGTGGACTTATGATGCTTTATAATCCCTTCTTCTTGTCATCTGATAGTATTGGGCTTTGGAATACTACACAAGTCCCCCCCCTCTTCCCCCCACTTTCAAAGATACATTGGAAACCTTGTTCAGCATTTGGGATTTATTCTGATGATCCCTGTAATCCTCGGCCTTGATTACCAAGCCTCTAAATCCCATTAGCATTTTTGATGTTATATTAATCCCATTTTTGATGATCTCACATTCATTGGGTATTTTTTTATTTTGAAATGTACATTTTAATTTCCTGTACATCAGAAAGACAATCACTCCCTCCCCCAAGACCTCATTCTCCGGTCTGGGAAATAGAGAACTAGGCCATCCACCATTATCCTTACTGGGATAATATCTGGAATCCAGGTGGTCTCATGAGTTGGCAATCATCCAAATAGATCAAAGAGTCCATCACTAGTTAGATACTAGGTTGCCACAATTTTTTCAATATCCTGCCAATTTGCTTCAAAAATAGAGACAGCTAACAGGAAAGGAAAGGAGCAGAAGCCACCTTGTGTTCACTTCCTATAAAAATAATGTCTGTCTGTTCTAGGCATGAATTGGCCCAAGGAACTCAAAACATGGTGGAGATGCTACCCATCATATTGCTCATCTCTATGTGTGGTTGTGAAAGCTGGACAGTGAAAAGCACTGATGGGAAGAAAATCTACTTGGTTGGGATGCACTGCTGGAGAAGAGTTCTGAACTCTCCCTAGATGCCAAGGTGAATAAACCAAGGTTGTTAGTTTTTGGGCATATCATGGGAAGACATGACTCATGAGAAAAGACTGTAATGCTTCATAAAGTAGAAGGAGGTAGGAAAGGAGAAAGATTGCATTGTAGATATATGGACTCATTCAAAGAAGCCACAGCCCTGAGTCTGCATGCTCTAAGCTGAGCTGTGGAGGATAGGGTGATTTAATAATAATCATCATCATCATCATCATCATCTATATAAATAAAAATGTAATGTTCATTTGAACTCAAAAACCACTGGACAAATTGACATCAAGTTTGGACAGCATACACCTAACAACCCAATGTATGTCCTTCACTCAAAAAATTGATTTTGTCATTTGGGAGTTGTAGTTGCTGGCATTTATAGTTCACCTACAATCAAAGAGCATTCTGAACCCACCAACGATGGAATTGAACCAAATTTGGCACACAGTTCTCCCATGACCCACAGAAAATACTGGAAGGCTTTGGTGGGCAGTGTCTGCTCTTGAAGGTTAAGCATCATCAATTCTGGTTTTGGAGTTGTAGTTCACCTACATCCAGAGATCACTGTGGACTCAAACAATGATGGATCCGGACCAAACTCTACATGAATACTCAATATGCCCAAATGTGAACACTGGTGGAGTTTGGGAAAAATAGAATCTTGACATTTGGGAGTTGTAGTTGCTGGGATTTATAGTTCACCCACAATCACAGAGCATTCTGAACCCCACCAACAATAGAATTGGGCCAAACCTCCCACACAGAACCCCCATGACCACAAGAGTGGGCCACAGCAAAGTATGGCAGGGGACAGCTAACAACAACAACAACACTTTATTTGGTGTCTCTCGTTCCTGAGGAATTTTGATCCTCCTAGCTGAGGAGGCTAATGGAGGATCTAACTGTGGTGGAAATGTCCTTCACAGATCCCCTTTTACCTTGGGCAATGGCTGAACATCACAGAAATGGTCATGGCACTGCATATGGTCTGCCTGCCACACTTTGCCCACTCTGATATAGAAAATGACATAACTATCGAAGTAACTACCCAAGAATCTTGTTGCCCAAAGTCAGACCTAAATACCTTATGGGCACCACATCCTGTCTGCTCTTGAAGGTTAAGCATCATCAATTCTGGTTAGTACTTGGATGGGAGAAGAGAAGCAGGTGCTGCAAGATACATTTCAGAGGGAGGAACTGGCAAGATCACCTATATGTGTTCATTGACTAAGGAAATTTTGTGAAATTCATGTGGTCGTCATAAGTCAAGGGTTTTTTTTCATGTCAGGAGCAACTTGAGAAACTGCAGGTTGCTTCTGGTGTGAGAGAATTGGCTGTATGAAAGAATGTTGCCCAGGGGACGCCCAGATGTTTTACCATCCCGTGGCAGGCTTCTCTAATGTCTCTGCATGAGAATCTGGAGCTGACAGATGGGAGCTTACCCCGCTCAACAGATTCAAACTGCCATGCTGACCTTTTGGTCAGCAGTCCTGCTGGCACAAGGGTTTAACCCATTGCAGCACTGGGAGCTCCAGTCATGGGTTACCTTGAAGGCACACGGGCACACACACAAATCAGACTGAACTAGCTATCTCACTGGCTAGTTTCTATATCAGGATTGGAACCACAATCCTTTACTACTTCTGTTACTCTAGCACTCTTCTCTCTCTTCCAATTTCTCTCTGCCTCCACCTCTTGGTCCATGTCCAGTGGGCTGCTAAGGAAGGGGCACTGACTTGTCATCACAGATCAGGTCTCTGGCACAAGGTTATCCCCATCCTGCTCTTAATAAAGTGAACCCAACACCCTTTACCAACACACATTGGTTGCATTAAGTTTATTTTTTTCCTTATATTTCATGCCAGATATGACTGGTGTTAAGCATAGCATTGCTTCATAGCAGGTGGATACATGTGTATCTCTTAATAAAGTACCAGGAGAAGGGTCTATGGGGTTTATAAGACAAAGATTGAACTTTTCCTGCTTCCACTGACAAATGTCCTCCAATGTGTCCACGAGTTCCTAGAGAAGAGGACATGTTTACTGGTGTCTCTGGCTTTTTATTTCAATTGAATCTATCTCTGCTTTCTCCCTCTCCCTCTCTATACAATTCCCCTTTAGAGATAAGATATCTTTGAGACTGATATTTCCAGGATCCCTTAGCCCCACTGTCCAGAAGATACTGTCTCTTCATCTCTTCCTTTCTGCCCATGAATTACATACTCTTGGTGGAACTATGAACTGACTGCTTGCAGAGGAATTTTGAACTGGGGCCAAGGGTTTCATGTGGCACTTGGGACAAAGCTTGCCAGCCTCTGAACGAACAAGTTATGTTGGGATACTTCTAGTTAGCAGAAATGTTCTTTCCTAGGCAAAGGGAAGGGCACCAATTTTGCAAAATCCTCTTTTACATTCCAAGCATGGGATACTCAACTGAAGGAACTGGAAAATTACAAAAAGAGCCATTAGAACTTAGTCAAAACACTTTGCTTTAAATGTATACATTAAAAAAAGGAGAGGGGAAAGCTTTGACAAAATTGTCACATTGGGTGAGTGTTTTTTAAAAGAAGACACCAGGCACAAATTCACACATTTGAAAACTTTACATCATTTTGACAGCTCACATTCTGGCAGCCCCAAACACCTCTGGGAAATTACCTATGAGTTAAAAAGAACCTGCTGCAAAAAGAAACTGAAATCAAAGTGCGAGAGACAACTTTCTTAAGGTGGCAGCAAGCAAGTGAAGATCTCAACATTTGGCTCTCCAGATGTTTTTGTATGTTATGCCCTAGAACTCCAAGTTGGCTGAGACTCTGGAGATCTGATGTCTCAAACATTTGGAAGATCCATTAGTCTGGAAGATTGGGAGAAAATGTGGACTAAAAAAATAAAATTTACATATTTGTACGATATTCAGGAAAATTGGTATAAAATGTTTTTACCAATGGTATATAACACTGGTAAAACTTTCAAAATGCTATAAAGATATTAATGAGAAATGTTGGAAGAGTGAAAAAGAGAGGGGAATGTTCCATCATATGTGGTGCAGCTGTGAAAGAGCTAATAGGTATTGGAGAGAGATACATAGAGTGATACACCACTTTGATGGCTGAAAGTGAGGAGGAGCTGAGGAGCCTTCTAATCAAGGTGAAAGAACAAAGCCAAAAGCTGGGTTGCAGCTAAACATAAAAAAAACAAGATTATGGCAACAAGAATGATTGACAACTGGGAGATAGAGGGAGAAAATGTAGAGGCAGTGACAGACGTTGCATTTCTAGGTGCAAAGATTACTGCAGACGCAGACTGCAGCCAGGAAATCAGGAGACGCTTACTTCTTGGGAGGAGAGCAATGACCAATCTCCATAAAATAGTGAAGAGTAGAGACATCACACTGGCAATGAAGATCCACATAGTTAAAGCAATAGTATTCCCCATAGTCACCTACGGATGTGAGAGCTGGACCATTGGGAAGGCTGAGCGAAGGAAGATAGATGCTTTTGAACTGTGGTGCTGGAGGAAAGTTCTGAGAGTGCCTTGGACCGCGAGAAGATCCAACCAGTCCATACTTCAGGAAATAAAGCCTGACTGCTCATTGGAGGGAAGGGTATTAGAGGCAAAGATGAAGTACTTTGGCCACATCATGAGAAGACAGGAAAGCTTAGAGAAAACAATGAGGCTTGAGAAAATGGAAGGAAAATGGAAGGAAAGAGAGGGAGGGGCGACCAAGGGCAAGATGGCTGGATGGTGTCCTTGAAATGACTGGCTTGACTCTGATGGAGCTGGGGGTTGTGGCAACTGACAGGGAGCTCTGGCTGGGCTGGTCCATGAGGTCATGAAGAGTTGAAGGCGACTGAACGAATAAACAACAAGAAACCTGTAATATGATTTTCCTCTTTTCCTACTGCTTTCCACTTTACTAAGCATGCCTTGCACATTCATGTCTTCTCCTATGAGTCATGTAAATTTGTGATATGTCCAAGGTATGACTGCCTCATTTTAATCTGAACGATGGGATCAATCTCATTTGAACTGATTTGTATTTGATGCTGGTGCTATCACCTCATCAGTCCCACTGTCCGTGTCACTGGCTTCCTTTATTGCGTGGGTGCTTCTGCAATTACCAGGAAGCTTGCTTAGGTCTCTATGACCAGCTGGTAGCAGGGACAGTGCTATGGAGGATGTTTACAATCCAATGGGACCAATGTAGTCTTAGCCCAATGGGACTGATGGACATTGACACAGAGGATTCAGCCAGATGCATTCTGCCACTTCTTGGACAAGTCTAGATAATTTATCCTTCTGGACTGTACACAGATTTAGCAACCTGTGAAAGCTCACCCAAAGAGACATCAATATTTGTATAAAGTGATTAGTCTAGAAGGCCTGCCCTTCATTTTTATGTCTCTATGGCCATCTTTGATTTATGTACTCCATTCTTTTTCTTCCCTCCTACTTGCAGACATTGCTTCCTCCTTCTCTCAGGAAGTTAGTTTCTTTTTTCCACTGTGTCTTGAAGGAACATCTATGAGGCTCTGATGCAAGCAATGGAGGCTAAGGTAAAGGTAAAGGTAGTTCCCTGACATTAAGTCCAGTCATGTCTGACTCTGGGGTGTGGTGCTCATCTCCATTTCTAAGCCGAAGAGCCAGCGTTGTCCGTAGACACCTCCAAGGTCATGTAGCCGGCATGACTGCATGGAGCGCCGTTACCTTCCCGCCGGAGCGGTACCTATTGATCTACTCACGTTTGCATTTTTCCAAACTGCTAGGTTGGCAGAAGCTAGGGCTGACAGCGGAAGCTCATGCCGCTCCCCGGAATCGAACCTGTGACCTTTTGATCAACAAGCTCAGCAGCTCAGTGCTTTAACCCACTGCGCCACCGGGGGCTCCATGGAGGCTAGCTAAGCTTACACCTATATAAGAACCTGATTTTAGGGGTTATTTTAACCAGGTTTAAGTTTGTCTAAGATGGATTTCCTGGGAAAATAAATACAAGATTTTCTGTTTTACTTTACCAGCACATTCAGAATCATTTGTCCTGTTCCTACCACAAGCTCATGTTGAACCAGCTCCACTGCACTCTGCTTAATGTGGTTACTAAATGTTCCTACACCAAGATCAGCCAGTGGCTTTCTGTGGCTGGAGAGAAATTTGAACACTGTTCACCCAGGTTCTTCATCCAACATCCAAACCACTGTGCCACACTACCACTCTTTAGGTCAACTATAATTTCCTATATTGCAGGTCCTAGCACAGCTATCCTCTACCTTCTATTTTCCGTAGAAGAAATATCAGGAACTATAAGCTGTATGTCTTTTCATCGCCTTCTAGCAAAAGGTCTAAAGAGATGCCAAGTTTTTTTTTAAAAAAAAAATCCATTAGTTAATAATGGGAAAGGAGCCACTTGGCAACCAGGAGGCAAGCGCATTTTGAGAGCAGCCAATTGAGTGACAATGGGAAGGGCGGCTTCCATTTTTGCAGTCTAACGGAATTTGCCTAGCCAAAAACCCTTCAGCCCCACTTAAGCATTAGCTTGTGCTTGCAAATGCTGGTGATATAGCTAAAGGGAATGACATTGTGAAAGGACCCCTACCATAAAATGAAAGTAAAGACTGCCCTGCCAAACCAAGTACCTTGAATTGCACTAATACTATGATGGCTGGTTTAGCTTCTTATTCATATAATCACAATAAAAACCTAAAATTACTGATTAGGGTCTATAGCTGCACTCCAAGTCAAAAAGTATTGGCCTTTAACAGCTGAGCCAGTTGGTTTGAAGTCCATCCTTCCATCCCAACTGCCACTGCAAATAATAACTGCATTCAAAATGAATGCCACACTTACACTTTCTGCATCTTGGTTGGTGGCTTTATCAACAGAACATATCAAGAGGTTTGAGGAAAACTGGCCACCTCGTACATATTTAACCTCATATGAAATTCTGTTCAGTGTTTTGTATATCCCAGCAGACATCACGTTCAACAAGTCTCTATCTTACTTATGTGAATATGTGAGTAATGGTCATACTCACATATTTCCTTCAGCTACATGAACCTGGAAAAACTTCAAGTACAAGAGCAGTTCATCAACAAGATTCCAGAATTTGTTTACAGGTTTTTCTGAAAATGCGCAGGAGTCCACGTGACATGCTGAGAATTTTCAAATTGGTCCCAAACATTCTACTTTGAGATTCTTGCTCACTTTACAGATGATGATGTTTCATGGCTCCTGTTCATATATGTCAGTTGTCAATTTGTTTTATAGTTGCTTGGCTATTTTTAAATCAAGTAAAACTGTACAGCCTCTTGACAATTTGAAAAACAAAGCTATTCCTTGTCATGCTTGAGCTAGAAGGTAGCAACTCTCTATCTTTAGTAGACTATGGATGCATTCACCACCAAAATTAGCAAAAATATATATTTTGGGCACAGAGGACTATAAATAAATATTGCAAAACAAAATGTGTTGTTTTTAAGATGTTTTAAAAACCCAAGTAATTTGTCTTTCACACTTCAAGCTGAGGAAACAAAAGCTGTCCTAAAGTAGTTTGTCAAGACCAAGTCTACAAAAACCCCTCCCGAAAATAGAATGTTTTGGCATAAATATGGAGCTATTAGGGCACGATCCACCAGGATATTCTTTCTGTGTAAAACAGAATTCTCATTTTTGTAATGTTTATTTGTTTACTTGCAATATAACACAAAAAGATCAACACAAAACAAAAAAAAGATAAACATGAACACATCACCATATGAAAGAAACTCTCTCAAAGGCAAACTTGGTTTCCCAGTAGACTAAAAATACATTTTTTTTGTTTTGTCTAGTCCAGTGAACAATCCTGAATCTTCATTTTCTGAAAAATAAAGTACAATGTATGGGATCCCATAACAAATCTTTCCAATATTTGTTATGAAATCCAACTCTAATTTATGTAGAGATGATTCTTATGAAGATGTAAGTTCCTAATAGTATTCCAACTTATAAAATAATTGAAAGACTACCATATTGTGACAAACGTATTTATCTAAGGGTGCATATACAATGTTGAATCATTGCAATTTGATACTACTTTATCGGATGGCACTATCAAATTCCTAATCCATCTAAAACACAGACTTGTGTTTTTCATCTTAAGAACAGACAAGCATCGCTTCTTGGCCTTTTGGCTAAGATCAAGTGTAGTATCCCGAGCTCTGAGGATTACCTGGGAAGGAATCCCACTGGAGCATTGCAGCACACCCAAATACCTGGGAGTTACCCTGGACCGTGCTCTGACCTACAAGAAGCACTGCCTTTTCTAGCAAAAAGTGGGTGCTAGAATCAATATCATATGAAAGCTGACTGGCACAACCTGGGGATCACAACCAGATACAGTGAAGACATTGGCCCTTGCGCTATGCTACTCTACTGCTGAATATGTTTGCCCAGTGTGGAACACATCTCACCATGCTAAAACAGTGGATGTGGCTCTTAATGAGACATGCCGCATTATCACGGGGTGTCTGCGCCCTACACCACTGGAGAAATTACACTGTTTAGCCAGTATTGCACCTGACATCTGCTGAGAAGTAGCAACCAATAATGAAAGGATCAAGGCAGTAACATCTCCAGCCTCCACCTGTTTGGGTATCAGCCAGCATGCCAATGACTTAAATCAAGAAATAGTTTTCTAAGATCTACAGAGACACTCTCTGGAACACGTCAGCAAGCGAGAGTCCAGAACTGGCAGGCTCAAACCCAGAACTCAATCCATGGCTGATACCAAATGTACCATCTCGTGGTGCCGGAGCGCAGTCTGTTCAGCGCCTTCCAAGTTGCCCAGTTTTCTGTGTACCCCCTGGGCACACAGAAAACTGGGCAACTTGGAAGGCACTGAACAGACTGTGCTCCGGCATCATGAGATGCAGAGCCAACCTTAAGAAATGGGGCTACAAAGTGGAATCCATGACATGCGAGTGTGGAGAAGAGCAAACCACAGACCACATACTGCAATGCAACCTGAGCCCTGCCACATGCACAATGGAGGATCTTCTTGCAGCAACACCAGAGGCACTCCAAGTGGCAAGATACTGGTCAAAGGACATTTAATAGAATACCAAGTCTGCAAACTTTGTGTATTGTTTGATTGTTTGTTTGTTTTTAATGCTCCTGACACGATAAATAAAAAAAATAAATTAAATAAATAAATATCGGATGGCAGCCAGATTTCTCACCGGAGCAGGGTACAGGGAACACACAACCCCCATTACAACGGTTCCACTGGCTGCCAGGCTGTTACCAAGCACAATTCGAAGTGTTGGCTTTTAGCCTATAAATCCCTAAATGGTTTTGGCCCAGCTAACTGTTTGAATGTATCTCCCTCTACAAACCATCTCAGAGATTGAGATCATCTGGGGAGGTCCGGCTCTCGGCCCCACCTCCTGCAAGTCACTTCTGGTGTGAGAGAATTGTCTGCAAGGACATTGCCCAGGGGACACCCAGATGTTTCACCATCCCATGGGAGGCTTCTCTCATGTCCCCACATGAGAAGCTGGAGCTGAAACAATATGATGGACAAATGGAACAGTCCTGGATTATGGTTTGGTTGGCATGATTTTAATTGTTGATTTTAATAATTCTGGTTTTAATTATTATGGTTTTAGTTGTAATTGTTTATTTGACATAGGTGTGTGTGGCATCAAATTGGTGCCTGTTGTAAGGCTGCCTTGAGTCCCCTCTGGGGTGAGAAAGCTGGTATAAAAATATGGTAAATAACAAATAAATAAATACTTTAACTGCCATTGCTCAATTGATATAAAATAATGGAAGCTGTAGTTTGGTGAGAAGATTGGGTTGGTAGAGAAGATTAAAGACCTTCTGAAACTACAGCTCCCAGGATTCTATAACATTGAACCAAGGCAGTCAAACTAGTGTCAAAATGCATCAATTCTTCAGTGTAGATCGATACACCCTAAAACTCTTGAGATCAGGGTTAAAATCCTTGCTCTGCCATGGAAAGCCATGGGTGATCTTGGGCAAATCAGAGTCTTTCAGAAGCAGAGGAGTGCAATATCAAACCCCCTCTGAATAATGTTTACCAAGAAAACCCAATGATAGGTTTGATTTAGGGTTGGAAACACCTTGAAGGTACACAACGTCAAACATTCAAGGTGGATAAAAAGAAATAACTCTTTTTATACTAGATGTTAGCAGATTTCACATCAATGGGCCTGTCTTCTTTTCTGGTGAGCATTTTCATCTCTGAACTCCTTGGAGGAAGCATGAAATGTATCTATTTGCTTAAATATTCATTTAAAATGAAGTGACATCAGGGAAGATGTTCTAGCTGAGAAGCTTGACATTTGTTCACTTGTTCCATTTATCTGATGACTTTTTGTTCCCTTTCTTTGTTCCTACCCAAAATGGTGGGCTTAAAATGCCAGCCTTGGAAGTGGGGAACTGGGAGAGAGATGAAATAAGGTGTGAACACACATCGCTGCTACTAGAACATATCTTCCATTTCCTAGTAAATAAACATAAGATAATAGCTTTACAAGGCAAAATAATAATAATAATTTGACAACCCACAATGACAAATGACCTTTCTGCCTGCCTACTCCGAAAGCCGCAATTGCAACAATTGCCTTACCATCACCAGTGAATTACTTTTTTAAAAAAGAAGAAGAGGAAATTGTATTAAATTTCTGATGCAGAGTAATAATTCAGGCAGAGTAGGTGCTAACTTTTGAGTCAGGAGAGCACTCAGCGATCTTGGCGTAAAATGATTTGATTGTTGGCAGTATCCAAAGGTACAACTATTGAGAGGCAGGAAGAAGTGACTCATTTAAAAAATGATGATGTCCCAGAATTCCCCATAATGTTACAAAGGATTTTGGACAATGCTGCTATGCCTTGGCATGGAACCTATCCTAGTTATTTACATCTAGCTTCCGCTCAGTGCTGAATTTAGAAAGTCAAGATTCTATCACAGAGTAATTTGAAAACATTCACTCATCAGTTTAAACTCACCATAGTAATGATCATTTCCTCCGTCAGATTTTTCTCATTGCCTGGAATCCATTTCTGAGTGCCATAAGAACATAAGGAAAAATGGATGAAAACATATGCTTCATAATAACAGTCATATATTTATCTCACTTCTGAGAAGGACACCACTGAGAGTGTCAGTGAGACATACACTCACACGCAGAAAGAAGAAAGCTGTAGGTTGATGCTACACAGGCTTTACGTCATTATAGTACAGACTTGAACTGCTGTCCAAGATGCTGGTCATCTGGAGAGGCCCTGCTCGTGATCCCACCTGCGTTGCAAGCGCGCTTGGTGGGGACACGGGACAGGGCCTTTTCCGTGGTGGCCCCCCGACTTTGGAACACCCTCCCCAAAGATCTTAGACAGGCCCCTACATTGGCAGTCTTCAGAAAGAACCTGAAGACCTGGCTGTTCTGATGTGCTTTCCCAGATTAGGAAATCTCCACTGCCAAGTCCCATAAGCACTTTACTAGAACCAATGATTGCTGCACACCGCACACCGCACTTGCCCTAGAAGCCTCATATATACCACCTGTCACATCAGCACTTTTAACCTTGTACCCATTACTCTGGCCCGGCCCAGTTTTATTCTGCTTTAGTGTATTGTTTATTGCCTGTTGTTCTTTTTGCTTTATTTGTTTTTAATTGTTTGATTTGCCTAGTTTGCATTGTTGTATTGTTGTTGAGGCTTTGCTGTGTCAGGAACGACTTGAGAAACTGCACGTTGCTTCTGGTGTGAGAGAATTGGCCATCTGTAAGGACATTGCCCAGGGGACACCCAAATGTTCTGATGTTCTACCATCCTTTGGGAGGCTTCTCTCATGTCCCCACATGAGGAGCTGTCACTGATAGAGGGAGCTCATCCGTGCTCTCCCTGGATTCGAACCTGCAACCTGTCGGTCTTCAGTCCTGCCAGCACAGGGGTTTAACCCACTGTGCCACTGGAGGCTCCAACCTAGGCCTGAAATGACTTGAAAGCACACAAAAACAACAACAACAACAACAATCCTATCTTATCAGCCAAAAGCAGATTTAACCCATTACTGGACTGATGTATTGATTAAGACACAAGTTGTGATTTCTTTAGATCCTCGACAGTTGACTATCCAGCTACTGTTTAATGTTCCTCTGGGGAACAACTCTCCCAGAAAGGTCTTCCTAATGTTCAAACAAAATCTCCTTTCTTGTAAGGCATGACCTTCATATCCATTGGAACAGAATCCACAATTTAATGTACAACAAAAATGGTTTTATGTACTCCAGCAGAACTTTATGGTATTGTTGGGTCAGAAGTCCTTAATTCCAAAAGTGTGTGCTACTATCTATGGTTTTGTATATTCATGCAAAATCGGGGAACATATCCTCCATAGGTATGTGGGTTTTATTGTAATTGAATGCATTGATTCAGATCAGACTCTCTTAAGTAGTAGACAACAGACTTGCTCCGTCTTCTTCATGACATCCGTCCAGATATTTGAAAACAGATATCATGTCAACTCCCCGTTTTCTATTTTCTAGATGAAAATACCTAACATCTTCAACTAGAGTTGCCAGGTTTAATGAGAGACAAGAAGATTCCTGTTGTGTAGAAGATAATGTTTCAGCAAGTATGAGCAACACCTCCTGAAATTCTCTTTTCTACTCAAATATTTCATGGATGGAAACACTGCCCCAAAGTTCACCAGACAATACCACCCAAAATCTTTCTGCATAGGTTTTGGTTCCCATCTTCACCTCTATCTCACACACATGGACACATTCCAACTTTTCAATATTTTCCTAAATTGCAGCTGGACACAGGATGCTGGGTAACAACTGACTTAGGCAGAAAAGAACACTTTGCACTAGACGTAATTGTGCAAAACAAGTCTAGACTGGGTTGCTGTAAGTTTTTTTGGGCTGTATGGCTATGTTCCAGAAGCATTCTCTTCTGACATTTCACCTCCATCTATGGCAGGCATCCTTGGAGGTTGTGAGGTCACACCTCACAACTTCTGAGGATGCCTGCCATAGATGCTGGCGAAAATGTCAGGAGAGAATGCTTCTGAAACATGGACATAGAGCCCAAAAAACTTACAGCAACCCAGTGATTCCAGCCACGAAAGCCTTTGACAACACAAAGTCTAGACCAGTGGTTCTCAACCTGGGATCACCAGATGTTTTTGGCCTACAACTCCCAGAAATCCCAGTCAGATTACCATCTGTTAGGATTTCTGGGAGTTGAAGGCCAAAAACATCTGGGGACCCCCAGGTTGAGAACCACTGGACTAGACCATCATTCAACATGTATGGAAGTTAAACAGTTGCCTGTGAGAAGCTACTGACAAGAAATGGATGGATCACCATTTTCCTTGATATGCAATGAGACTTATTCTGGCAACATGCAGCCATTGTGACTAGTAACCCTCAGCAGCCCCATCACCCATAGTGTGTGTGTCCAATACACTTTTAAACCTGTCCAGGTTGGCTGCCACCATTACTTCCTTTGGCTGTGGATGCTGCAGGTTAACAATGTACTGTGCGAAGCAACACTTCCTTTTATCTGTCCTGAATCTCTCATCATTTCGCTTCAGGGGATGACCCAGGTTTCTAATATTATCTCAGAGGGAGAAATTCTTCTTCTTCCTATCTGCTTTCTTCACACCATTTATAAATTTATACAGTTTTATATAGTTTATATAACTTACTTTTAGACGTCAGGGTGTCAAAGTGATGGTGTGCACTTCTCAGGTTTTCTCTGTCTCTGTCTCTCTCATTTTCTTTTTTTTTTTCCTTTCATAAGCAGAACTCTGCTGGATCACTTCCAAGGTCTATCTTTTCCAGCATCCTGCTTCTCTCAGTAGGCAGCAAAATGCCTTCAAGGAGCTCACAAGTAGGATATGATGGCAAGACAGAGTGGCCACTTTGAGCTTTATCACATGGGGCAGGTAAATTCTGACTTGGCCATGGTAGTTCATGCTCTGGTTACATCCCGTATAGACTACTGCAATGCGCTCTATGTGGGGTTGCCTTTGAAGACTGTCCGGAAGCTTCAAATGGTCCAATGAACGGCAGCCAGATTGCTAACAGGAATGGTGCTCAGGGAGCATACAACTCCTCTGTTGCGCCAACTCCATTGGTTGCCTGTTTTCTACCGGGCACAATTCAAAGTGCTGGCTTTAGCCTAAAGGTAAAGGTAAAGGTAGTCCCCTGACATTAAGTCCAGTCATGTCTGACTCTGGGGTGTGGTGCTCATCTCCATTTCTAAGCCGAAGAGCCAGCGTTGTCCGTAGACACCTCCAAGGTCATGTGGCCGGCATGACTGCATGGAGCTCCGTTACCTTCCCGCAGGAGCGGTACCTATTGATCTACTCACATTTGCATGTTTTCGAACTGCTAGGTTGGCAGAAGCTAGGGCTGACAGCAGAAGCTCACGCCGCTCCCCGGAATCGAACCTGTGACCTTTCGATCAACAAGCTCAGCAGCTCAGTGCCTATAAAGCCCTAAATGGTTCCAGCCCAGCTCTCTGCCCCTGAGTGTGGTGGAGGCTCCTTCTTTGAGGCTTTTAAGCAGAAGCTGGATGGCCATCTGTTGGGGGTGGCTTGAATGTGATTTTCCTGCTTCTTGGCAGGGGATTGGATTGGATGGCCCATGAAGACTCTTCCAACTCTATGATTCTATGATTCCCTGCCCTTTACTTATTTTTTGAGGAGCAGAAAAAGCTTACCAGCTTCCAAACTGTCCCTTTCTTTGAAATCTAAGGGACATCAACAATATAAAAATCCCCCTCTTCATTGCCTCCTTTCCTCAGGAGTGTTTCTAAGGAAGCCCATATTCATCACTATCCCTGACAGCGTCTTGTTTATGTTACCAGTGTTTGCACATTATGAAGCTGGCATTTGACACTGACTTTTTATTAGGTTGTCTTTGGTTTTATTTCATCATGCGGAGCTGCAGGCACCTGCACAAGCTGTATTAATAAAAGGGCTATTGCTCTTAATCATTATTTATATCTCTTTGGGGCCAAGTTCGACCTGGGTGTTTAAATAAATAACAAGTCTAGATTTCCTCCACTCCTATGCAGTGCACTTTGGGTAGGCACTTAAAGATGCATGAGGAAAACACCATAGTAAAGCTTGGAAATGTTTGGTAACCTTTAATGCTTCATACTTACATCTCTTGAGTCTGAGGTAGCTGAGGAAAGAACAGGTGATAAAACGGATGATGGTCATTTATCAGCTAGTCATTAGAAAACCAAAGGAAGTGGTCTTCTAGGACTAAAATGATCAAGGGTCTGGAGAACAAGTCCTATGAGGAGTGGCTTAAAGAGCAGGGCATGTTTAGCCTGAAGAAGAGAAGGCTGAGAGGAAACATGATAGCCATGTATAAATATGTGAGAGGAAGTCATAGGGAGGAGGGAGCAAGCTTGTTTTCTGCTGCCCTTGAGACTAGGACACGGAACAATGGCTTCAAACTACAAGTAAGGAGATTCCATCTGAACATGAGGAAGAACTTCCTGACTGTGAGAGCTGTTCAGCAGTGGAACTCTCTGCCCCAGAGTGTGGTGTAGGCTCCTTCCTTGGAAGCTTTTAAACAGAGGCTGGATGGCCATCTGTCAGGGGTGCTTTGAATGCAATATTCCTGCTTCTTGGCAGGGGGTTGGACTGGATGGCCCATGAGGTCTCTACCAACTTTATGATTCTATGATTTCTTAGATTCTCCAGCATGGCCCTATAGCAGGCATGGGCAAACCTTGGTCCTCCAGGTGTTTTGGACTACCGGCTGTTAGGAATTGTGGGAGTTGAAGTCCAAAAAACCTAGAGGATCAAAGTTTGCCCATGCCTGCTATAGAGCCATGCTTCTCCTTGAAGTCATTGATTCATGAGGGTTCACTACCATCCACATTTTTGCATACCCACAAAAAGTATTGGAATTCATCCTCTGTTGATACAGGAATTACACTGTGTCTTCAAATTTTTCAGTATCTCCACAGCAATTCTTCCTCATTCTCTCTATTGTCCTCTCAGTGGGGAATGTTGTCTTCATCACTCATTAATCAGTTTACTAATATTTTTACCCTTCTTTCCAATCAAAGTCTTCCAAGCAGCTTAGAACATTCATCCATAAAACAAACAGACAAGAGAACAGTTTAAGAAGCTGGAATCCAAACTATAAACACAACACCTCCCACACTGGTGGAGAATGTTTGGTCCCTCTCAACATGAGGGAGAAGAACAGCAGCAAAAACAACTCAAACTGAATCAGGAGAAGGCGCATGATTTTCTCTGCTTTCTTGGGTGGTCTGTGGGATGGAGGAACGTAGGCAGCTTTCTGGATGAGTCATGAGCTACATGGGATAAAACAAGGGCAAGCCATGAGTTTCACTCAAAGAGCAAGCCAGGGGGTAAAAAGCAATGCAACAGAGCTCCAGAACATCTTGTTTCTTAGGAAAGTCCTGCATCAAAGAGAAAGTTCTCCACTGATAGCTCTTCTGATTCCTGGAAACTCCTAATTGGGATGTCTAGAGTGGATGGGCAAAGTTGAAATTTTCCAGTTCTGTTTGCAGTCCTGTGACTCACCTCACAGGGCATCTCCACATGGACCCTAAGGTTTTCCCACATAAGCTCTGTATACTAACAATTCACCAATGAAAACCAGAATATATGTGTCCAAACACTATCAAAATGGAAAAGTTATTACTGAAGGTGGTGTTGGAGGAAAGTTCTGAGAGTGCCTTGGACCACCAGAAGATCCAACCAGTCCATAATTCAGGAAATAAAGGCCGACTACTCACTGGAGGAAAGGATATTAGAGGCAAAGATGAAGTACTTTGGCCACATCATGAGAAGAAAGGAAAGCTTAGAGAAGATAATTATGCTGGGGAAAATGGAAGAAAAAAAGGACAAAGTGCCAACCAAGGGCAAGATGGATGGATGGCATCCTTGAAGTGACTGGATTGACCTTGAAGGAGCTGGGGGTGGTGACAGCCAACAGTGAGCTCTGGCATGGGCTGGTCCATGAGGTCACAAAGAGTCAGAAACAACTGAATGAATGAACAGCAACAACATTACTGAAAGAAAACAGAGGTACTAGAAGAGACTATAGCAGTTTGCTTTTGTCTGAGTGTTGCAAAAGACAAAGCTCTGACCCTTTCCCTGCAAAGCAAGTTGAATACAAACTAGTTTTGCACTTTGAAATATCCCTAGAACATCCAGCATTTTTATGTGGCTAATCAACATCAGAGTGTGACCAAGATGGCAAAGTTATTAATGAGGAAAAATTGATAAGCAAGGGAAGGCTGCAGCAGTTTGGTGTTGCCTAAGTTTTCACTGACTTGATTAAATGCAAATTATTTTTGGACCTGATACTGGTTCACATATTCCCTATACCCAGAGTAGCAAAGCTAAATGCTGTTGGAATTCAGCTCCCTTGAGCCATAGTTCATTAAGCAATGGTGAGACACCACCAGAGTTGCAATCTAGGAAGCCAAACTTCCCCCATCTCTGCTATGTACTACACTCATTACTGTCAAAATCGCCATGTCTTTATGACTTACAGGTGGCACTTTTTCTTCCATTTATTCCTAAGCCAGGCTAAAGTTACACCTGCAAATACTGAAAAGCAAACTCACAAAACCTCCAAGCATTCTCATGTGCCAAAGACAGAGAAGCCGGGGCCAAATAGTTTGCCATATCTGAAGGTTATGGGAATCACAAACATTTCTGATGAGTATCACTGGCACCCTAGAAGAAGAACAAGGTAGAAACAAAATCAGTTTCCAAGAAAATCAGTTTGTGCAAAAGTGCAACCGTTTGTAGCAGAATGCAGTAGAATTTATATGTACTGCAACTGAGAGAAGCAGCTAATCAGCACTAGTAGAATTCATCTTGTTATTGGTTATTGTTGTTCAGCAACAGCATCTCCACACATCTATTGTCAATACCTTTCCATGCGGGCAGGACTGCATGTTCTCATGAAGCAAGAGGCAATGCTGATGGTTGAATTATGTTGAGATAGTCTTCCACATCAGAAAGAATGGCCAGACTTGATATGCCAAACGGCATCAAACATGGTTCATAAAACCAAAAACAAATGCCTTACCAATAAGCCACCATCACTCAGGTCTACAGACCACTTTTTAACTGGACATCATACAAAAAGTGGGCTACATAATTTAGTATTTTTTGCTAGGCAACCTGTGAAGGCAGAAGATCAACCACAGCAGAATAAATAGCAACAGAAAGCAAATTAATGATGGAATTGCATTATAAAGGAAATCCAACAGCCTAAGGCCACCAAAAAGGAAGATACAGCATCATGGTCATTGCTGCTCCTGTTACCTAGTGTGCTCCATTTTTTCTACCCAATGCAATATGTTTTTTTCCCTGTGGCAATGAGCAAGATATCATCTCTAATAATTTCATGATACAACCCCACCAAAAATGATAGCTGAAATTTAGATGAAGACTAAAGATGGGCCAGAATTTTCCTACAGCTCCTCGGGCATCAGGCTAGCTTAGGTAGAACAGGACAGGACAACTGAAATGCACCATTCTTGCTGTTGTGTGCCTTCAAGTCATTTCTAATTTATGGCTACCCTTTTGGAGGCTTTTCATGTAAGATTTGTTCAGAGGAGGGTTGTGCCTGAGTCTGAGTGTGGTTTGCCCTCTCTGTCATCTTCATCTCAGGTTCACTTGCCCATCTTAGACTTCACCCTCTACTTCTTCTGCTACTTAGAATCATAGAACATAGAGTTGAAAAAGACCTCATGGACCACCCAGTCCAACCCCCTGCCAAGAAGCAGGAATATTGCATTCAAAGCACCCCTGACAGATGCCATCCAGCCTCTGTTTAAAAGTTTCTAAAGAAGGAGCCTCCACCACACTCCAGGGCAGAGAGTTCCACTGTTGAACAGCTCTCACAGTCAGGAAGTTCTTCCTAATGTTCAGATGGAATTTCCTTTCTTGTAGTTTGAAGCCATTATTCCACGTCCTGGTCTCCAGGGAAGCAGAAAACAAGCTTGCTCCCTCCTCCCTGTGACTTCCTCTCACATATTTATACATGACTATCACATCTTCTCTCAGCCTTCTTTTCTTCAGGCTAAATATGCCCAGCTCTTTAAGCCACTCCTCATAGGGCTTGTTCTCCAGACTCTTGATCATTTGAGTGGCCCTCCTCTGGACCCATTCCAGCCTGTCAATATCTCTCTTCAATTGTGGTGCCCAGAATTGGACACAATATTCCAGGTGTCGTCTAACCAAGGCAGAATAGAGGGGTAGCAGTACAATGTGCTCAGTACAATGTTTTCTTACTTTCTCTCAACTTAAGAGAACCTGAGCTGTGTGATGAGCCACAGGCTGAACAGGAGAGCTGAATCATACAATACTAATCCCTTTTGCAACCAAACCTTCTCACCGCACGTTAGACAGCTGTTGACATTTCTTCCTAGGCTTTTGGGAATGATGCCTTCATGATTGTACAGCCCCAGTTTATTGGGGAGCCATCCGGTGTTGTTCCTCTAAGAAACATACTGCCAACAAGGCCCTCTTAGTCACAGCCGGGGTGGGAGGGATACAGCTGTTGGTGACAAAAAGGTGCTTTGTCAAAAAAGTGCCTCATTTGGTGACACAGCAAATGTTCTTACGGATGTCTTTGTGCATGTGACAAACAGGTCTGCTGGATCAAAGAGAGCTATAGGGTGTAGGTGGGTGCAGGAGAGAGGCGGTGATGGGGAAATGGAGGCTGACTCAGCTTTTCCCAGGCTCTGGGAGCAAGGCAGTGATGGCAGGTGAGTGGTGATGAAGCCGAGGGATGATGAAGCAAGTGGGAGCCGCAAGCCCGGGCCTGTGTGGGAAAACAGGGGTGCGTGTGTTAGACTGTAAGCCGTCGATCACAGAAGGAATGGAGGCAGAATCTAGGCATGCTCTCCCATCCTGATTTCTCATTAGAAGTGCTAATTGGAGGTGATTAATCTCCAGGGAAAACATTACGGTAACCAGTGCTGACTCAGGGTTTGAAAGCTCCTTGGAATGGCTCATCGGTTTGAAGTCATGGATAGGCATTTGGCTGCTGGAAAACATAATAGATCAGATGAGAAATGTGTGCAATTGGATTGTAACAAGATACACTTCTACATACCCATTTATATCTGGCCCTGGCATGGGGCTGAGTGAATCACCTGCCTATGGAAGTAGGTGCTGGAGGTGGCACAGATTGGAAGCAAAATATAGAGGAAGATATAGCTATGTGTGGAGCCAGAATGATGTGTTGGTTTAGTGTTGGATTAGGACCCTGGGGGCCAGGGTTTGAATTCCTGCTCAGCCATGAAAACCCACTAGGTCACTTTGTGTGAGTTACACTGTCTTAGCCTCAGATGAAGGCAATTTGCAATACTTGAGTAGAAGGAGAAAAGTTTATAGCAGATCTTATTACAAGCCATTCTTTATCAGCCAGTCATTTTGAATGAAAGGCTTCTTCAATGAAGAGTCTGCTAGTGAAAGAACAACAGCAAGAGGGATACTATAGCCTTCCTTGGTAGGGAATTCCACAACCTGGGAGCAGCTATCAAGATAGCTTTGAGCGTAGTAGTTACAAGAACCTTTTCCCCTTTTGCCTGTACAGTCCACATGGCAGGCTGGGCTAAGCAACTGAGGTCAGACACTCTCCACTAACTTGGAGTATACTTGGGATTTGTTTACTTGAACCCATCAGTTTCGAAACAGCCAAGATCCTACATTCAGAGATAGAGTATTTATTTTCCTTCACAGAGTTCTGAAGCAGCTGAGCAACATGGCCGCATTTGTGAATTGTAGCATTGTTTATTTATTTACCATATTTATATAGTCCCTCTCAACCCGGAAGCGACTCAAGGTGGTTTATAGTCGGCAGTCAATGCCCCCAAACAACATAAATACAGTTTAAAATATTACATATAATATAAACCATATAAAAGCAATAAAACACAAGTCCTCAGCATCTCATCACTAAAGTCATTTTTCCTTTGCATTGTCCAATCGTTCCATGGATCTCAATTAGTCTGTTACACTGCATCTGCAAATGCCTGCTCAAACAGCCAGGTTTTGACTGTCTTTCAAAATTTTAGGAGGGAGGGGGCTGATCTAATATCCCTAGGGAGGGCATTCCGTAGCCGAGGGGCCACCGCTGAGAAGGCCCTGTCACTCGTTCCTGCCAATCGCATCTGTGAAGGGGGCAGGACTGAGAGCAGGGCCTCATCAGATGATCTTAAGCGCCTAGATGGTTCATAGGGAGAGATGCATTCAGACAGGTAAACTGGGCCGGAACCGTTTAGGGCTTTAAAGGCTAAAGCCAGCACTTTGAATTGTGGCCGGTAACAAACTGGCAACCAGAGTTGCTGACAAAACAGAGGAATTGTGTGCTCCCTGAGTGCCACTCATGTTAACAACCCGGCTGCTGCCTGTTGGACCATTTGAAGCTTCTGAACAGTCTTCAAAGGCAGCCCTATGTAGAGCATATTGCAGTAGTCTATATGGGATGTAACCAGAGCATGGACTACCATGGACAAGTAAGACTTCCCAAGGAAAAGGCGCAACTGACACAAAAGTTCAATCTACACTAGCAATATGACATCCACACTTGTATCTGCTATGCAGATGTGCAATATTGCCACAATCATAATTGTGCTTCTACGCATAGAAACCCTAATTGATGAAAGATTTCCTATATCAGGCAAACATATGCAACTGCTTCTGTAGGAGAATTTAGGCACATGTGAGACACTAACAAGATTCCACCCCATAACTTTATACCCCATCTATAAACAAAATCCAGGAGGGAACACTTGACCACGGAATTCTTTCCAATGCATGATGTCAGAGCAGGGCAAGAAATGTGCATCATAGTAAACATGTCACATTCCCAGGAGTCATGCATAAGCTATGATTCAACATCTATCTGTTGTTATTATGTACCTTCAAGTCATTTCCACCTGATGGCAACCGTGACACAAACCTCTCACAGATTTTCTCAGCAAGAGTTCCATGCAAAGATATGTTATGCAGCAAGCACGGGCAAACTTTGGCCCTCCAGGTGTTTTGGACTCCAACTCCCACAATTCCTAACAGCCTACCGGCTGTTAGGAATTGTGGAAGTTGAAGTCCAAAACACCAGGAGGGCCAAAGTTTGCCCATGCCTGCTATACAGGCATTATATCATCACTATGCATAATTGATATGTTTAAAAACACATGGCAAAGACTGACTGCCAATGTGCAATGCGATGCACATTGCCTGATGCACAACATTGCCATTTTTAGTAGAAAATATGTTGATAATATAGCCTAACCAAAAAAAATATTCTTGGTGTCTTAGTTTTTGGTCTGTTCCTGGGGTTGCTTGAAGCACTGATTCAGAAAATTGCTTTGGATAGACAACATCATCTCTGGTTTCTTCGATATGGTTATCATGATTTTCTACAGATGAGCAGATGAAGACTGGTACATTGCCTATGCTCTATATCTCAAAAACTAGAGCTGATAGGGGAAAACTGGTGCCATTTTTGGAATCAGCAGGTCAAATGTACTCAGAACAGGTATAACATTTGAGGCACCAAAATGTGTTTTTCACCAGTGAATGTATCTTATGCATGTGTATGTCACTAACAGGATGCCAGCCTTGTTTTGAAAATTCAGAATACTGAAGAAATTTCTTTCAGATTTGCACTTAACTGGCTTCGTAAGTTACATCCAGTTCTGAACAATAATAAATAATAATAAAACTTTATTTATTTACACCCCGCCACCATCTCCCCAAGGGACTCGGAGCGGCTTACACATCAACAAAAACAACAAGCAATAAGCGAAATAAACAATACAATTAATATAATTCACATATAGACAATAACACACAAGGATTTAAAAACCTATGGCCAGGCCAGATGTAATAGTTAAAACTTTAAAAATAAATGCTGGACATGAACAGAGGTTGTATCTAGTAGGAGGGTTTTAAACGAAAAGTAGAGAGCAACCCAATGGGCAATTAAAGTGCTTCTCAGAATATTTTGCAGGGGATCATTTCCTTTATTCAGGGAAGTCATACTGGAACAGCCACGTTTTCAGGCTCCTCCTAAAGACTGCCAATGTGGGGGCTTGTCTGATATCCTTGGGGAGTGAGTTCCAGAGTTGGGGGGCCACCATAGAGAAGGCCCTCATCCCCACCAATCACGCCTGCGAAGGAGGTGGGGATGAGAGCAGGGCCTCTCCAGATGATCGAAGAGATCACGTGGGTTCGTACACAGAAATGTGGTCACTCAGGTAGGCGGTCCCAAACTGTTTAGGGCTTTGTAGGTAAGAACCTGCACCTTGAATTGGGATCGGAAAATGAACGGCAGCCAATGGAGCTCCTTTTAGGGGGGTTGACTACTTCCTATAAGTCACACAGTTAGTAACCAGGTTGCCGCCCATTGGACCAATTGAAATTTCCAAGCCGTCTTCAAGAGCAGCCCCACGTAGAGTGCATTACAGTATTCCAATCTGGAGTTGACTAAGGCATGGACCACCCTGGCCAGATCCGACTTCACGAGGTATGGTCGCAGCTGGCGCATGAGTCTTAAGTGTGAGAAAACCCTCCTGGCCCCCACCAACGCGTGAGCTTCAAGCGTTAGTGATGGTTTCCGGTTTCCGGTTTGGTGGTTGGCAGCAAAAACGCTACGCTGCTCAGCCAAATTTCCAATCCGGCTAAATCCTGAGCCCCCCCTCGCCTACCATCCTCAAATTGAGGGAGAGAGGAACCCCAAGCCTCAGGCTCCCGAAAGAGGGGTGGAGAGCCAGGAAAAGGCTAAGAAGCCCAGAGAAAGTGGAAGAAGAAGATGCCGCCGAGAGGAAGGAGAAACGCCGCCGCCATCTTACCGCGGCGTTGCCACCGGGACCTGGGCTTGGCTGGCTGGCTGGCTGGCTGGCTGGCTGGCCGGACCATTCGCCGCTGCTGCCTGTTGCCTGGCCGGACCACTCGCCTCGCCTGGCCTCCGTCGCCGCCGCCGCCGCCTCTTTCGCCGCCACCTCCATCGCTGCCGCCCCGTTGCCGGGGAAGAGGCCGGCCACAGTTTGGGCCGCCGCCGGGCCCGCCGGGGCCGCCGCTGTGGCTGAGGCCATAGCTCCCGGGCTGCCGCCGGGCTGCCGCCGGGGCCGCTGCGGGGCTGCCGCCGCCAAGGGGAGGCGTTGCCGGGGAGGCTGAGGAGGCCGAGCCATCGTTGCGGGGGCTCGTTCCATCGTCGCGGAGGCCTGTTTCTCACCGCTCCATCGTCGGGGTGGCCGAGTCCCCCCAGGTGAGTCCGCCCCCCGCCCCCCCGCCGGCGCAGAGAGGCCAGAGGCCAGGATCCCGCTGGTGCAGCTTTTCCAGGGAGGCGTCCTGCCCAACACTCCAGGGAGGCGTCCTGCCCAACATCCAGGCCGTGCCCCTCCCCAAGAAGACGGAGAGCAAGACCTTTATCGCCTTTGTCGCTTTGTCGCCGCTGCAGGGGCGACCGCCGCTGCTGTGGAGCTGAGACCACCACCCGAGCGGCTGGCTCGCCCTCCCTTTCGGGAGTACCAACGCTGCTGTACCAACGCTGGGTAATCTTTCCATCTGGCCACACTTTCCATCTGGCCACATCTGGCCATCTGGCGCTACTGCTGTTGAGCCAGCACTGCTTGCTGCCAGTGCTTGTAGCCCTGCCCCCTCAGGCTTCTGCTGAGTGGGCTATTACATCGCAGGAGCCCACAGGAGCCAGTGGAGCTGGACCCTGGCCCACAATCTTCTCCACCAATTGGGGGCCCTACAAGAACACTGTGTAGACCTTGTGTAGACCTTGTGTTGACCATTCTGTGCCGACCTCTTTGTGCTGACTGTTATTGTGTAGACCCTGTTAGACCAACCGCGCTGACCACCGCCGTGTCGACACCTCCGGAAACCCATCCGCTAATTGACACCAATCGTTCAGTTTACATCTGAATCATAACGCATTGCTAATTGTTAATCCTTGATTAGCGTGTTACATACTGTGTACATCTCGTGTGATAGCTCCTCCATATTGCTGCTAATGTGGGAATAAGATCGTTACATAGCACTTTAAAGGCGCCTGCCTCCATTGCCGATTGATCTGCACTTTACCTTACCCGTATCCTCCTGCTGCACTTTAATAATATTGAGGGCTAAGTTTTTGGCTTATTGCACTTTAATACCCTGATGCACTTTAAAACTTGCACCTTAAGAACGATTTTGTTGCCGTGGTAAATTGCTACCTGCTGTGACTGCTGCACTTAAGACCCCAGCTCTCTAGGGACCACCTTGCTCTCGGCTGAACGTTCACTACTGTGTCTTCCATCTACCGAAGTGTGTCGTTTCCACCCATGTGGTTCCCTACCCTCCTATGTACCCTGTCCCTGTCATTATTGATTGGTGGAAGGAGCAGGGGAGGAGGAGGGCCGGTGCCGCTGAAGAACAATGAGGAGGGGAGGGGGGATAAAGGAGTCCAAAACAAGTGGCAAGAAAAAACACCAACATCTCAAACATCTGTTGGAATAGAGAATAAGATCCTGGTCATAAACTGCGGCATGGAGGAAGGGAGGTGTTCCGCTAGCCGAGGGGCCCCCATAGAGGTCGTGGTGGGAAGGAGGAGATGCGGGAAAAGGAGACCTCGAATTCGGCCTAATTCGGACCGCTTATCCATATTAACAACCCCCAACCGGTCTCCTAAGGTAAATTGGTGTAACCGGATGAGCGGGCCCTCTGGTTTGAAGGTGGTGTTGTTGAACGCCAGGTCTGTCAACGGAAAAACGACCTGGATCCAGGACTTAATCCTGGAAGAGCGGGCAGATCTGGCGTGCATCACGGAGACCTGGCTGGATGAAGCGGGGGGCGTAAACCTCTCCCAGCTTTGTCCCCCAGGTTTCTCCGTGCAACACCAACCAAGAGCCGGAGGACGGGGAGGCGGGGTCGCAGTGGTCTATAGAGATTCCATCCATCTGACCAGGAGTCCCATCCCGCAGACCACAAATTTCGAATGCGTCCACCTGAGGGTGGGTGACCGGGACAGAATAGGGATTCTTGTAGTGTACCGTCCACCTCGCTGCACTACAGTCTCCCTGCCTGAGCTAGCGGGGGTGGTCTCGAGCCTGGTGGTGGAGTCCCAACGGCTTCTTGTGCTGGGAGACTTCAACATCCACGCCGAGGCGACCCTCACAGGAGCGGCTCAGGACTTCATGTCTGCCATGGCAACCATGGGGCTGTCCCAGCAAATATCTGGCCCCACCCACTGTGCTGGACACACATTGGACTTGGTTTTCTGCCAGGGATGGGAGCAGGGTGGCGGTGTGGAGGAGTTGTCCATCTCTCCGTTGCCATGGACCGACCACTTCCTGATCAGATTTAGGCTCACTGCGCCCCCTAACCTCCGCAAGGGTGGAGGACCCATTAAGATGGTCCGCCCCAGGAGGCTTATGGATCCGAACGGATTCCTGACGGCTCTTGGGGATTTTCCCGCCACCTCGGTAGGTGACCATGTCGAGGCCTTGGTCGCTCTCTGGAATGGGGAGATGACCAGGGCAATTGACAGGATGGCTCCGGAACGTCCCCTCTCAAGTAACCGAGCTAAACCAGCTCCTTGGTTCACTGAGGAGCTGGCAGCGATGAAGCGAAGGAAGAGGGTACTAGAGAGCGTGTGGCGCTCGGACCCAAGCGAGCCAAATCGAACACGGTTTGTGTCCTTTCTAAGGGCATATGCCGCGGCAATAAAAGCCGCAAAGAAAACTTTCTTTGCGGCTACTATTGCGTCTGCAAAAAACCGTCCGGCGGAGTTGTTTCGGATTGTCAGAGGTCTTTTAACTCCCCCTATCTTAGGTGGGAGCCCTGACAACTCGGCCACGCGCTGTGAAGCATTTGCTCGGTTCTTTGCAGACAAAGTCGCTTTGATCCGCTCTGGGCTGGACGCCACATTAAATGCAGTCTCTGTGGATGTGACACAAGCACCTGCTTGTCCTATTTTGTTGGATTCTTTTCAGTTTGTGAAACCCGAGGATGTGGACAAGATACTTGGAGGAATGAGGCCTACCACGTCCATCCTAGACCCCTGCCCATCCTGGCTTCTGAAAGAGGCCAGAGAGGGATTGGCTGAGTGGGTAACGGTGGTGGTTAATGCCTCCCTTCGGGAAGGCACAATTCCAGCGAGCCTAAAACAGGCTATTATAAAGCCGCTGTTGAAGAAACCATCTCTGGACCCCACTAAATTTGACAACTTTCGGCCTGTTTCCAATCTTCCCTTTTTGGGCAAAGTCATGGAAAGCGTGGTGGCCTCACAACTCCAGGTATTCTTGAGAGACACGGATTATCTGGATCCGGCACAGTCTGGCTTCAGACCGGGACATGGTACCGAGACGGTCTTGGTCGCCTTAGTGGATGATCTCCGCCGGGAGCTAGACAGGGGGAGTGTGTCCCTGCTGGTGCTCCTGGACCTCTCAGCGGCCTTCGATACCGTCGACCACGGTATTCTTCTGGGACGCCTTGCAGAGATGGGTCTTGGGGGCACCGCTCTGCGGTGGCTCCAGTCATTTCTGGAGGGTCGTACCCAGAAGGTGTTATTGGGGGACTCCTGTTCGACACCACAGCCTTTGACCTGTGGCGTTCCTCAGGGCTCCATACTGTCCCCCATGCTGTTTAACATCTACATGAAGCCGCTGGGTGAGATCATCCGGAGTTTCGGGGTGCGGTGTCACCTGTACGCAGATGACGTCCAACTCTGTTACTCCTTCCCACCTGCTACTAAGGAGGCTGTCGAAGTCCTGAACCGGTGCCTGGCCGCTGTGACGGTCTGGATGAGGGCGAACAAACTGAAATTAAATCCAGACAAGACAGAGGTACTCCTGGTCAGTCGCAAGGCCGAACAGGGTATAGGGTTACAGCCTGTGCTGGACGGGGTCGCACTCCCCTTGAAGGCGCAGGTTCGCAGCTTGGGTGTGACCCTGGACTCATCGCTGAGCCTGGATCCCCAGGTTTCAGCGGTGACCAGGGGAGCATTTGAACAGCTTCGGCTCGTGCGCCAGCTGCGCCCGTATCTTGGGAAGTCTGACTTGGCCACGGTGGTACACGCTTTGGTCACATCCCGCCTCGACTACTGCAACGCTCTCTACGTGGGGCTGCCCTTGAAGACGGCCCGGAAGCTCCAGCTAGTCCAGCGCGCGGCAGCCATGTTGTTAACCGGAGCGGGACGCAGGGAGCGCACAACGCCCTTGCTGTCCCAGCTCCACTGGCTGCCGATCAGCTACCGGGCCCAATTTAAGGTGCTGGTGTTAACCTACAAAGCCCTAAACGGTTCCGGCCCAAAATACCTTGAGTACCGCATCTCGGCCTACGAGCCCACGAGGACCTTGAGATCGTCCGGGGAGGCCCTTCTCTCGGTCCCGCCTGCCTCACAGGCACGCCTGGCGGGGACTAGAGAACGGGCCTTCTCGGTGGTGGCCCCCCGGCTGTGGAACTCCCTCCCTGCTGCGATCAGGCAGGCGCCCTCCCTCATGGCCTTCCGCAAGGGCCTGAAGACCTGGCTCTTCGAAAAGGCCTTCAGTTAAGTGCTTTGTTTTTCTTGGAATGACCACCGGAATGGACTATGACAACGAGACTGATTATGATTCAAACAAGACGATGCGGATTTTTAGCTTAATTAGCTGTGTGTTAGTAAGATGTATGTTAGAGTCCTAATCTATTGTAATTGTTGTCTTTATGTTCTATGTTTTGTACACTGCCACGAGTCGCCTTCGGGCTGAGAGTGGCGGTTAACAAATGCAAATAATAAATAAATAAATAATAATAATGAGTCTAGGAGGACACCCAAGCTGTGGACCTGTGCCTTCAGGGGAAGTGCAACCCCATCAAGTACAGGTTGCCACCCTATACCCCAATCGGGCTTACAATCGACCAGGAGGACCTCTGTCTTGTCAGGATTGATCCTCAGCTTATTCATCCTCATCCAGACAGCCACAGCGGCCAGGCACTCGTCCAATACCTGAAGGGCTTCTTTGGAATTAGGTGGAAAAGAGTAGTAGAGTTGCGTAGAGATGGCATCCAACTCCAAAACTCTGGATGACCTCTTCACACAACACAACCTTTCCTCATTTATGATATAGGAAGCCAAGCCAGCGCTGAAGGGTTTTACCAAAGTCATTATTCCTGAGTTAACATACTTGCTGCAATCACCCAGGCTTACACAGAGAGAACCAGGCATGTCTTCAGACGTGTATATGAAAACAGCATGTCAAGAGACAGGTGAGCATACAGCTTGCGGTGTGTAACTCCACTAGTTTCATGCTCCTGTATCAGAGTATGAACATACATTTGCACACATGCCATTCTGCACATGTGTGATAATAAAGGGAGAAAGTTGGCTCAGGTCAGTCTTCTTCCCACACCGACTGCTGGGAATCAGCCAGCACATGGAAACAATTTTGCCGACCGGGTGCCATGGAAACGCCAATCCTACAAAAATATTCAGTAGCACTTCCTTTTTAAAAAAATAACTAATTGAGGCACAGAGGACTGACACCCATTGGAATTCATTCCCTGTGAGCTGCTGAGAAGGGCAGCAAGGCTTGCTGGGAAATACAGACAGGCATGGGTGCCCAGTGCTCATTGGCAAGCTGAAGATATTTTGTTTGTGGCTGTAAAAGGGATGTCAGTGTGCTGGACCAAATTTCTGCATTCAGAGAGGAATGAAAAGATGTGGAATCATTGTGCTTGTCCACATTTATCCATCATTAAGAAGTCTTTTCTCTCATTCCTTCATCCCCATTTCTCCTGCTTTGCTTTCATTACCTATATGTGGCAAATTCCCTAAAATATGCTTTTGTTTTCTTTTCTTTTTCTTGTATTGGCTGCCTCTGTTACTGTGCTATCTTGTTGTTGTGTGCCTTCAAATTATTTCCAATCTATAGCCACCCTCAGGTAAACTTACCAGAAAGTTTTCTTGGCACTGTTTGCCCAGAAGAGGTTTTTCCTTGCCATCCTCTGAGACTGAGAGATTATAACTTGGTCAAGGTCACCCAGTGGGTTTCATGACTGAGACATCATATTAAAGCCGTAAGATTTAGGCAAATAAAAACCATTTTGTATTATCGGTGGCTTTCATGGCCGGAATCACTGGGTTGTTGTAGGGTTTTTCGGGCTATATGGCCATGGTCTAGAGGCATTCTCTCCTGACGTTTCACCTTCATCTATGGCAAGCATACCTCTGAGGTCTTCAGAGGTAGTGACCTCACTACCTCTGAGGATGCTTGCCATAGATGCAGGCGAAATGTCAGGAGAGAATGCCTCTTAACCATGGCCATATAGCCCGAAAAACCCTACAACAACCGAAAAACCATTTTGATTAACTGGTTAGCAAACTCCACCAACTGAAAAAGTGCCCGTAATTAACCAGGTATGGAATTTTAATATCATACCCAATGATTCACCTGTCAGTTTTATATTGTCCTCCCTGTCAATTCATTTTTTGTGTGGAGTCAGATCACCAGTCATTGATTTCTGTTAGATGCCTGTATCGATAACTGTTACAGATCCCTTTACCATCTCTGGTTCCGAAACTTTAGGCCCTCAAGATCCTGCCACTTGTCCTGCCCTTGTTCCCTCAGTTATTGCCCTTCTGGATTGGGTTGGTAGACCTCAGGGTGACCCCTTAAATATGAACTTTTGGCTGAGTACCTTTGTGGGTAATTTGGTGTTGCTTAGTGTAGTCGGACTCCATTTCAGGTTTGACAGAAAGCCAGAGAAAGGTTGAAAACAACAAAAAGAATAGGTTTAGGAAACACAGTACAATAGAGAAATATAATAACCTATAATAATCTATTATTTAAGTTCCCCAAAACCATTGGTAGTTTTCCCTTTTCTTTTTCAAATCCAAACCCATTTCTACTTCACCTTCAGTCCCTTTCTCTATTGGCTCAAAGCCCTGTCTCTTTCAACTTTACCCTACAATGGCAGTTCAAACCCTGTCCGTATCTCATAGAAGTGCATTCCTGCCTTTTGATACATTTTGCACATTGTGCTTTGCAAGGAAAAGAACAGCAACATCGTTCCCTGCCCTTGGGCTCTTGATGTAATTAAGACAGAACAGAAAAGTAAACGGGTATGACAATGTGTGGAGGAATTAAGTCCAACAGATACTGCCTCTTCTTTCCCTTTGAGGACAGGGTAGCAGCAGTTGGGCTGGAGGGAGGGATTTTTATCAGCATAATGGATGTATATGTCACCCAACCTGGGCTTCTGGTCTAATTTTTCAGGTCAGACATTTATTTGTTTGTTTGTTTGTTTGTTTGTTTCGCGCATTTCTACCCCACCCTTCTCAACCCCTGAGGGGGGACTCAGGGCAGCTTACAGAAGGCACAGTTCGATGCCAGCAATACAATAGTAAGATAAAATATATATCAGCAACAATTAAAAAAAATTAAAACAATCCAGTTATACAGCACAACCAATAAAAAACCAATCTAATGATCAACGTTCGCCAAGCTCAAAATCCGTAAGTTCCGCATTGTCATAATCCTATCCAATTCTAGTTGTCATTGTCCTTTGTCTGTCTGCCAGATTACCCAAAGGCCTGGTCCCATATCCATGTTTTAGTTTCCTTCTAAATGAGAGGAGGGATGTCGATGACCTAATTTCCCTGGGAAGCGAGTTCCACAGGCGAGGGGCTACCACTGAGAAGGCCCTGCTCCTCGTCCCCTCCAATCTCACTTGTGATAGAGGTGGGGCCAAGAGCAGGGCCTCCCCAGAAGATCTTAAACTCCGAGGTAGGACGTAGAAGGAGATGCATTCAGACAGGTAAGCTGGGCCGGAGCCGTATAGGGTTTTGTAGGTCAAAACCAGCACTTTGAATTGTGCTCGGAACTGGATCGGCAGCCAGTGGAGCTGGCATAACAGAGGGGTGGTATGTTCCCTGTATGACGCTCCATTGAGTAATCTGGCCACCACCCATTGGACTACTTGAAGTTTCCAAACAGTCTTCAAAGGCAACCCCACATAGACATCCTCCTACTATTTGGATAAGTGAAATCTATGGGGACTTCTATATCTACAACAAGTCCCTTTTCACTAAGGTACAACCCTGTTACCTTCCAGCTAGAAGAAAGGAGTTTACTACCATTCTCCCACTCTGAGGATGTTTTCATATCCTATATGGCCCAGAAGTCAAAGGACTCAGAAATTAACAGCAGACTCTTGAAAAGGCACTGTTGCCTAATTCAAAGGGGTGAACAAGATACAAAACAGACTTTTCCTTTCCTACAAGACCCCAGAGCACTTCAGCTTCCTCCTGAGGCAACATTGTCCCATAGCAGCTACTAAGCCCTATCTGGAGCTTTCCAAGGTCCTAATTTCTTCTTCAGATGGTCCTGCCTAATACACATGAATTGATTAGGTGTGGATTTCCCCAACATTTCTTTTACCAAGAATACTTAGATATCAATGCTAATTTAACTAATTTATGATGCAATAAAAAATCTCCAGCAACCATTCAAAAAGAATGAGGAAGTACACCATCATTGTTACTAATGGACAGTGAAGCAACAGCTCCTCTAGTGGCCAGAATACCCTCAAGAAACTTGGTATGTTAAATAGCCTCTGTGTGTCTGTCTAAATATGTTGTGTGTCTATGGCATTGAATGTTTGCCATGTATATGTAAATTGTAATCCACCCTGAGTCCCCTGCAGGGTGAGAAGGGCGGAATATAAATACTGTAAATAATAATAATAATAATAAGAAGAAGAAGAAGAAGAAGAAGAAGAATTGAACAATACATATAAGAATAGAATTGCCAATCCTTTGCTGGTCTAGTCACATTCCATTCTGAATTTCCAGAGACCCATGACTAGGGCTGATAGCTTGCTATGTGGGGCAGATATCATCAAAGCAGAAAACCATAATATTATAATTAAACCACTTTCCATTTGCCATCTTTTGAAAACCCCTGGCAGATAGCTGCCTCACTCTACCCAATGGTAGGGCTGGTACAGACTGCTAATAAAGTTATTCTTATACACAGATCCCATGGCCATCTCAGTTGTCAGACCTCACAAGATCTGGTCCTTTCCTGCTTCTTCTGGAAAGTTCAGATGAATAATAAAGCCTGACAATGAGGCATGCTGAGGGAGGCCTTACCACTCAATCCTTACACCTTTTAGTCACTTGGCATGAAAAACTGTTGCAGAATTCTCATTTCAACTGTGAGGAGGGGGTGAATGTTTGTCTCGTGCTCTCTCGCCCACACAACAGATGGCAGCCTCTCACTTTTGGTGGGTGTATGTGTGTGTGTACATATATGTATATATCTCTCTCACATATTTTGTTGTTATCTTTATTCATCATCTTCCTTGCAAGCCCAACATGGAGAGAAAACAGCTTGAGATGAGTTTTACAAGAGATGACAAAATACATTAACCTGTTACCTGAGAAAGGCACAATAATGATTCTTACAGCTGGCAACTCTTGTTGGGTCTCATCAGTCGTTTGCTAAAATCCTAGACCAGGATTAGGAGATTGCACTGGTTGAATAAAAAATTAATATTGTTTGAATGTAAGCTGGCATTGCCACCTTTGTAAGGGCAGGAAAATCAAGAACATGTGGTCACTAGGATGCACACAACAAAAGCAGCACTTTTTTGAGTTGCCATGGTTGCACCAGGCAGAAATCCCTCCTCTTTCATGGGAAGAAATTGATTTCTACAGGTTGTTACTAATGTTGTTATTTGCCATCAAATCAGCTTCAACTCATGGCTGTTTTGTTTTTCTTTTACTTGTAAAGCACCATGTACACAGGTGCTATATAAATAGGTGATGTTAATGATAATGATGAAATCTTCATGAGCCTGAGTTATCAACAGCCTTGCTCAGATCTCACCGACTCAGGGTCTTAATAGAAACACTCCATCTTTTTCCCTCTTCCACTTTATCAAGTATAGTAAGTCCCTGTATCCACAAGGGACATGTTCCTGGCTAAGCTGTGGTTACCTGAAGGTATGGATATGACCAAAAGCTATTACATTTTTTGACTTCTGGTCCCAGCATACCATAGAGTTGTGTTGGAAGATCTAGATGTTCCTAGAAAGTGATCCTCTCTAGGGATTTGCTAGATCCACCAATGCAACTCTATAGTAATTTCCAAGGAAAACATATCATGTAATTTCATGGAGGACCTAACGAATTTCCAATATGCCATATTTTATTTTATTTATCATGTCAGGAGTGAACCAAAATAGTAGTATTGCATTAAAAACAAACAAACAAAGCACAAAGTTTGCAAACTTGGCATTCTATTAAATATTCTTTGATCAGTAGCTGGCCACTTGGAGTGCCTTTGGTGTTGCTACAAGAAGATCCTCCATTGTGCATGTGGCAGGGCTCAGGTTGCATTGCAGTAGGTGATCTGTGGTTTGCTCTTCTCCGCACTTGCATGTCATGGATTCCACTTGGTAGCCCCATTTCTTAAGGTTGGCTTTGCATCTCGTGGTGCCAGAGCGCAGTCTGTTCAGCACCTTCCAAGTTGCCCAGTTTATGTGTCCCCAGGAGAGAATCTCTCATTTGGTATCAGTCATGAATTGAGGCTAAAACCCAGAACCTCAATCAATGGCTGATATGCCATATCATCTCATGATATGTCCAAAATATAATAGCTTCAATTCGACTTTGAATGGGAGTTCAGGCTTTATTTGATCTAAATGAGTCAATGGCCAACAGAAGGAGTCCTTCTGATGGCACTTAATGAAATCATTCACATATTTAAAAAGGAAACCAGGGACAAAACTTCTGAAAGCATACAATGCATAGCAGTAGGGGTGTTTTCATGCTCAGCCAATATACAGCTGGGCAATGCAATGATTCCTGGTAAGTACCTTCCACTGCAGTTAGGATTAATGCATCTAGAGATGGGCACCTGGATACAGGTGTGTGTCGGTGTGATCTTAAAGCTAGACTGCCAAAACTATATAACCCAAGCCACGTCCTTGGATTATATCACCAAGATCTGGGACATAGAAGCAGCTGAGAAGGAGGGTGTTTTTTGTTCCAAACTAGTCCAAGGAGAGAGCAGAATTCTGAACTGTTCTATTCTGAGGCAACAGAAAAGTGGATTAGTCTATCCTTTTCTCTCTGTCACTTTTCAACTGCTGGCCTGTTATGAGTAAAGAATGTTTCATGGAGCAATGAGGTATGTCAGAAAGGAGGGTTCAATTAATGCCACCTTTTCCCTGGTGGTCTTCAGGCAACATGGTGCACAAATGACACATACCTTTTCCCACACCCCTCTGTGATGTGAGAGCAAGTAGTATGTTCCAGGATCTTGCCACTTCATTCTATGCAAAGGATAGAACAGCTCCCTGGTTCAGTCCATGGTGTCTCATCTGGATCAAAGAGACTGAAAGACAGCATGTTATCTGGAAATATCAGCATGATCCTAACAAATGGCAGAATCTTCTCAGGATCAGGACAACGAGCTCAGCTTAAGCCACAGTGGAGGAAATAGTTTGGTGCTTTTTCACAGCCAAAGGAATTGAATTGTTACATTTTGAAATGAATTGATTTCCTCTTACATAAAAGTGTTTCTGGATAATTTATCCCTCTTATTCATGGCATTGTTTAAAAACGAACATGTTGCATAGATCCTTACATGATTCGTGATTTCTTGTTGCTTTTTAAATGGGCCAAAATTATTAGGGTTGATTTTAAAATGGCATTAAACCTGAAAAATTATTGTTGAATTGCCTTTAAGAATGCCTAGAAATTCCCTTTAAAAGTCAGCTTAAAGTCATTGGAACAGTGTGCGCTTGGTATCCACTGGGTTTGGTTCATGGATACCAAAATTTGTGGATGATACACTGTACAGTGCTGCAGTAAAATGGTGTTTCTTATATCAACAATACAAGAATAGTCTATTGATACGTATCCATGGATACAGAGGGCCAACTGTGTTTATCAAATATTGAATTGTATTAACATGCAGATTGTTGGCTTCTCATGTCTGCAGGATGTCAAATCAGTTCTGGTTTTTAATCTGAATTAACACCAAGAACCAATCCAAGATGCTTAAACTATTTTAGCTGTTTAGATAGTCCTTGAAAGTTAGAACTAAAACTTGGAGTAGTTTCACCAGCCCTGTGACATTAGAAATGCCACTGTATTTGATCAAAGAACTTGCAATTTTGCTAATTATAGTAATGTATAGGACCCCCTTGTGGTGCAGTGGGTTAAACCGCTGAGTTGCTGAACTTGCTGACCAAAAGGTCAGCAGTTTGAATCCAGGGAGCGGGATGAATCCTTCTGTTAGCCCCAACTTCTGTCATCCTAGCAGTTCGAAAACAAGCAAATGTGAGTAGATCAATAGGTACCACTTCAGCAGGAAGGCAGCAGTGCTCCATGCAGTCATGCCAGCTACATAACCTTGGAGGTGTCTATGGACAAAGCCAGCTCTTCGACTTAGAAATAGAGATGAGCACGACCCCCCAGAGTTGGACGCAACTAGGTTTAATGTGGAGGGGAAACCTTTACCTTTACCTTTAGTAATGAAGAACACTTGGCTCACACCTGAATTCAAATCTTGCTCAGTAGCTTTCACCTAAGTCTACCTCTCCAGGCTATTGTGAAAGCCTCACCTGTGATTCCCTGAAGCCCATAGACATTACACATGAAGCAAATGTGATTGACCAACATGGAAGCTACAAAAATGCTTTATAGAATCATAGAATTATAAAGTTGAAAGAGACCTCATGGGCCATCCAGTCCAACCCCTGCCAAGAAGCAGGAAACTGCATTCAGAGCACCCCCAACAGATGACCATCCAACCCAACCTCTGTTTAAAAGCTTCCAAAGAAGGAGCCTCCACCACACTCCAGGGCAGAGAGTTCCACTGCTGAACAGCTCTCACAGTCAGGAAGTTCTTCCTAATGTTCAGATGGAATCTCCTTTCTTGTAGCTTGAAGCCATTGTTCCGTGTCCTAGTCTCCAGGGCAGCAGAAAACAAGCTTCTTCCCTCCTCCCTATGACTTCCTCTCACATATTTATACGTGGCTATCATGTCTCCTCTCAGCCTTCTCTTCTGAAGGCTAAACATGCCAGCTCTTTAAGCTGCTCCTCATAGGGCTTATTCTCCAGACCCTTGTCAATATCTCTCTTCAATTGTGGTGCCCAGAATTGGACACAATATTCCAGGTGTGGTCTATCCAAGGCAGAATAGAGGGGTAGCATGACTTCCCTGGATCTGGACACTATACTCCTATTGATGCAGGCCAAAATCCCATTGGCTTTTTCCCCCCCACGGCATCACATTGTTGGCTCATGTTTAAATTGTTGTCCATGAGGACCCCAAGATTTTTTTCACATATACTGCTGTCGAGCCATGTGTCCTCCATTCTGTATCTTTGCATTTCATTTTTTTCTGACTAAGTGGAGTCTTTTGCATTTGTCACTGTTGAACTTCATTTTGTTAATTTTGACCAATCATCTCTCTAATCTGTTAAGATAGTTTTGAATTCTGCTCCTGTCTTCTGGAGTATTGGCTTTCCCTCCCAATTTTGTGTCGTCTGCAAGCTTGATGATCATGTCTTCTAATCCTTCATCTAAGTCATTAATAAAGATGTTGAATAGGACCGGATCCAGGACGGAACCCTGAGGCACTCCGCTCGCCACTTCTTTCCAGGATGAAGAGGAAGGATTGGTGAGCACCCTCTGGGTTCATCCGCTTAACCAATTACAGATCCACCTAACTGTAGTTTTGCCTAGCCCACATTGGACTAGTTTGTTTGCCAGAAGGTCACTGGGGACCTTTTGAAGACCTTACTGAAATCCCGCTGTGCTACATCCACGTCATTCCCCGCATCTACCCAGCTTGTAACTCTTTGATAGTGATGACTGATCTGATTTTTCATCTTCAAATTTTTGTACTAGTATACCTGCTCTTCTTCCCCTTTATCCTCAGAAAAACCCTGTGAAATAGGATGGATGAAGGATGGCAACTGACCCGAGATTACCTTATGAGTTTTCCAGCAATGTCTCCCCATTTTCAGCCTGACACCACACCAATGTGCCTCCATATCTGTGCTGTAATTGCTTATATAAAACTTGAACAATCAGATCAAAAAAATGTGTCCACCTGTTTTTACAGTATGACAAACTAACAATCTTAAATTGTGTTACTCCAGCCCAAACCTATCATTTAAAGATTGAAAGTAATTGCCGATGATTAAACCCTCTCACTCCCCCAGGGTTGGGGGAGAGCTAATGAAAGTTTGCAAAGTCCAATTTGGTTGTCTGTCAATGAAATATAAAATAATGACTAAAGCAGTAACAAGAAAGAGGAAGGATTATGCAACCATGTGCTAACAAAAAAAATACCTTAGCAAGAATCTTTTGTATTAATGCAAGCTAGAGTGGATCCATAGAATCAAAGAATGAATGTTGAGTCAACATACAGATATATTATGTTTTAGTGTTTTTATTTCCTTTCTATATATCCTGCCTTTTCCCCCAGCCCTGAGTTTCAAAATAGGTTACAAGTATGAAAACAGATACAAAAGCAAATACACATCATATGAAAGTTTAAAATATAGGTTGCCATTCAGTATTGCAGTTTATGGATTCATGAATGGGGATTATTGATCTGTATTCAGTAAAAACTGTTGCTTGATGCCTAATTGCATGACAAGCAACACCACCTGAAATTCCCTCTTCCAATCTGGCGACACAACATATTGATGTAGTACAGGATCTTGACCTAAAAGTACATTCAGCAGACATCATGGCCACCTCTTCCTCCTCATGCGTCATGGTGACCACCTTCCCTCAAACCTAAATTTGGTGTTTAACATGGACCATGGATATTAGGTCCAATGAACTTCCATTCTGAGCATCTCCCAGTCTTCCTCAGTTTACTTTCATACTTACTTAGGCAATCCCTCATTATCTGAGTAGGATAGTCTTCCAAGATCAGTGTCCTGGCTATGGGTCCATAGGTGACTGTGGAGTCCTATTCTTGATCTGCATCTTCTCCCACATTGATGGCATTGGTTTCCAGGTGGAAGGCGGTCCCGGTCGCAGTTGGCTTAACACACCTTCCTCTTGGCATGTTTCTCTCTTTTGCTCTCCATTCATGCCCCTTCAAATTCTACAGCACTGTTCTCAGTGTCTATGCCAGAGTTTTTACTGTTGGCTTTGAGCCCATCTTTAAATCTCTTTTCCTGCCCTCCAACATTCCTTTTTCTGTTCTTGAGTTTGGAGTAGAGTGATTGCTTTGGGAGACAGTGGTCAGGCATCCAGACAACGTGGCCAGGCCAGCCCAGCCCAGCGGAGTTGATGGCGGAGGACCATCACTTCAATGTTGGTGGTCTTTGCTTCTTCCAGCATGCTGACATTTGTCCATTTGTCTTCCCAAGAGATTTGCATGATTTTTCAGAGACAATGCTGATGGAATCATTCTAGGAGTTGTACGTGACATCTCTAAACAGTCCATGTCTCACAGGCATATAGCAGGGTTGGGAGGACAATAGTTTTATAAACAAGCACCTTGGTATCCCTACGGATGTCCTGGTCCTCAAACACTCTCTGCTTCATTCGGAAAAATGCTGCACTTGCAGAGCTCAGGCAGTGTTGTATTTCAGTGTCAATGTTGACTTTGGTGGAGAGGTGACTACCAAGGTAGCGGAAATGGTCAACATTTTCTAATGTTACATCATTAAGCTGTATTTCTGCCATTGGAGAGAGATTTGCTGGTGACTGCTGGAAGAGCACTTTGGTTTTCTCGATGTTCAATGACAGGCTGAGCTTCTCATATGCTTCTGTGAAGGTGTTTAGAGTGGGTTGTAGGTCTTCTTCTGAGTGCGCACAGACAACATTGTCATCAGCATATTAGAGTTCTATAATAGATGTTGTTGTAATCTTGGTTTTGGCTTTCAGTCTGCTGAGGTTAAATAGCTTGCCATCTGTCCGATAGATGATTTCCACTTTCATACTACTGTGGCAGATGTATGTATGTGTGTAGACAACAAGTTTAATTCATGTTGTTAACTCCCAAGTGGTTATTTATCAGTCTGATCATTGCTACCGTTGCAAGCCTCCTGGTGACTGCTGCTCCTCTTTTCATACCCTCATTATGCCTCCCAGCTGATTGTAACAAAGTGCCAGAATGATCAAGCTTCTTGACCTTTAGAATTTCGATAGCTGTCGCAAAGTTCTTAGCACTCCAGTGGCGCTCCCAATAATTGAGGTGTGTGTCCTTCTTTCCACTCTGCCATTCTTGTGTTCTAAAGTGTCTTACCATCATTCTATTTTTAGACGATACCATTTTTATTACTGCACTTTCTTCTCCCTACACAGTGAGGAGATATTTTTTAAAAAGCATCAACTAACCACAGGTCTACCAGTTAGTTCATTTCGCGTATTTCCTATCTCAAGGACCCATCTTTCTGCCAAAGGTCTCAAGGTGATATGGGTAGATGTCTCCACTACTCTACTCTCTTTTATTTTCACAACAACCTGGTGAGGCAGAGCGAAGGTTTGTTCCCAGATTTATTTATTTATTTACCCTATTTATACCCTGCCTTTCTCAATCCCAAAGGGGATTCAAGGTGGCTTAAAAAGGTAAAGGTAAAGGTTGTCTCCTGACATTAAGTCCAGTCATGTCTGACTCTGGGGTGTGGTGCTCATCTCCATTTCTAAGCCGAAGAGCCGGCATTGTACGTAGACACCTCCAAGGTCATGTGGCCGGCATGACTGCATGGAGCGCCCTTACCTTCTCGCAGGAGCGGTACCTATTGATCTACTCACATTTGCATGTTTCGAACTGCTAGATTTGCAGAAGCTAGGGCTGACAGCGGAAGCTCACGCCGCTCCCCAGAATCGAACCTGCGACCTTTCGGTCAAAAAGCTCAGCATCTCATCACTGTACCACCGGGGGCTCCTCAAGGTGACTTATATATTGGCAATTATTCAATGCCTTAGAGCAGGGGTCCTCAAACTAAGGCCCAGAGGCTGGATACAGCCCTCCAAGGTCTACCCCTCGCCCAGGGTCAACTTGAAACGACTTGAAAGCACACAAGAAGAAGAACAACAACAATCCTATCTCATCAGCCAAAAGCAGGCCCATACTTCCCACTGAAATACTAATAAGTTTATATTTGTTAAAATTGATCTCCATTTTTATTTTATTTTTTAAGTTTGTTTTGTACTTCAAATAATGTATGTGCAGTGTGCATAGGAATTCATTCAGGTTTTTTTCAAATTATAATCCGGCCCTCCAACAGTTTGAGGGGCTGTGACCTGGCCCTCTGTTTATAAAGTTTGAAGGCCCCTGCCTTAGAGTAACAAACAAGTCTGATGACATTTAAATTAAGATTTTAAAAAATAATACATATTAAATATTTAAAACATTACCTTCAATGTATTAATCACACCATCCTTAATCGTAGTTTAGGGCTGTTCCAATAGTAATTGTATATATTCCATATCTGTATTGCACTGCAATTATTCTCTGAAGGCTTGATCTCAAAGCCACATTTTCACTTTCCTTCTGAAGGCTAGGAGAGAGGAGGCTGATCTAATGTTGCTGGGGAGAGAGTTCCACAGCCAAGGGGCCACCATTGAGAAGTCCTTGTCTCTTGTCTCCATCAGTTGTGCCTGCGAAAAATGTAGAACAGGGTCTCCCCAGGCAAACTTAATCTTCAAGATCACCTTTGAGGTTTCATGCAAGGTAGGGATTTGAACCTGAATTCTATCAATCCCTCTCCAACACTCCTTCTTCACTCAATATGTATTTAGGGAACAGAAGTTAGCACTTTGAATCATTCATTTAAAGTTTGGACTAAAACCCAAAGTGGATATACTGCCATATTGAGCAAAGAAGCAAGCCCTAATGTGGGGAAGTGGTTTCAGCATTGGACTACAATTCTGGATTCAAATCCCCATTCAATCTGGAAATGTGTTAGACTATCTTTGGTAAGTCATACTCTCTCAGCCTCAAAGGAAAGTAAAGGCAAGTCTCCTCTGAACAACTCTTGCCAAGAAAACCCCATAAATGAAAAGCGACTTGAAGGTACACAACAACACAACAGGAGGTCCAAAAAAGAAAACTCTGCACATACATAGGAAATGTTAAGTCTTCCACCTTTCATTCATTTATTAGTGCTATGCCTTGTGGGCCAGAGTCAAGATTTTAATGCTCATCCAAGGGAAGCATGGGATAGGAAGCTCCCTCAGAACATAGCAAATGATGCTAAGAAGGTAGGCTTTTTTTCCTTGGATGGTTGTTTAAGAAGAAAAGGAGGAGGAGGAAAGCCCCTTTCCCCCTTTTATAAACCTCCACGTGGAGCTGAGCCCATGACAAAGAAACCTTGCCAAGATATTAAGAGTTCAGCTGCTCAGCCAGGCTGGGAAGAAAAGTGCGGGCGAGGCGAAGCTATAAATAAAACCTCTAGAAGTGGAAGACAGTAGCTACAAAGAGCTTTGTGAGCCTGCAAGGCGAAGAAGATGCTTTTTTCCCCCAGCATGGAACAGAGAGATTATTTTTTACTTCACAGAGATGGAGAGCTAAGGGTATCCCAAACGACAGCTCCAAAAGTTAAGGGTCATTGGTGGAAAGGGTTGATGGGGACAATGCCGCCCCAAAAGAGGTTGAAAAAGCACTGCTTTTATTCTCTCTTGCCATTCCAGAGTTAACAGAGACACTCATTCTCTCTTTCCCTTTCACACACACACAGAGCAGAGCAGAGCAGACAAGGCATGGAGGGATTTCTAAAGTCAAAAGAACAGAGGGAAGCAAGAAAGATGGGGAGTGGAGTGCTTGGAGGCTTTTGAAACATTCGACAAACAAACACAAACAAGCTGTAGGAAGATGTACGGAGTGGAGGAGCATGTCAATATTAGCACTGCACAGGAGTGGGGCTTGGGAGACAAAGAGCCCAGAGACAGGCGGGGAAAAGACACTTCCCTTTCTTTCTTTCCTTCTCTCTCTCTCCCCCTCTTCCCTCCCCCACACATTTTTAAATCTTTGAGACTGAATTGTATGCTAGTTGATTTCAGACAGGAAATGAAAGTTGGAGGCCATAATCTCCAGCTGGATTTTTTATGACTGCCAGAGGTCACAGTTTATGGTGCACAGGTTGGAAGGCAAGGATAATGGGATACCAACTCTGTCTAGTGCTCCATTGGCTTTCAGATCAAAAGCCAGTGAGCAGAGATATATGGTACCTTAAGGATTGTCGTGGCTAGAATGTCCAACTGGGATTCATGAGACTGGGCTTCAAATCTCCACTGACTCACAAAGTTTGCTCTGGTAATGATCTCTAAGCAGAGGTGGCCCTAGGTAATTTTCAATGGTAAACAAACAGTATTTTGCCCCCCCCCCCCAACCAATCACTGATATATATTTTCTGTTCATCATGGGAGTTTTGTGTGCCATATTTGGTTCAATTCCATCATTGGTGGAGTTCAGAATGCTCTTTGATTGTAGGTGAACTATACATCCCAGTAACTACATCTCGCATATGTCAAGGTCTATTTTTCCCCAAGAGCGCCTCAAGAGCGCCCCTGGGCAAAATCAACTATACTGCAAATGCTTACTTTGCATAATGGCTTGAGCCACCCCTGCCTCTAAGCCTACATCACCTCACAAGGCAGTGATAAAAATAGGGAGGTCTGATATACAGTTGTTGTTATTGTTCATTCGTTCAGTCATTTCTGATTCTTCCTGACCAGCCCACGCCAGAGCTCCCTGTTGGCTGTCACCACCCCTAGCTCCTTCAAGATCAAGCCAGTCACTTCAAGGATCCCATCCATCCATCTTGCCTTTGGTCAGCCCCTCTTCCTTTTTCCTTCCTTTTTCCCCAGCTTAACTATCTACTCTAAGCTTTCCTGTCTTCTCATGATGTGCACAAAGTACTTCATCTTTGCCTCTACTATGCTTCCCTCCAATGAGCAGTAGGGCTTTATTTCCTGAAGTATGGACTGGTTGGATCTTCTTGTGGTCCGAGTCACTCTCAGAACTTTCCTCCAGCACCACAGTTCAAAAGCATCTATCTTCCTTTGCCAGCCTTCCCTATGGTCCAGCTCTCACATGAGTAGGTGACTATGGGGAATAACATTGCTTTAACTATGTGGATCTTCGTTGCCAGTGTAATGTTTCTACTCTTCATTATTTTATTGAGATTGGTCCTTGCTCTCCTCCCAAAAAGTAAGCGTCTCCTGATTTCCATGCTGCAGTCTGTGTCTGCAATAATCTTTGCACCTAGAAATACGAAGTCTGTCACTGCCTCCATGTTTTCTCCCTATATTTGACAGTTATCAGTCTTATCAGTCTTGCTGCCATAATCTTGGTTTTTTTATGTTTATCTGCAACCCAGGTTTTGCGCTTTCTTCTTCCACCTTGATTAGAAGGCTCCTCAGCTCCTTCTTGCTTTCGGCCATCAAAGTAGTGTCATCTGCATATCTAAGATTCTTAATGTTTCTTGCAGAAATTTTTACCCCAGCTTTGCATTAATCAAGCTCCGCACATTGCATGATGTGTTCTCCATACAAGTTGAATATGTTTGGTGAGAGTATTCAACCCTGCCGTACACCTGTCCCAATCTTGAACCAGTCTGTTGTTCCATGGTCAGTTCTTACTGTTGCTACTTGGTCCTTATACAGATTCCTCAGGACAGAGACAAGGTGATGTGGTATGCCCATACTACCAGAGAACCTGCCACAATTTATTATGATCCACACAGTCAAAGGCTTTAGGCTTTAGAATAGTCAATATGATATACAGTAAGAATAGATAAGTATTAACAAAATTTGGCAGGATATCCACTTTTGCAATATTTACCTTAACCACTCAGTTTGTCCAGACTTTATCACACTAGTCTGTTGTTTCATTGCGATCATGTTCTTTAAGGAAATAGAAACATGAAATTACTGGAACCATCTTTTTTACATCTCAGTGTAATTGCGCTATGCTGGTGCTTTGGTGTTGCAAATTCCCACAGTCAGTCTTCCACACAGCCTTGATTCTTACCTGTGTTTGTTCTAGCCAGTGCATGCATTCTGTTTTATCAGCTTCCTCCTCTATTTTACCAGAACTGCCCAGTCATGCAGTTTTAGCATTTTCACCACTTTGTAATATTGGGACTGCAGCAGAAGGACATTATCACATAAAGAAGAACAATGGTATAACACTGGTATTGGATTCATGGATGGGTTTTCTAATCACAGTTCAGGCCCAGTGCAACAACAGGAGACACATGATCCAGTGCAGAAAGCTGCATCCAAAGGTGCTTTTATCCTGCCATTATTGTGTTTTCTCAGCCACACCCTAGTGTTCTTTCTCACCTCCATCTTCAAATACACACAGCCCTTTCCTTTCTTGCAACTCTTTCCATCCATCTTGGTGTTCTATTTATTCCTTGCCTTATTTAATAGTCAACATATATGTATAGTGACACAAAAATATTTTTCTCTTCTCCCACTACCTCCTCTGCCACTGTTTGAAGAGCTCCAGGACTCTACATACTGAAAAAGTACTGGGGTTGCCTAGAGGCCCCCTGGAGAAGTTCAAAACCCCAAGCCTCTCTGCAGCTACATTTCCAGGGTAAATTAGGGATATCTGTTGCTTAGTGACTAAAGATGGTATTGAAGGCTACAGACAGGTTTAAATTCATTAATATATCCCTCCACCCCTACTGCATGCCTACAGCTAAGAATGGAGAACTGATCTGAGATGTGTAAATGTGTGCGAAGGAACTGAAGCTCAGGGTGAGATGATAGGACGTCTCTCTTGAGATCATGTACCAAGGCTGATGCCATATTAAGCAGTGCTGTTTGATGCTCTCACTTCTGCGCTTGTAATCAGTGGGCCCTTGGTATCCTCTGGGGTTTGGCTCCATGACCCTGGTGGATACCAGGATCCATGAATGTTGAAATTCCATTGCATACAATAACATAATAAAATGGTGTCCTGGATATAAAATGACTAACAAACAAGTGCTGGAGAGAGCCTGGAGATCTTAGAAAAGATGAGAGGCTACAGCAGGGTATGCTCAACATCTCTCATCTTTTCTAAGGATCTGTGGATACAGGACCCATGGATATGGATGTCGACTGTATTTGTACTGAAGCCATATTTCCCAAATGCAGAAGCAGAGTTGAATGTGTGATGTGTTGCACACTGATCTTTGCGTGCATCTGGTTGTGCATATGATGACACTTTGGTTGAGTTGCTGGCATTCAACAGAAAGGTTGCACATATATAAAATGCATAACTCTGCATGCAGAGAATTACACTTTGTTGTTTATTCATTTAGTCACTTCCAACTCTTCATGACCTCATGGACCAGCCCATGCCAGAACTCCCTGTTGGCCGTCACCAGCCCCAGCTCCTTCAAGATCAAGCCAGTCACTTCAAGGATGCCATCCATCCATCTTGCCCTTGGTTGGCCCCTCTTCCTTTTTCCTTCCATTTTCCCCAGCATCATTCTCTTCTCCTGTCTCCTCATTATGTGGACAAAGTACTTCAACTTTATCTCTAATATCCTTCCCTCCAATGAGCAGTCGGGCTTTATTTCCTGAAGTATGGACTGGTTGGATCATCTTGCGGTCAAAGGCACTCTCAGAACTTTCCTCCAACACCACAGTTCAAAAGCATCCATCTTCCTTCACTCAGCCTTACCTATAGTCCAGCTCTCACATCCATAGGTTACTACGGGGAATACCATTGCTTTAACTATGCGTATCTTGGTTGCCAGTGTGATGTCTCTACTCTTCACTTTTTTATCGAGATTGGTCATTGTTCTCCTCCCAAGCAGTAGACATCTTCTGATTTCCTGGCTGCAGTCTGCGTCTGCAGTAATCTTTGCACCTAGAAATACAAAGTCTGTCACTGCCTCCACATTTTCTCCCTCTATTTGCCAGTTATCAGTCTTGCTGCCATAATCTTGTTTTTTTTTTTTTTTTGATGTTTCACTGCAACCCAGCTTTTGCACTTTCTTCTTTTACCTTGATTAGAAGGCTCCTCAGTTCCTCCTTGCTTTCGGCCATCAAAGTGGTATCATCTGCATATCTAAGGTTGTTAATGCTTCTTTCAGCAATTTTAATCCCAGCCTTGCATTCGTCAAGCCCCGCCTGTTGCATAATGTGTTCTGCATACAAGTTGAATAGGTTGGGTGTGAGAATTACACTAGACGTCCCTAATATAGGATATCACCCCTTGTGAAACTCTTCAAGTCAAACATATATGAGTCTCCTATCTTGAGTGAAACATTTGCCAAAACCTTCAACTTACCCCCCAAAACATCTGCTCACATATTTGTGCATGCATGCACACACACATACAAACACCTCTATACTTGATGCTAGTCATTGGCAACCAGCTAGACCTTCAGGAGCAAAACTCATGAAAAGAAGGTTGAATTTGTGTATAGGAAACTTCATGAAATCTCTACTAATGGAGCTGAATCTAAACTGGCTTGCAGTGTCAACTCATCAGAAAGAAAGCAGTGAGCAGAAATCCACTCTGAGCCAAGCGGAGTGAGTTCTAGCATGATTTATTTAGCAATAAGAGAAAGAGCTTGGCTGATCTCCTCAGTGGGTATGAAAAGAAGAGGAATTTTAATGGGTCTGCTAAGCAGCCAGGGTGCAACAACAGGAATAATGGGCAGGTGCTTGGTCTCTAGTATTGATCTGTGGAAGAGAGGCCAATGATAGAGTGAGATGTAGTGATTGTTGTGTGGAGATATTTTGCAGCAATATGTAAGAGCAGGTAAGACCTTTAAGGATTTGTAACTTCAGTGCTCTGTCATAATCTCCTTCCACTGGCCATGCTGCTTGAGGTTTTGAGTAGTTATAGTCCAGAATACCTTCAACTAACCTATCTCCAGGATAGCGCTTGGAAATGTTACTTTTTGAGAATACCATTTCTTGAAGCCCAAACCATCATTCACCCTCCTGACTGGTGTATTCTTGGAATAGTAGTCCAAAGTGACTCTTCCCAGTTCTACCCTGGCAAAATGTCTGGATGTCTATAATCAAGAACTTCAGCAGAAGCATAAAATGGCATGAGGGATCACCCAGAAAGCACTGACATTTCTTCCCAAATAACCCCCTTTCACAATCTGTGAAAGCTGTTCTATTTTCTCCTTCATTCTCACCTGTCATCTTGTGATGCCTACCACAATTGATATATTCTGGATAAGTTGGAACATATCCAGATAGAAAACCAAGATGGCACCACCTGACATCCGCCAGGAAGTAGCAGCCAATAGTGAAAGGACCAAGGCAGAGACATCTCCAGCTCATCCCTTGTTTGGGTATCAGCCAGCACGTCACTGACTTAAATCTAGAAATAGTTTTCTAAGATCTACAGAGACACTCGCTGGAACACATCAGCAAGAGAGAGTCCAAAAGTGGCAGGCTCAAACCCAGAACCTCAACCAATGGCCAAATGAAAGACTCCCCCCTGGGCACACAGAAAACTGGTCAACTTGGAAGGCGCTGAACAGACTGCTCTCTGGCACCACAAGATGCAGAGCCAACCTCAAGAAATGGGGCTACATGTTCCCATTCCTGTCCATCTGTCTCTTAAATAAGTCCTCTTCCAGAGGGTCTGGAAATCAAGCCCTATGAGAAATGGTTGGGATACTTAGATATGTTTATTTATTTAATTATTTACCACATTTGTACCCTGCCCTTTTCACTTCAAAGGGACTCAAGGCAGCCTTACAACAGGCAGCAATTCGATGCCATACACATATATGTCTATAAAAGAAATAATTAAAATTAAAAACCAAACAGTTAAAACATCAGTCATTAAAACATCATTTAAAATTACACCAACCAAATCACAATCCAGGGCTGTTCAATTTGTCACATTAATTCATGGTCACTTATTGCACTACTCCAATTACTGGTCAAAGGCTTAGTCCCAAAGCCACATCTTAATTGGGTTGTTGTAGGTTTTTTCGGGCTATATGGTCTAGAGGCATTCTGACGTTTCGCCTGCATCTATGGCAAGCATCCTCAGAGGATGCTTGCCATAGATGCAGACGAAATGTTAGGAGAGAATGCCTCTAGACCATGGCCATATAGCCCGAAAAAACCTACAACAACCCAGGGATTCCGGCCATGAAAGCCTTCAACAATACATTCCACATCTTAATTTTTTTTTTTCTGTAAGTCAGGAGAGAAGGGGGTTGATCTGATTTCGTTAGGGTGGGAGGGGGGAGTTCCATAGACAAGGGGCCACCTCGGAGAAGACCCTATCTCTCGTTCTCACCAATCGTACCTGCGTTGGAGGTGGGACCGAAAGTAGGGCCTCCCCAGACAATCTTAACTTCCGAGGTGGATCATAGAGAGAAATACATTCAAACAGGTAAGCTGGGCCGGAACCATTTAGGGCTTTATATTCTTTGAATTGTGCTCATATGCTCAATAGCAGACTGGCAGCCAGTGGAGCTGATGTAACAGAGGAGTTGTATGCTCCCTGTATGCCACTCTGGTCAGCAATTTGACTACTGCTCATTGGACCACTTGATGCTTCTGAACAGTCTTCAAAGGCAAACCCGAGTAGAGCACATTGCAGTAGTCTATTTGGGATGTAACCAGAGCATGGACTACCATGGCCAAGTCTGACTTACCAAGGTATAGGCACCTGGAGAAAAGAAGACTTAGAGGTCAGAAGATGACCGTCTTCAAAATATCTAAAGAGTTGTCCTGTAGTAGATGGAGAAGGTTTGTTATCTATTATGGCACAGAACAGAGCAACATTAGGAAGACTTTCCTGTTGGTGAGAGTGATTCAAAGGTGTAAACAGACTGCCTTTGAAAGTGGTAGACTCTCTTTACTTGGAGGTTTTAAAACAGTAGTTGGATGGCCACCTCTCAGGGATACTTTTAGCTCTGGAGTCCTGCACTAGACTTGGAGTTCCTTCCAAATCTACACTTAAGTGATTGTATGCAGGCATCCAGAGAGAATGGCTGTAGCTGGGAATTCCTGCTTAGCCGTAAACCAAGAGAGAAGGAAAATAATAACCATCCAAATAATTTGTTTTCAAAACATAAAAATGGGGAAGGGGGGGGGGGGGGAGAGAAATGGAAGAGGACTTGTTCAAGAGACAGATGGACAGGAATGGGAACATAAGTTAACTGTGAAGAATCAGATAAGCAGCAGGCTTGGAGCAGACAGGGACACATATGTTCCAGAACAGACAGCCAAGCACATGGAAGTCAGCTTTTCCTCTCTGTCTCGGCACTTCTGCCTGTCAGTCTGTCTCTGTTTCTTCTTCCATATCTCTGCAGGCTCTAGGCCATGAGAGGACCTGAATGAAACTGACTTTGAAACACACTTGCCACTCATTAAGCTGTGAGCAGGATCTTGGAAAAGTTACTTGTTTAGACAGCAATTCTAAGCAGCTTGTGCAGTTGAATTGGAACAAGAACTTAGTTTCTTCTTCTTCTTCCTTCAACAGCAGGCTTTTATTCAAACACAGATGGGCTCATATAGGGAGACAGGTTGAGTATGATTTATCCAAAACGCTTGGGACCAGAAGTGTCTTGGGCTTTGGACATCCTTCAGATTGCTTTGCTGGAGTGCTTTTTGCTGGAGTCTTTTTATGGCTTCATAAATTAGTTAATTAGCCTCCCCACACACAAGTGGTACCTATTTTTCCTACTTGACAGATGCAACTGTCTTTCGGGTTGCAAAGGTCGACAACAAGCTACACAAAATTGGCCGGAAGCTCACTCCGACCCGGGCTGGCTTCGAACTCATGACCTTGTGGTCTGAGTGATCTTAATGCAGCTGACACTCAGCCAGCTGCACCACAATCCTGGTGCATAGAACTGGGGATAGTATTTCAGATAAGATATTTTGTTTTTCTTTTTTAAAAACACTCTGAATCCGGAACACGTGTCTTCCCTTGTGGCACTGCCAATACCTTGGATGTACAGCATTTCCTCCCATTCATTTGCATGGAAACCTTCATGAAGAAAAAAAAAGGGGGGGGGGAATCACATGCAAGAAGATGCGATGGATGTGTTTTCCTTCTTCTATATCAGCATTTCTCAACCTGGAGGTCAAGACCCCTGGGGGGTCGCAAGGGCATTTCAGAGTGGTCACCAAAGACCATCAGAAAACATATATTTCTTATAGTCTTAGTAACCCCATTGACAGTGAAGGCTGAAGATCTCTCTGCCTGTCCTCTTCCTTTTTGGAAACAGACAGTGAATCCTCCCACCAAAAGCCCTTCTCTGCTGTGTTTGGCCAGCCTCTCAGCCAAGGGAAGGGCTATTTCTGAGACTCCAAGCAATAAGGGAAGAGCAGGCATGCTTGGTGCATGGCAGCATGGTGTGCATGTGCAGGCAAGGGAGAGCATGCAAGGCTGGAGAGAGGCTCATGCCAGTGAGTCCCTTCAAGGCATGGGGGTTCTGTGTGGGAAGTTTGACCCAATTCTATCACTGGTGGCCTTCAGAATTCTCTTTGTAAGTGAATAATAAATCCCAATAAGTACAATTCCCAAATGACAAAAGCACCCTCCCCCCCCCCCCCCCCAGCGCAATCCCACAGTATTCAAATTTGGGCATATTGAATATCTGTGCCAAGTTTGATCCAAATCTATCGTTGTTTGAGTCCACAGTGCTCTCTGAATGTAGGTAAATGACAACTCCAAAACTCAAAGGCAATGCCCACCAAACCCTTCCAGTATTTTCTGTTTGTCATGGGTGTTCTGTGTGCCTAGTTTGGTTCAATTCCATCATTGGTAGAGTTCAGAATGCTCTTTGTAAATCTCAGCAACTACAACTCCCAAATGACAAAACCAACCCCACTCCCAACCCCATCAGTATTCAAATTTGGGCATATCGGGTATTTGTGCCAAATTTGGTCCATTGAATGAAAATACATCCTCCATATCAGACATTTACATTACCATTGACAGCAGTAGCAAAATTACAGTAATGAAGTGGCAACTAAATTAATTGTGTGGTTGGGGGGGGGGGGTCACCACAACATGAGAAACTGTATTAAGGGTTGTGGCATTAGGAAGGTTGAGAAATGCTGTTCTATATACAATTGTGGATAATCCACAGAATACGAAGTGCAACAAATGAGACGGTTTTAAATATGTATTAAAATCTTTATGATGAGTTATGACTCCAAATATAAATATATAGGCAGTGAAATATGTTATAAAAATTGAGAACCTGGAGCAGAGGTGACATGCAATGCCTCTCTTTAAGAAACCGGGCTAGACCAGACTGCAGATGTAGGTTATTCTCAAGCAGCTGATGACAAGGGGGGGGGGGGGGACAGCCAAATGAATCTTTGAGCGCTGGAGAGACCCTCAAAAGTCCTTGAATCCTGCAATGCAGCGCTTCCGTGCTAATTAAACGCAATCCAGTTCGGAGCCCCTCAAAGCTGTGATGTCATCCTGGAGACTGGCTGATAAGCAGGTGGGGAGGGAGGAGATGGAGGGGAAGACGTGCCGGAGGATGGAGGGACAGCTTGCCTTGCATGCTCCCATGAGTTTTCATACCTGCTCTGTCTGGTGGCTGGCTGTAGCTGTCCTGCAGTACTGGGAGAAGAAAGAGCACAGGGGGGAAATGTTATATGGGTGCACAAATGCTTGGAAAGCAGGTGTTGATGCCACAAGGAGGAAGTGAGTAGAATTGATTTAGGCAGGACTTGCAACAAAGCCTAGTTCCCTCTTGACATGCATAGGTTATGACTTGAGGATCTAGTCACTCTCTCCTAAATGTCATTCAGTGGATTCCATCCTTAGGAGGACGGGGAGGATCTCAGGGTGAGAGTGCTGTCAAATGTTTATCATCATCATCATCATCATCATCATCAACATCATCATCATCTTTAATTACTTATTAAGCGTCCTCCATCCGAGATGCTCCAGGCGATTTACATTGCAGAAATTATACAGGATAAAACACATACATACAAGTATTAAAATTAACATGGGTCAAATGCTCTAGTAAAAAGCCAGGTCTTATGTGCTAGGATAAAATGCCCTAAGTCACGCATGGCTCTCAAATAGGGAGGCAAGGAATTCCATAAGGCAGGGGCAGAAAGAGAGAAGACCCTGCGTCTGGTGCTTTCCAAGTGCACTTCCCTAGGACCCGGTATATAGAGCAAATCACGTTGGGATAGTCGTGGCGACCTCCGATGATGGTAGAAGGAGAGACGGTCTCTAAGATACAATGGACCCTGGCCATATAAAGTTTTAAAGGTCAGGACCAGCATCTTATACAAACCACGATACTCAATTGGGCACCAGTGTAGAAGCCGCAGCACTGGTGTTATATGGCATTTCATGGGCGTTTTTGTGAGTAACCTGGCTGCAGCATTCTGGACAATACAGAGCTTTTGGGTTGTAGAAATAGGAAGGCCAACATACAAGGCATTACAATAGTCCAGCCTAGATGTGACCGTGGCATGGATGACATGCATGGATGACATGACGTGGCATGGATGACATGGTTGCCAGAGCCTCATCCGACAGGTAAGGCACCAGTTGCCTCGCTTGTCATAGATAGAAAAAGGCCTGTTTGCTGGCAGCAGTGACCTGAGCCTCCATTGTCAGCTGCGAATCCAAAACGACACCTAGGCTCTTAATAGTGGTCGATGGAGATAGAGCAGCACCATCAAAGGTAGGTAACGGATGGATAGGACCTATCGGGCGGCCATGCCACAGGATCTCAGTCTTCACCAGATTCACCTTCAGTCTGCTAGCACGTAGCCAGTTCGACAAAGCCTCCAGGCATAAGGTGAAATTGTCAGGTATTGACATGTGTGTGTGCTGTTTATGTGTGTGTGTGCTGTTTTTAATTTGAAAAACACTCTCCTTACTATTGTGGTTGATGCTTGAAAACATCTCAAGGGTCCATCTCCTCTGACATTCCAAAGGTTCATCCTTAGATCTTAGGTTTGACCCTGAAGCCTCAGGCCTGGGATAACCATGCCCTGGCAACCCAATGAAGCTGTAAAAAAGGACATATGTTCTAGGACCAGGTCTACCATTAGGTAGGCGGCAGATTTGGGATATTTACCAACAAGAGGCAGGAGAATTGCCTGAAGGGATTTCACAACACATGAACAGCTTTCAGTACTATGATCTTGGCTGGAGAGACCTTTGCTTCTCTGCCTCAGGCAGTAAAATGTCTTGAGCAAGCTTTGGTCTGCTCCACTCCAATGGGAATATCTATATCTGCAAACAGCCCAGCTAAAGCTAAAGCACCAACAGCCAAGATAGGATGCGTGTGGAGAACCAAGTTCAAACCTCCACTCAACCATGACGCTCACTGAGTGAGTCTGAGCATGTCATGATTCCCCTGTTTAATCTAGCTGACAGGGTCATTGCATGTATAAAGCTATGGAGGATATCTGCAGCAACATGAAGGAAGCTTCAATTAGAAGATCACAAATGGAAATACAGATACCAGTGTCATGCCCTTATGTACCTCAACAAAACTAGATCAATAAGGTTTTAGAGAACCCTCTCAAGTCAAGAACACTGGTCATTTCCACAAGTGAGAAAACCTGTGGAACTCATAATATGCTTTAAAGGTGCTCTATCCAAGTTCTGGCTGCTACCTATCTTCATTACTAGTCTTATTATTGTTGCTACTGTTGTTGTTGTTGTTGTTGTTGTTGTTGTTGTTGTATACCTTCAACCTATGATGACCCTAAAAAAGCAAACACACTTGAGATTTTTATTTTGGCAAGATTTGTTCAAAAGAGGTTTGCTATCACCTTTCTCTAAGGCCAAGGGCACCCTGTGGGTTCCAAGGTTGGGCATGGATTCAAATCCTGGTCTCCAGAGTCATAGTCCAACACTCAGACTATATGCTGATGACCTTGACCTAACAACAGAAGCAAAAGACTTTGAAACAGTTGAAATCCAACTCACGAATGCCTTGAAAGATCTCTCCAGCTACTGCAAAGATAACCAGCTGAAGCCTAACCCTGCCAAGACACAAGTGTGTGCTTTGCACCTAAGCAACCGTGAAGCCAACAGGAAATTCAAAGTCACCTGGGAAGGTCAAGAGCTTGAACATTGTTTCCATCCTAAATGTCTTGGTGTCACCTTAGATAGAACACTAGCTTATAGGAAACATTGCTCGAACACCAAACACAAAGTAGCTGCATGCAATAATATCCTGCGGAAACATACTGGCAGCACATGGGGTGCAGACCCAAAATTAGTAAGAACATCAGCCCTGGCCTTGTCTTACTCAACTGCTGAGTATGCCTGCCCTGTTTGGCATAGGTCTGCCCATAAACTCTACAAGCTAGTTGGCATCCCCTCCCCTTCAATGTGCAATGGGAAGTTGCTGCTTAATGTGAGAGAAATAAGGTTGAACACTGTGAAAGCCACCCACTACATGGCTATCTGCCTCCTCCCAGTAGACTTAAATCAAGGAAAAGCTTTATGAGAACTACCACTCCTCTTGGCATCCCTCCGGCAACAGCAAGGCTATCCCTCTGGGCAGCTAAACCAGGAAACTCCAACTGGATGGTCTCCCACAAGGGTCTTCCTCCAGGGGAAAACAAGAATGGGCAACTTGGAAGTCCCTGAACAGACTCAGAAGTGGAGTGGGCAGCTCAAAAGACAACCTGGCAAAATGGCACTACCTAAAAGAATCCCACACCTTGTGTGACTGTGGAGCAGAACAGACAACTCCGCATCTGTATGCTTGTCCACTATGCCCTGCCTCATGTACAGAGGAAGAATTGTTGGAGGCTACAGACAATGCCATTGCTGTTGCCTGTTTTTGGTCAAAAGATATTTAGGCACCTGCGCTCCTTCTATTTTTATCGGTTGTATACTAATTTATGCAATGCTTTTGATATGAAATAAATAAACTCAGACTATTACGGTATGCTGGCTCCTAGGAGTGATGTTTCCTCACTCACAAACGTCTTGTCTTCCCACGTCCCTTACAAAGGAGATAGATAATGGTGCTTACTTGCCTATTTTACAATGTTGCATTAAAATTAGCAAGATCATACATACAAACAAATTATGATGTCTGATACATAGCCTAGTGTTGACTGGGAGCGTATAGCTGTCCTGTGTTTTACTCTGAACTTTAAATGTGCTATCTTATCCCTAAAATAGTACTCTTCACAACTCTATTAAAGCTCATACTTAGACCACTTCATGGGCATGGAAGCTATCAGAAATTACTGGCCAAATCATACCTTTGCCATGTCTATGGTGGTTTTTCCTCCTGTAAGTCAGATAGGATCCCAAGGAAAGGCTGCATTTCCTCCCATTTTCCAACTGAAATCCCTTTACATGGATGCAGTATGCACCGAACCAGGGATTGCCTACATGCAAAAGCATCTACTCTGTCACCGCACTATGGCTCTTCTCCCAAGAAACACTTCAGGCACTCCAAAAGTAATCTATAAATCTTAGCAATTTCCACAGGGATCAGTCACATTAGTCTGTTGCAGCAAAACTGGGAATGCCTTCAGTTGGGTCTTAAAGAGCACCTTTTTCAGGATTGTTGTGGATAGGAGTTTCAAGGGAAATCCACTTTTATCAGCCCATTTTCACAACTCTCCACAACTTCCCTGGTGCAGGGAAGAGGAGACATGGGCTTTGGCCTCACTCCACAGGTTGCCTACCTGCAGTTATCCTTTGCTTTGAACAGCTTGTTGTTATTCTAGAACTAGATCAATAAGTCTTTTGATGTATTGTCGAAGGTTTTCATGGCTGGAATCACTGGGTTGTTGTAGGATTTTTTGGGCTATAAGGCCCTGTTCTAGAGACATTGTTTCCTGACGTTTCTCCTGCAGCTATGGCAAGCATCCTCAGAGGAAGTGAGGTCTGTTAGAACTAAGAAAATAGGTTTATATATCTGTGGAATGACCAGGGTGGGACAAAGGACTCTTGTCTGTTGGAGCTAGGTGTGAATGTTTCAACTGACCACTTTGATTAGCATCTGATGGCCTGGCAGTGCCAGAGGGAATCTTTTGTTGAGAGGTGATTGGATATCCCAGATTTTTTCCTCTCTGTTGTTTTGCTGTTGTAATTTTAGAGTTTTTTTTAATACTGGTAGCCAGATTTTGTTCATTTTCATGGTTTCCTCCTTTCTGTTGAAGTTGTCCACATGCTTGTTGATTTCAATGGCTTCTCCGTGTAGTCCGACATGGTGGTTGTTAGAATGGTCCAGCATTTCTGTGTTCTCAAATAGTATGCTTTGTCCAGGTTGGTTCATTGGGTGCTCTGCTAAGGCTGACTTCTCTGGTTGAAGTAGTCTGCAGTGCCTTTCATGTTCCTTGATTCGTGTTTGGGCAATGCTGCGTTTGGTGGTCCTTATGTAGACTTGTCCACAGCTGCGTGGTATATGATAGACTCCTGCAGAAGTGAGAGGATCCCTCTTGTCTTTTGCAGAACATAGCACTCCTGAATAGCAGCCTTTCTGTAAACCCTTAGCCAGGTGATTACCTGCCACTTGCTTCCTCATCATGCTATGGAAAACCAGCACCTGCTCAATTTCAATCCATCAGGACACTTTTCAACAGGCAGAGAAACCCAGTTGGAGGGGACAGGGGTGGAATTATTTGACATCCCTGTGTCTTTATTGCCCTGCACGTCGCCCAAGTGCACATGGCTGTGCTCCAAAGCTTGGCAGCAGAATAGGGCCAGAGTTGGATGGGGGTGAAAGGGGAGAGAAGAAGCTATCTCAAGCTGGTGTAAAACGCTGTGCCAAACAGGTGGCACACTCCGGTTTTGGACCGCGAGATGGCAAAGTCACTGAGCACAACCTATGCTCTGTTTGAAGGGTAAGTTTCTTGTGCCGCAGTATGTAGATCTTGTACACTGTGTTTTACTTGCCCAGAATAATAAGCAGAGACATTGAGGAGGGGGATGGCAAGAGCAGAGAAAGAAAGAGGGAGGAAGAGATGCACATGATGGGTTTCTCCAGAGCTGTCTCACCATGGACTGAATGAGACTCAGCTTTTGGATCCTTTCAATAAAGTGTCACGGCCCAGATTAATTGTTTTTTTAAGGTGCCTGAACCTCATTGTCTAAACAAGGGAGCCTGTGTCCTCCTCATGCTGTGTATTCCCTTCTCTCTAACGGGATGTTCGTCATTGATCCTTTCCTGGGCTCAGATGTCTCCTAGACAGAAGCCGTGGCTCCCATCCATCCCAGCTGTGAGTAGGAGGCAGAATGGGAGGCTCTCACACAGCAGAGGTCAGGGCAGGCAGCCATTTTCCACCCTGCAAGTCAAAAGCCTTCTCAATAGTAGTGCTGGAGGCCAATGCAGCAGCAATGGTTGCCAGGAACAACCTGCATATCAGCACAGGAGGCACAGCAATGTTCAGGCTGAATAGTCAAGGGAAAGACAAGGCAAGCCGCCAGGACTCAGTCCATAGACTTCATGCCTCCTCTGCCATCTTCCTTCAGCCAGGAACATGCAGGCTACCCTAGATGGGTGGAGAAATTCAAATACAGTCTGGGGGTTAAACCTGGAAGAGCAGTCCAATTGTGAGTGGCATCCAAAGTCAAAGTCAAGAGCACCGTCAAGGTCATGCACAGTGCATATATCCAGAAGGAGGAGAAGCCAGGTAAGCAACAAGGAGGAATGCTTTGCCCCATGATATTAAAGGAGATGGCTGAGCAACCACACAGTTCCAAAGGGAATTGGGTCTACTGTTCATGGTTCATACCCTAAGGACAAAGACAGGGCAGAAGTAAAATCTGGGGTAAGGACACTTTTCTACTTCTGGGAAGACATGGAGAGCTGCCTCTACCCCTAGAGCAGTGGTTCTCAACCCTTAATTCAGTTCCTTATATTGTGGTGACCCCCAACCATCACAATGTTTTCGTTGCTACTTCATAACTCTAATTTTGCTACTGTTATGTAAACATCTGATATGCAGGATGTATTCTCATCCACTGGACCAAATTTGGCACAAATACCCGATACGCCCAAATTTGAATACTGGTGGGGTTGGGGGGATTGATTTTGGGAGCTGTAGTTTATTTATTTATTTATTTATTTATTTATCACATTTATATACTGCCTTTCTCATCCCGAAGGCAGTATATATGCTGGCATTTCTAGTTCACCTACAATCAAGGGGCATTTAGAATTCCACCAACATTGGAACTGAACCAAACTTGGCACCCATTACCAACAGGAAATAATGGAAGGATTTGGTGGGCATTGACATTGAGTTTTGGAGCTGTAGTTCACCTATATCCAGAGAGCACTGTGGACTCAAACAATGATGGATCTGGACCAAACTTGGCACAAATGTGTACACATTGGGGTAGTTTGGGGAAAATAGACCTTGAAATTTGGGAGTTGTAGTTGCTGGGATTTATAGCTCACTTACAATTAAAGAGCATTCTGAACCCCACCAATTATAGAATTGGGCCAAACTTCCCACACAGAACCCCCTTGACCAACAGAAAATACTGTATTTTCTGATGGTCTTTGGCGACCCCTCTGACACCCCCTCACGACACCCACAGGGGTCCCGACCCCCAGCTTGAGAAACACTGCCCTAGAGCCACGTTTTAACCATCTGTACCAATTAGATGGAACTGTCTACCATTTAACCATCTCGAACTGTTTTTTAAAATGTTCCAATTTCTCTCTCCTTATTTTGCTTTCCTTTTAGTTCTTAGCTGGCTCCAGTTGGTGCAAACTGAGTCCATAGTGTGAAAGTAATTTGCATTGAATTAATTCAGAGGAAAGTACTTTTGCTCTTCCCAGTGGATTCAGGCAAAGGCAACCTACTGCAGTCTCTCCTATCAATGGTGTCCTTCATTAATAATTTTTGTAATCTTGACTTCACTGATGTTGATGAGCCACACTTGTCCCATAGGTAGAGATAGATAGATAGATAGATAGATAGATAGATAGATAGATAGATAGATGGATATCAGTCTCCCCATTTGAAGAAGCTATAACAGCAGTATGTAGTGTTTGGCTTCCCATCCCAGCTGCTGCCCTACAAGTGCCCTCTCTGGCGGAGCGTTTCATCCAGCTGCTGGGCTAGAATGGGAAGCGTGTGCATCTACAGTGGAGAAAGCTGCCAGCAGAGAAGCAGACAATGGAGAGCAGTGTAAGGGATTACCTCCCTCCGCCAAGTGCTCTGCTCTGCCCTTTTGTCAGGCTTATAAATAGACTGTGCTAGTGGTGTTGGGTCTATTGGCTGCAATTGAGATGCTTCGGGCCTTTCAATAGAGCATTTCAGAGGAAGTGCTGCCAAACTTGGCCCGCTTGGGGCCTCCCAACAACCTCAATCATTGCCCGCTTTACCACTGTGGTTGTCAGCTCTCTGTTTCATGTCTGAGACAACAGTGCCATATGGTCCCTTTATTAACTTTCCTGGCTACATCAATATAATCCTGGGATGCATAGTTTTCTGTTTTGAATCATCTCTCCTAGGCTGACTCTGCACTGTAGAATGAATGCAGTTTGCCATCACTTAAACCAGTGGTTCTCAACCTTCCTAATGCCACGACCCCTTAATACGCTTCCTCATGTTATGGTGACCCCCAACCATAAAATTAGTTTCATTGCTACTTCATAACTGTCATTTTGCTGCTGTTATCAATAGTAATGTAAATATCTGATATGCAAGATGTATTTTCATACACTGGACCAAATTTGGCACAAAGACCCAATACACCCATATTTAAATACTGGTGGGATTGGGGAAGGGTATTGATTTTGTCCTGTGGGAGTTGTAGTTGCTGGGATTTATAGTTAACCTACAATCAAAGAGCATTCTGAACTCCACCAATGATGGAAGTGAATCAAACTTGGCACACAGAACTCTCACGACCAGGAGAAAATACTGGAAGGGTTTGGTGGGCATTGACCTTGAGTTTTGGGAGTTGAAGTTCACCTACATCCAGAGAGCACTGTGGACTCAAACAATGATGGAGCTGGACCAAACTTGGCACTAAATTCTCAATATGCCCAAATGAAAACACTAGTGGGGTTTGGGGAAAATAGACCTTGATATTTGGGAGTTGTAGTTGCTGGGATTTATAGTTCATCTACAATCAAAGAGCATTCTGAACCCTGCCAACAATTGAATTGGGCCAAACGTCCCACACAGAACCTCCACGACCAACAGAAAATACTGTGTTTTCTTGTGGTCTTTGGTGACCCCTCTGACACCCCCTCGCAACCCCTCCAGGGGTCCCGACCCCCAGGTTGAGAAACACTGACTTAAACGGTCATGGCTCAGCATTATGGCAGTATGGAAGCTGAGGTTTTACAAGGCCTTTAGTCTTCTCTATCAAAAAGTGTTGATGCCTCACCAAACTACACCTCCCAGGATTCCATAGTATTGAGCCATAGCATTTAAAGCAATGCCAAAATGTATTGATTCTACAGTGGAGATACATCCCAAGAGTTCTGGTACCTCACCAAACTATAAATCACAAGATTCTATCAACTAAAGTGGTATCAAACTGCTGTAATTCTACTGTGCCTAGATAAAAAGTATCTGTAAGGAACACATGCTCTTCTTCCAGTTCCATTTATTTCCCTTCCAAAGCCTTTCCCAGCCACAGAGGAAGGAAGGAAGGAAGGAAGGAAGGAAGGAAGACACTAAACACATTCCCCAGTCATTGGTGTGATTAATATGCCCTTCATGTGCATAACAAATAATGACTATTTTGGACTGAGAAGGGGGTAAAAGCACCCTAGAGAGTAGTAAATCTGGAGGAAACCAATAGGAGAAATCCACGCCCGGGAGAATGCTGAACTATACAATATCAGCTAGCAATTTAATCAGTTGGATGTTGTCTCTCCGCATCCTAGTCCTTCAGCTCAGCTCTCTGGAGTGAACCCAAAGACACTGAGCATACAGATATACACAAGACGAAAAGCCATAAATTGCAAGGAGAGGAAGCCAAGTCAGAAAGAAACATTTCCAGGGAATTTCCTGGAAGGACTGGGAAAAGTGCAGGAAACCGGCTACATGTGCCCCCCCCCCTGGGGGGGGGAGGTATATCATGTCCCCAAGACACTTTCCAGAAAATTATTTCCAAAATGTTTCCTGGAGGCATGGAAAGAAATGTCATTGGTTGATTTCCAGATTACTTCTTGTTGGGGGGGGGGGGGGGAGAGGCCTCTTTCCCAGACCTAAAATGAATACTTCCTCTACTTGGCTCCCATGGGGCAGTGGATCTCTTCAGATATTATTCCATGCTTTAAAACATGGGACCCCTGGGGGGATTGCGATGGGATGTTGGAGGGGTCGCCAAAGACTATCAGGATACACAGTATTTTCTGCTGGTCATGGAAGTTCTGTATGGGAAGTCTGGCCCAATTCTATCGTTGGTGGGGTTCTGAATGCTCTCTGATTGTAGGTGAACTATAAATCCCAGCAATTACAACTCCCAAATGTCAAGGTCTGTTTTCCCCAAACTGCCAACAGTGTTCACATTTGGACATATTGGGTATTCGTGCCAAGTTTAGTCCAGATCTATCATTGTTTGAGTCCACAGTGCTTTCTGGAGATAGGTGAACTACAACTCCCAAACTCAAGGCCAATGTTCACCTAACCCTTTCATTATTTTTTGCTGGTCATGGCCGTTCTGTGCGCCAAGTTTGGGTCAATTCCATCTCTGGTGGAGTTCAGAATGTTCTTTGATTGTATGTGAACTATAAATCCCAGCAACTACAACTCCCAAGGTCCAGAGAATGAAAATACATCCTGCCTATCAGATATTTACATGACGATTCATAAGAGTAGCAATATTCTAGTTATGAAGTAGCAACGAAAATAATTTTAGGGTTGGGGGTCATACAACACGAGGAACTATATAAAGGAGTCACGGCATTAGGAAGGTTGAGAACCACTGCTTTAAAAGAACTATCCAAGGTGCTGAAGCTACTTTGCCAATAAGGTTCAGCACCTTGGGTAGAACTTTAAGCTGAAGCATGATACTCATTCATCACCACATTGACATAGGAACCCTCAGCCACTCCTGTAGCCCTACCTATTGCATTTGAAGACTCTTAATCTTCTTTCCTCCAACAGGATTCTTCTGAAGTTCTGGCATGAAGGCGAACCAAAATAAATGTCTGGAACAGCACAGCCATTCCCATATGTGTTGACACCATCTGATCAAGCATTAGAAAGAGCATTCCTGCCTCTGTCCACATGCCATCTAGGATTGTACTTCTGCTCATAAGGACTCTCTCCTGCCTGACCAAAACCCAGCACTCAGCACTTATTCTGATAGCCCTCCACATCTCTTGAGGACTTGGCAAGCATCGATCCGATAATCCTCACCGACAACTGCGGCCAAATAGCACTGATGGCTAGGCAGGTCATGGCGGCCTTGGATGCACAGAAATCAAGAAGCCGCAGTGGCGGGCAGGTGCTACTTGGCAGGGGCTCTCTGGATGGATGCAAGGGGGAAGGAAAGATTTTTGCCCAGACTCAACATGCAAATGTGACTGATTGAATTTGCAGCCATCTAAGAATGACACCGGCAGAGAAGAGAAAGGGGCATGCAAGTAGGATAAGGGCAGCAACCTGATAAAGCACAGCAGGAGGAGAGGGAACCTTCTGTAAGCTTTTGGATTCCAGTTCCTATCAGGCCCAGACCTCTAGGCAATGATGATGACTCAGAGAAATGGTAGTATATTAATTTCAAGGGAAATTGACAGGTTCCATCCCAGCCCTACCAAATACAACTAGACAATCCCTGCTGCGGTTTATCATCATCATCATCATCATTATTATTATTATTATTATTATTATTATTATTAAACTTTATTTGTACCCTGCTAGCATCTCCTGAAGGACTCAATGCAGGTTACAAAGGCCAAGGCCTCAATACACAACATAACAATACACCTAAAGCAAATTAAAACAATTAAAGCAGTATTAAAACAAAACAACATGCAATAAACAATACATCAAAACACGATAAAACTGGGCCGGGCCAGAGTAAAGGGTACAGGATTAAAAAGTGCTGATGTGACAGGTGATATGTAAGGATTATAGGGCAAGTGCAGTGTGCAGTGTGCGGCAATCTTAATTCTAATAAAGTGCTTCTGGGACTTGATACTGGAGATTTCGTAATCGGGGAAGGCACATCGGAACAGCCAAGTCTTCAAGTTCTTTCTGAAGATTGCCAATGTAGGGGCCTGTCTAAGGTCTTTGGGGAGGGTGTTCCAGAGACGGGGGGCCACCACGGAAAAGGCCCTGTCTCGTGTCCCCACCAAACGCGCTTGCGACGCAGGCGGGATCACGAGCAGGACCTCTCCAGATGAACGTAGAGAGCGCATGGGTTCATAGACGGAGATGCGGTCATGCAGGTAGGGTGGTCCCAAACCATTCAGGGCTTTGTAGGTGGACTCTATCTGCAATAGCTTTCAAATGCTTTCATTTTGAGATCTACTTTTTTACCTGTAGAATGCATTGGAAACTGCTTCTTTCTAGATATGTTTGTAAGATTGCAAATGTCTTTAGTTCAGCCAGTGGTCCCCAATCTCCCTGCTGAAGATCAGGGACCTACATCAAGGAGGGACAGAAGAGAGATGGGGATTTACTAATGGATTTCTTTATTATTTTCAATAGTTCAGCATCAGTTTCCAGTGCCCATCTAATAATAATAATAATAATAATAATAATAATAATAATAATAATAATAACCAGCAAGAGGTATTGCTGGGAATGTGCAGAATTGATGAGAAACAACTGGAAAAGCTGACACAATACGAGGATTTAAAGACTGAACTGCAAAGACTCTAGCACAAGTCAGTCAAAGTGGTCCCAGTGGTCCCAGTGGTGACCCAGTGGTGATTGGTTCACTGAGTGGTGATTGGTTCACTGGGTGCAGCACTTTAAAACAATCAGCACTGATAAAATTACCATCTGTCTGCTGCAAAAGGCTCAGATATACATGCATTATTCACTGATACAACACATAGACCTAGACACTTGGGTAGTGTCCAACATGTGATCCAATACAACAGCCAGCATAGTGATCTTGTTTGCTGTGTACTAATCGTTTTGTGTATCACATAATAATAATAATAATAATAATAATAATAATAATAATAATAATAATACAAAATCCAGCATAGTGATCATGTTTGCTATGAACTAATCTTGTTGTGTATCAAATTATTATTATTATTATTATTATTATCATTATTATTATTATTATTATTATTATTTGAAACACAAGATGAGTTCACAGCAGACACTCTGCTGGCTGTTGTATTAGATCACACGTCGGACGCTTCCCAAGTCTCTAGGACTGTGTGATGTATCAGCGAATAAAGTGTGCAGATTCGAGTAAAGTGGCCTTCTGCAGCTGGCAGATGGTAATCTTGTCAACGCCGATTATTTTTAAGTGCAAGCCACAGTCTTTAGGCACTGCACCCAGTGTGTTGATCACCACTGGGACCACCTTGACTGGCTTGTGCCATAGTCTTTGCAGTTCAATCTTTAAATCCTCATAACGTGTCAGCTTTTCCAGTTGTTTCTCTCCAATCCTGCTGTCACCTGGGACTGCAACATCGACGATCCATACTTGTTTTTTAACACGATCGTGAGGTCAGTATTGTGCTCCAAAACTCTGTCTGTCTGAATCCGGAAGTCCCAGAGTAGCTTGACATGTTCATTTTCTGTAACTTTTTCCGGCTTGTGATCCCACCAGTTCTTTGTTGCAGGCAGATGGTATTTGTGGCACAAGTTCCAATGAATCATCTGAGCAATGGTGTTATGCCTCTGCTTGTAGTCCATCTGCGTGATCTTCTTGCAGCAGCTGAGGATTGTTATTATTATTATTATTATTATTATTATTATTATTATTATGTTTCTTAACACCTCTCCTCGTGGCTCGAGGTAGGTTACAATGCCAATAAAAACACATAATGATCTAAAAACATTCTATAAACTACACATATTAAAACATATTTCTATGCAAAATACATATTAACATGCACAGAACAAAGATTAAAACATAAGACACAAGTTTAAAATGCGTGTCTGTGTCCCATAGCCTCCAACATTTCACAGACAACAACTGAGCTACATGTAGCCAAACAGCATCAGAGTATGATCAAGATGGCAAAAGTTATTAATGGGAAATAACAGACAAGCTGGAGGAGGCTGTAGCAGTTTGCTTTTGCCTGAACCCACAGAAAGACAAAATTCCACCCGTTCCTCTTCTCCTTGTCTCTATTGACTTAACTGAGTCCAAAGTATTTTTTTGCTCTACATTTTGCGACAATTGAAGGAAGCAATAGATGAGAAAAAGTGGGAGAAAGGGAAAGAAAACAGGACATTTGAAAAGTGGAATGAAAGAGAATTAATCAGGATAGTCCCTACCAAATTAGACAGTTGGAGGATATATGTCCTTTCCCCAAAATTGCCAAAAACATCAAGCTTGGGAAATCTGGACCTTTTTGGACTCCAGAATTCTTCAGCTAGCATGATTAGTGGCTATTCTGGTCTGTGGTTTCTAACTATGGTTGTAATTTTTCAAAGCTCACCTTTTCAATTTACCCATGATTGTAAGAAAGACACTGCCTTATTCCACCTTCATGTTTATTTTTAATGTCGCACTATCGAGAAGCTGCCCTCTGTGACAAAATATCACTTTGTTTCTCTAAACCATTGCTAAGGTGCTGTATATGGTCAAAGCGGCTAGAGACATGTAAATCTGCAATCATACAACCAATTAAAACACAAGCTAAACATAAACAAAATAATTAGCCAGTAGTGAAAAGCATCCCTTGAAAAGCAAAATCTCCAAAGTCATACTTAAACAAAATAAAGGAAAACTTGGTCAAAGCATAGAACAGTTTCTTTTAAAGGACCTATAGCTCCCATAACTCCACACCAGCATGACCATATTGATGGGGGGATTCTGGAATTTTACAACATTTGGATTTGAACACCCTAATAAAAAAAGTAGTAAATAACATTTTTTGAGGTCTTTCTAAAGCCTCGGGGCCAAAACTAAACAGGCCCTGCATCTTCTAGATGTTTATATTGGATGAGTAGATATGGAAATTGTAACACAGTCTCCAGAGACAAACGAAACCTGGTGTAGAGGTCACTGTTGGGAGAGATTGCTCTCTGGGATATCACCATTTCAGTATCTATGAGGAAGCTATTTGGCAAGGAGCCTATGAGCATCTCCTCGTATCACAAGTGTTTTGAGTGCCCTCTTTGGCATGAGGCCGACAGGAGTTCACATGGCTTCTTGCCAGGGTGTTTTTTCATCTCCCCCCCCCCCCCCCCCCCCCCGCAGCCTGTGTGGCTCCTTTCGGCATCCTGCCCAGATGCAGAATATCCTCGAACACATAGGCGAATAGGAAAGGGCTCCAATTTTGTTTTTTGTGTGTTTATGAATTGCAAATGTGAGGAACTAAACCAAGCCTTTCCATGCTGTAGCGCAGGGCAATCTTATGGCCATATGCAGACCTCGAAAGATGTTTTGGTGGCCCTTGACACCTCCACCACCCTTCAACCAACTTTTTTTCTGACACAGATGAGGTAGATGTCTGATCCTGAAGGCAACAATGAATCTGTAAAACAGGCAAGTCTCCTCTGTACTGTTTAACATCATAAAATATCCATGTGAATGAATGAGAAATAGATTTCCAACCAATTGGGATATTTTATTTGTTGGTAATTCATGCAACCCTCCTGGAAATATCAGGGCTCAGAACTAGTCCCTGGACCTGCCTGGGTTGCATACCCTTACTTTAGAGCAGTGGCTCCAAATCTTTGGTTCTTCAGATGTTTTGGACTTCAGCTCTCACAGTTCACAACAGTTGGTAAGATGCCTGGGATTTCTGGGAGTTGAAGTCCAAAACACTTGAAGGACCAAAGGTTGGGAACCATTGCTCTAGAGAAGGGGTCCTCAACCTTTTTAAACAGAGGGCCAGGTCACAGTCTCTCAAACTGTTGGAGGGCCAGATTATAATTTGAAAAAAAAAACATGAATGAATTGCTATGTACACTGCACATACCTAATTTTTAGTGCAAAACAACCCACTTAAGAACAATACAATTATTAAAATGAAGAACAATTTTAACAAATATAAAATTATTATTTCAGTGGGAAGTGTGGGCCTGTTTTTTGACTGATGAGATAGGATTGTTGTTGTTGTTGTTGTGTGCTTTCAAGTCATTTCAGACTTAGGTTGACCCTGAGCAAGGGTAAATGACCCTGAGCGAGGGTAAATGACCTTGGAGGGCCGTATCTGGCCCTCAGGCCTTAGTTTGAGGACCCCTGCTCTAAAGCAACTATTCTCAACCACCGGGCCTCCAGATCTTTGGGACTTCAACCACCAGAAGTCCCATCCTCCTTGACCAAATGTTTTGGGGAAAAAAACCATTGCCCACCTTGAACCAAGAGATCACCCTAAGACCATAGCTCAGAAAAAAATGGACCACAGATTGGCAGGGAGGTCTGGGACTTGTGATTTAAAAAAAGGAGTTTTCCCAAACCTGCTTAAGAGGCCTTCATCCTGGAGCTACACAAGGAAGAGAAAATCCATCCAGAATGATTGCCCATTTCTGCCAGTTAATTGTATCTTCCCCTTTCCCCAAATTTCTCTTTGTGATGACAGGACTTGCTTGCAGGAGAATATATTAAAATTCAAAGTTATGCCCTGTGGGCTTTTTCCTCTATATATTTTTTCCCAAATCTTCCAAAGATCCATAAATCATTGTCTTTCACCAGCAAGAGACAACTCTATCATTCCACTCACTACACTCATTTCATCTTTCTTTGATTTCCCTCTTTTATAATTCTTTGTCATTTTTAAAGTATTTCTATCTATCCCACTCTTGAGGTTTTGGGGGGTACCAAGAGGTGGACACAAATATTCTAGGACAGGGACATTGGCTCATTAGTTTCCTGAGGGCAACATTTGATGCCAAGTGGCATATTCCTTTGGCTCTTCATTTGAGGCTTGAGTAACATCTATTGTTGCTCCTAGACAAATGGCTCTCACCATTCCCAGCGATCATATTATGTGCCTTGTTATTTCTGTGTTGGGAGAGGCTAAGGGCCTTTCCTCACAGCCTTATAATCCAGAATATCAAGGCAGATAATCCACAATATCTGCTTTGAACTGTGTACTTAGAACTGTGTTCCCAGTTGCTACTTGCACCAGTACAAGTCTTCCTTGTATGTATGTATGTATGTATGTATGTATGTATGTGTATATATATATATATATATATATATATATATCCAGAATTTTTTAAAAAAAACCATTATAAATCAGAAATCTTTCCAAGAATCACAACATCCTCCCCACTTACCTGGGAACTGGTTTCATTGAGTTCAATTGGCCTTCTTTCTGAAAAGACATCTACTGTGTTCATCTAATGCAAATACATGTTGAAGGCCCTTCCACACAGTCATATAACCCAGAATATCAAGGCAGATAATTCTCAATATCAGCTCTGAGTTATCTGTGTCCATCCCACCACATAATCCAGTTAAATGTGGATTTTATACAGCTGTGTGGAAGGGGCCTGAGTGTCTCTCATTTGGAATTCTGAAATCTGAAATGTTCCAAAATCTGAACTTTTCCAGCTGGGTGGCTGAGATAGTGACACCTCTGCTTTCCGATGGATCAATGTACACAAACATTGGTTCATGCACAACATTTATTAAAAATGTTGTATATACAATTGCCTTCAGGCTATGTGTGTAAGGTGTGTATGAAACTAAGTTAACATTGTGTTTAGATGTGGGACCCATCTCCAGATATCTCATTATGTACATATATCCAGACACAGATATTCAAAACCCGAGAGGGAATCCAAAACACTTCTGACAACAAGCATTTTAGATAAGACATTGTCAACATGTACTACTCACTGGGTATAGGATGTGGATGAGCAGGTATCATGTGGGGCTTGTAACATATCTGGTGGGAATGTAGCACTCATACACATAAAATCTCCCTAGTCCAAACCATTCTTTCAACAAAGATATACCTTTTATCCCTTTCCTTTGGCTAAGACAGGGATCCAAACAAATAATCCCTCTTAACAACTACCAACCCTTCTTAGTTCTCATGGAGATGCATTCCTGAAATGCCAATGAGCTAGCCACACTCTTTAATCAAATTCAAGAGGTTGTTGGAAAGCCAGAATGCGGTGTTGGTTTGAGCCTTGGACTATGATTCTGGAGACCAGGGTTCAAATCCCTATTCAGTCTGAAAAACTGTGTTTCTCATACTTATAGTAGCTCCACAATAACAAAAACTGCATTTCAGTGGTTTATCTGGGTTGTAATAGTGTTCTGGTCCCTAACCCGGTTGAATAAGCAGGAAACACCGGCATTATATGGGTCTCCCCCCCCCCCCCCTATTTTTGTGTTTCCCATAAGAGTTCATGAGTGACAACTGCTTTCGTCAAAAATATGACTGTTGTTTTTGGCCTCATTTATTTTGCCTGAGTCACCAACCACCCCTGAAAAGCAGCTGCTGAGAACATCTTGGGAGTTGAATTTGGTCCTCAAGCTGAAAGATGTTCTCCACTTTTGGACTTGCTCTTTAAGACAACCATCATCTTTTCGCCTTACTTTGCAGGACTGAGACAAGGTTTGCAGAGGCAATGTGTGCCAAATAGCCAATATGCTCCATAGACATGCAGACTGAACAAACAGGCCAAAAAATCCAGGTTATTTTCAACCACGTTGCTCACTGAATCCTCATGAATACAGATCAGTGAATGCAGTTTCAAACCGGTATATGAAAGTGGTTTCATTGTGCAGGGGATTACATAGGAAATCCTGGCCTGGATGGTGATTACGCAAACCACCGAGCATTGATGTGCACTAAGGGCTTTTGTTCATGCATTTTTGTAGCCATTTGTTGTCTAGTTGCCACAATTTGATACTAGCTTCAAAATGGTTGGTGTAGATGGGGACTGAGTCTTGATGGTTAATGCACCGTCACTATTGCTCATGGTTCTGGTCCGGCTTACCTATCTGAACGTATCTTTCCTTATGAACCATCTAGGGCTTTAAGATCATCTGAGGAGGCCCTGCTCTCGATCCCGCCTTCCTCTCAGATGTGTTTGGTGGGGACAAGAGACAGGGTCTTCTCAGTGGTGGCCCCTCAGCTATGGAACACCCTCCACAGGGATATAAGATCTGCTCCCTCCCTTCTAACATTCCACAAAATGGTTAAGACCTAGCTCTTCAAGAAAGCTTTTTCTACTGGAGCATAATTAGACATAAACAAATATATGGAATGACTGACGATAGAACTCGACAACGATTTTAGTAAAGAGACTCTGAGGACCTTGTTTCTACGGATATATTTGCTTTTTATATTACACTACCCATCCCCAGCCACGCATTGCTGTGGCCCATTCTGGTGATCTGGAAAATGAAGTAATGACAAAGTGTTGATTTCTAATATATGTAATTTCTTTCTGCTTGTGGGTAAACAGTATTTCTTGGTTTTGGTTTTGTTTTTGTTTTTGTCAGTGTTGATGTAGAGATGTTGATGTCTGGTTTGCCTACTCTGGAACATACAACATAGAATTGTCTTTCTTTAGCGGTCCCTTTCAAATCTGTGATACTATATCTCTCTGTGTGTGAATCATATATATCTATCTGTATCTATGGCTGGATGGCTCTTTGTCAGGAGGGCTTTGATTACGTTTTCTTGCCCTGGTGAAGAGAGTTGGACTGGATGACCTCAGGTATTTTCTGTTGGTCATAGGGTTCTGTGTGGGAAGTTTGCCCCAATTCTGTCATTGGTGGGCTTCAGAATGCTCTGTGATTGTAGGTGAACTATAAATCCCAGCAACTACAACTCCCAAATGTCAAGATTCTATTTTCCCCAAACTCCACCAGTGTTCACATCTGGACATATTGAGTATTCGTGTAGAGTTTGGTCCAGATCAGTGGTTCTCAACCTGGGGTCCCCATATGTTTTTGGCCTACAGCTGGTAAACTGGCTGGGATTTCTGGGAGTTGTAGGCCAAAAACATCTGGGGACCCAAGGTTGAGAAGCACTGGTCCAGATCCATCATTGTTTGAGTCCACAGTGATCTGAACGTATCTTTCCGGGTGTAGGTGATCTCCGGGTGTAGGTGAACTACAACTTCAAAACCAAAGGACACTGCCCACCAAACTCTTCCAGTATTTTCTGTTGGTCATGGGAGAACTGTGTGCCAAGTTTGGTTCAATTCCATTGTCGGTGGTGTTCAGAATGCTCTTTGATTGTAGGTGAACTATAAATCCCAGCAACGACAACTCCCAAATGACAAAATCTTTTTTTTTTTAGTGAAGGACATACATGTTAGGTGTCTTGTGTCCAAATTTGGTGTCAATTCATCCAGTGGTTTTTGAGTTCTGTTAATCCCACAAACGGACATTACATTTTTATGTATATAGATTTTAAATGTTGAATTATTTTTATAATTGTTCTAATTGCATTTTGATATTTGTTATGGCATCGAATCACCGCTGACCGTGAACCGCCTTGAGTCACCTCTGGCTGAGAAAGGCGGTATACAAATGCAGTAAATAAATAAATAAATAATAAAATGTATAAAATAAATTAAAATAAATAAATAATAAAATTCTGGCCCTCGAGGCAACCTTGGATAGAAACCTCTCCATCCTGTGCCCTGTAAGGCATGTAAGCACACCTGATTGCCAGGTGGCATCCTGGTCTCACTGCATCGGCAGGCCTGGCAGAATAAATCCATCCTTTTATCACATGCGGCAAGTCCAGGTAATTCCCCCCTCTGCTGCAATCACTTTGGTCCCAGCCACCACAAGTGTCCTTTGAATGCTATAGAAAGAAAACACCCCCAAACGCAGCCGTCCCACACCAAAGTGAAGGTGGAAGGAGATGACTCAGGAGAGATAATGAACCAGATCAGAGGAGGCGAGGGAGGAGGCTGGCTGCAGCAAAAGAGAGAGCTTGCAGGTGGGGGGGGGGGGGCTGAATTGGAGAAGGAAAGAAACACTTATCCTTCAGGCCTACACACAGACACATACACCATCCCATTAGTCATAATGCAACAGCTGGAGTTGATGTGTCAGCACCCCCTCTTCTCTTTTCTCCCCCCGATTTGTGACTCATCAAAAACCGGAAAGTTTTGAAGGCGATCTCTGGTGCAGATTGTTTGCAAAGGGATATTTTTATCCCTTTTGCTCTCTGGACTTTATGTGTGGCAGAAAGGGAACTTTTCATCTAAGAACTGGGGCAAAGCAAGGAGCAATTTGGCAATGGAGACAAAGAAGAAGTGGAGGAAACACAGGACAGCTTCATTATCTGAGGCTGTAAATGGAAAAACGACTTGTATCTATATATGCGCACACACAGACTAGCAATGAATCTTTCTCTGCTTTCATGCCGGAGCTACGTTTCGCTTTGCTGTTCAGCCTCTCCAAAATCTAGCTGCACATCCATCTCATTCCCATCTCCATTCACCTTTTGTCTTTTTGGATCCCCGCTCCACCTTCCCTTGGAGCATCCCTTTCAACAGTGTCCTTTTTCTGCATTCAGGACCATTGGACATTCCTGCAGAGCTGCAATTGCGCACATTTATGCAGTGCTTCCCTCTCCTCCTCCTCCCCCTTGTTCTGCAAGGCGATCGGCCCAGGGATCCAAAGAGCTTTGACGTTCCTCTCCCTATGGCAAACACACGTACACACATTATCCTGATTCAGCCTCAAAGAGGAGGTGAAGGGGCACTGCACACACACGTGCATGCGCACACATACACAGAGGGGAGGCCTTGGAACAACGAATAAGCGAAGCTCTGTTCCTGCAGCCCCTTCTTCCGAGGAGGAGAGCAGAGGCAACGCATGACATCATCCCTCCTCCCACTCAAAAGAGCTTTTCTGCAATGTTCTGCCTGAAGCCTGGATGAAATGGGAACAGGCCACTGGATCCCATGTTTGGCTTGTACTAAGGGCCTGAGAGGATGTGGCATGCCCAAGGTCATCCACTGGCTGGTAACAAATGAGCAAGGATTCAAACCTGGTCTTCAGAATCAGGGGAAATCCTGGAATATATCCATTCCTGGATTCAGGGATGCAAGAGCTATGTTGCGGAGAAGAAGCTCAACATTGATTGATAATGATGATGGGAGTTGGAGTCTCACCACATCCAGAGAGCTGTGTGATTTCCACCCAAAGCCAAAGGCATGGCTTTCCTCCTAATTATTCAAATGGCTTAGCCTCCTTGCCAGGCTGCATATGCCAACATCCTTGCCCATTCGCTAGGCAGTCTATGGCTGATGGGAGTTGCAGGCGGCCAAATCCGGGGCTGATGGGAGTTGTAGGTGGCCAGATCTGGGGCTGATGGGAGTTGTAGGTGGCCAGATCTGGACTGATGGGAATTGTAGGCAGCCAGATCTATGGCTGATGGGAGTTGCAGGTGGCTAGATTTGTGGCTGATGGGAGTTGTGTGTGGCCAAATCTGGGCTGATGGGAGTTGTAGGTGGCCAGATCTGGGCTAATGGGAGTTGCAGGTGGCCAGATCTGGGGCTGATGGGAGTTGTAGGTGGCCAGATCTGGGCTGATGGGAATTGTAGGCAGCCAGATCTATGGCTGATGGGAGTTGCAGGTGGCTAGATTTGTGGCTGATGGGAGTTGTGGGTGGCCAGATCTGGGCTGATGGGAGTTGTGGGTGGCCAGATCTGGGCTGATGGGAGTTGTAGGCAGCCAGATCTATGGCTGATGGGAGTTGCAGGTGGCTAGATTTGTGGTTGATGGGAGTTGTGGGTGGCCAGATCTGGGCTGATGGGAGTTGCAGGTGGCCAGATCTGGGCTGATGGGTGTTGCAGGTGGCCAGATCTGGAGCTGATGGGAGTTGTAGGTGGCCAGATCTGGGCTGATGGGAGTTGCAGGCAGTCTGATCTGAGGCTGATGGGAGTTGCAGGTGGCCAGATCTGTGGCATATGGGAGTTGTAGGTGGTCTGATCTGGGCTGATGTAATTGTAGTAGCCAGATCTGTGGCTGATGGGAATTGTAGGCAGTCAGATCTTGGCTGATGGGAATTGTAGGTAGCCAGAACTATGGCTGATGGGAGTTGCAGGCAGCCAGATCTGTGGCTGGTAGGAGTTGTACCTGACCAGAAATTTTGCTTGGCAATTTTCATCAACCCAAGACTTGGTCAGGTTGCAACTCCCATCAGATGGAGCTGGCCATCTGCAACACTGGCAAGAATTACTTTTGCAGAGGGATAGAAATTGCTTTTCCTACCTCTCATTAAAACATACCAGAATATGCCCAGTGGGTGCACAGAAATGCCCTTCATACCTTCATTGCAGGATATCTTGCAAATGTCCTGATTTTGGAGGGGTAGTTCCAATTAACCTTTGCCATTCCATTTTCAAATGTCCTAGTTTCTCCGTTGTCTATTTTCCCTCCTTTGTCCTCGGTTTACTTCAATTGCTGCAAACTAAGTGCAAAGTGCAAAAATAGTTTGTATTCATTTCACTCAGTGAAAGGAGAGCCTCGCCTTCCCAGTGGACAAAAAGAAAAAGCCAACTGCTGTCATCTCTCCTAGCTTTTAATAAGTTTGGCTGTCTTGAGCACTATTTGATTTTGTCCACACGTGCCCCAGTTTTTGGCCATGAAAGGTTGACAGGTATGGTCTAGCTTACTCTCAAGGAAGTGTGCAAAGGATATATTGCTGAAAGCCTTCATTAATACGGCCAGAACCCCCCTGCCAGCATGACTAATTCATAGAAAACGCAATACACCATAGAATTCTGGGAGTTGTTATTCCCAAAGTCTCCATCCCAGGCTCCATCTTCATACTTGTGGACACAGGTGATCTCACGCAGTGCTTCCACAGGTTCTCCATCAGAGATCGCTTGCCCTTTCCTACTCAGTACAGCCTCCCAACTTAAGAACATTGCCTGGCACAAGTCTTCATGTTTCCCTCCTGTCCTTCACTCCAAAGCAGAAACTTGGCAAATGCAATGATTTGTTTATAAAGAACCAGCTTGAAAGCCATCACAACAAAAGGCATCGGGCCGAGCTCTATTTATATCACTGTGTTCACAGCACAGAATTATGGGCAGCAGGAATTCATTGCCGCGATGGAACTGTCATTTCCCCCTCTTTTGCTATGCACCTGCTTCTCCGCCAGAGCCTCGGATAGCCATGTGTCCTACTTTAACAGTTCTCTAGTTGATGAGCTGATTTAATATATTTTTTTTCCTCCGGAACTTTGTAAGAAGAAAGACCAGTGGATATGGTTCTGGAAGTGGTTCATTCCCAGCTAACATCTGGAAAGCGGATGGAGCAAACAGATGCAGAAGACAGGATTCCAAGAAGGAACAAGTTTTGAAATATTCTCTTCTACACAAACATGAAAGGCTGTTTTGTGTATCTTTGAATTTTTTGTGACTTATGGCACTTCTATCATGAAATTTTTTGGGGCTGAGTGTGTGTGACTCACCCAAGGTCAGGCAATTGGTTTTCCATGTATGAGCAGAGAATTGAACGCTGATCTCCAGACCTGCAGTCAGTTGCTCTAACTAATCTACTACAAAAAATGATCTAGTATTTATTCTGATAACCTGTCACATTGCTAGGGCTCTACCTTGTTTAGATAGAGATGAATCAAAACTCCCCGTTTAAACAAACAGTTTAATTAAAACAGCACTTACTTACTTGCTGGCTGTTTTGATAGTCCAAAATATAAAACACAAAGATAGCACGCAGCTACAGAATAAGCAAAACTGATAGCAAAAATAACTTTGTAGTCAAAAGGGTCCAGTCCAATGGTCAAATGCTGAGAGTTCAATAACAGAGTCTAGGAATCAAGAGTATACTGTAGTCAAAAGCCAGTTCAAAGGTTCAAGGTTCCAGGATTCCAAGATTACAAGAAACATGTCAGGACACCGAAAATCCAACAGACCTGGGAGGAAAACCAACAACATCCACCACCAAAATGCAACAAATACTTTTCTCCCAAAGATAAGTCTCAAAGTTAGCTCCTTAAATCCAGTAACACTCAGCTGCAACCCATCTCCTGCACACCTCCACCCTTAATTGCTTTTACCTGTAAACTGTTACTAACAAACTACTCAGCCCTTTAGAACCAAGACTTACATTAACCCTTCCATCACCAACTGCCAGGTCTACCACCACCAACCGCCATCAACTATGGAACATATGACTCAACCACAGCTTGCTCTGGGTTTAAGTCTGAACTTTATTTATTTATTTATTTACAGCATTTATTTTCTGCCCTTCTCACCCCGCAGGGGACTCAGGGCAGATTACAATGTACATATACATGGCAAACATTCAATGCTGTAGACACACAACATATATAGACAGACACAGAGGCAATTTAACATTCCAGCTTTTTGTCTTGAGGGTATTTTGTCCACCAGGGGAACTGTTGCTTCACCGTCCATTTGTGACACTGATGAAGTACTTCCTCATTCTTTGCATACTTGCTGGAGATTTTTATGGTATTGTAAATTAGTTAAATTTGCCTCCCCACATAAGCGGTACCTAAATTTCCTACTTGACAGATGCAACTGTCTTTCGGGCTGCAATGGTCGACAGCAAGCTACACAAAATTGATCTGAAGCTCACTCCAACCCGGGCTGGCTTTGAACTCATGACCTTTCAGTCAGTAGTGACTCCCAGCCAGTTGCGCCACAGTCCTGATGCTTGGAAGGCACTAAGCAAAATATAGTGACAGGATATATCCTGTCCATTTGGACCACACATTTCAAATTGGACTTAAACTTGGAATAGATACATTCTTCCCCTCTCTCAATTTCTCCAATACACACTGGTATGGAAGAGCCATCAGCTGCTACTGGTTGGATTCCACTCAGACACCACCAGCAGCAATAACATCTGTTCAGGCTTTCTCCACCTTTACAAACACACACAGCTGGGAGTCCTTCTCCGCCCCTCTAAGAAAAGGGAGAAATCATCCCATACAGATGCCCAAATTCGCTCTGTGCTTCCCAGCACTTTTTTCAAAAACCCGTTAATATATTTCCTGAGCGGCTGCCAACTTTCCTCATCACAGCCTATCTGGCCTTATCGTGCCCAAACGGAGGCGATTTTCTGAGAACCATATTATCTACTCTTCCCTGAATGGACGGCGTGGTATCGTTCCAGCATCTAAAGAGAATTCTCTGGCGATAGCAAGAGACGGCTGAAAAGATGGATTTTTAATGTGTCAAGGAGATCACTGTCGGGCTTCAATGTGGCATGTGGCAAATGGGGGGGGGGGGGGGGGGAGAAGGTCAATGGTTTACCTTCATCTTTAGCCAGTACAAGAAGAAAGAAAGGTATTGGCAGCTTTGAGAGGATATGTAGGATGCAGCAATGTTCTCATGCTAGCTTGGTATTATTTAAAGCAAGAACAAACATACTGCAATGCATGAGCTCCTAGGACTGTTTTTGTGGTTTCCAGGGATCCTCATGGGTAAAAGCATGTTATCCTAAAATAACCTTTAGGGCTGTGGAGAGCTTTTCCACCATATTTACAGGGCCTTCAGAGGTCTATATACACAGTCAACCCTCCATTTTCTCTGGAGTAGAGATGCAAGACCCCTGCAAAAGTGGAAAAGTGTTATTGTTAATGTTTATTGCTTACTTTTGCTTATGAGTTTATTTATTGTTTTGTATTATTGTTGTTACTGTTTATTGTTGTATGGTGGGCTCGGCCTCATGTAAGCCGCACTGAGTCCCTTGGGGAGATGGTAAAAAAAAAAGGTAAAGGTAGTCCCCTGACATTAAGTCCAGTCATGTCTGACTCTGGGGTGTGGTGCTCATCTCCATTTCTAAGCCAAAGAGCCAGCGCTGTCCGTAGACACCTCCAAGGTCATGTGGCCGGCATGACTGCATGGAGCGCCCTTACCTTCCCGCCGGAGCAGTACCTATTGATCTACTCACATTTGCATGTTTTCGAACTGCTAGGTTGGCAGAAGCTAGGGCTGACAGCGGAAGCTCACGCCGCTCCCCGGAATCGAACCTGCGACCTTTCGATCAACAAGCTCAGCAGCTCAGTGCTTTAACCCACTGCGCCACCGAGATGGTAGCAGGGTACAAATAAAGTTTTATTATTATTATTAGTTTTATAAATCCATGAATAAATCAAATTGGTATATTTTTACCTGAGAAAATACCTCCCTGGGAATGGTTGGTTGGTTGGTTTCCCCCTGACATTAAGTCTAGTCATTTCCGACTCTGGAGTGTGGTGCTCATCTCCATTTCTAAGCCGAAGAGCCAGCATTGTCCGTAGACACCTCCAAGGTCATGTGGCCGGCATGACTGCATGGAGTGCCATTCCCATCAGAGCAGTACCTATTGATCTACTCACATTTGCATGTTTTCAAACTGCTAAGTTGGCAGAAGCTGGGGCTGACAGTGGAAGCTCACACCGCTTTCCCCAGATTTGGACTTGTGACCTGTCGGTCAACAAGCTCAGCAGCTCAGCGCTTTAACACACTGTGCCACCGGGGGCTCCCTGTGAATATCTAGGTCCTCGAGCACAAGTGTATGGCCATCTTCTGCTGTAAGCCTACCATATAATCATAATGAAGGACCCAGAGACTCCCAGGGCCCTTCCACCCAGCCCTATGTCCCAGAATATCAAGGCAAAATAACCCATAATATCTGCTTTGAACTGGGTTATCTGAGTCCACACTCAGATAATGTAGGATTTTCTGCCTTGATATTTTGGGATATAGGGCTGTGTGGAAGGGCCCCGAGAGAGATTTTCTATCTAGGAATCTTCCAACACGACTCTGTGATAAATTTCTGGCCGAACTTGTTCATAGAGTTGCACTGGAGAACTGAGAGATTCCTCGAGGTTATGTTTTAATAAAATATGTAAACAATCAAATCCACAGAAGTCAAACCCACAAATCCGAAGGGCCAATCATCATTATCATCATCATCACCTTTATTTATATCCCACCACCACCTCCCCAAAGGAAATTTGCCAGTTCTTGTCTCTTCCTCCCATTCTCACCTTTCTTCCGTAACTTCAAATTGAGTGCAAAAGCAGTTCATGTTCTGTTAACTTAGAAGGAAGTGAGAGGAGAGGACTGGATGGAGCCTCGCCCTTCCCTGTAGGTTCAGGCAAAGGCAAACTGCTGTAGCCTTTCCTAACTTCTCTATTCTTTACCAGTAAATTTTTGCTATCTTTACCACACATAGAATCATAGAATTGGAAGATTCCTTGTGGGCCATCCAGTCCAACCCCCTGCCAATTATGGCATTTGACCACATGTGCCCAGGTTGTCACATTGGATAATATGCAGGAGAGCAGGGCAGGTGGGATTTATACCATGAAACGAGTGGTGCTTGGTTCTTGTGGGTTTTTTCGGGCTATATGGCCATGTTCTAGAGGCATTTTTCCTGACGTTTCGCCTGCATCTATGGCAAGCATTCTCAGAGGTAGTGAGGTCTGTTGGAACTAGGAAAAGGGGTTTATATATCTGTGGAATGACTGGGGTGGGGCAAAGAGCTCTTCTCTGCTGGGGCTAGGTGGGAATGTTTCAACTGACCACCTTCATTAGCATTTGAAGGCCTGGCTGAGCCTGGGGGAATGCTGGACCACTCCAACAACCACCATGTCAGACTACACAGAGAAGCCATTGAAATCCACAAGCATGTGGACAATTTCAACAGAAAGGAGGAGACCATGAAAATGAACAAAATCTGGCTATCAGTATTAAAAAAAACTCTAAAATTACAACAGCAAAACAGCAGAGAGGAAACAACCAGGCACATCTTAACACCTCTCAACAACACATTCCCCCAGGCTCAGCCAGGCCTTCAAATGCTAATGAAGGTGGTCAGTTGAAACATTCTCACCTAGAACATGGCCATATAGCCCTAAAAAAAACCCCAGAAGAACCTAGTGATTCCAGCCATGAAAGCCTTCGACAATACATTGACCCATAGAAACAGAGCAAAGAGAATAAATTGGTATCTTTTGGTGTGCAGTAAATGCCCTTCACTTTGCGAACCAATAAGCATGAGCTCCACCTAGTGGTTTAGGAGTCTCCAAACTTCAGTATCTTCTCCAAATAGTAAAACAGCCTGAAGTCTTTATCATGTCGGCCTGTTCTCTCCTAGTAATCAGGTTGTTTAAGCAAATGGAAATATACCATTATTGGAAGGATTACATTCACACCTCGCTGCTATTGTGCTATGTTGGCACATTGGTGCTGTGAATTCCTTGGATTGCTCTTTTGGACAGCCTCACTTCCTACCCCTGTTCTACTTCCTACCCAGCATATGCAAGCTGTGGTTTTGGGGGTTTTTTTGTTTTGTTTTGTTTTTTTTACTGCAATTGTGCAGTTTCACCATGTTGGCAGTCTTGCAGCAGCTTCCTCTGCTTTGCAATATTAGAACTGCAGCTGAAGTAAAATATCACACAAGGAACAGAAGCATAACAGCCAGGCCCGTAGCCAGGATTTTGATTCAGGGGTGCTGAGTTTGATTCGGGGGGGGGGGGTGAGGATCTACCCTAGCAAACCTTTTGTATCATTATCCCAATAGCCCCATGCATATGGATATATTGAGCATGGTGATCAGATCATGATATAGGAGCCCGCGGTGGCGCAGTGGGTTAAACCCCTGTGCCGGCAGGACTGAAGACCGAAAGGTCGCAGGTTCGAATCCGGGGAGAGGCGGATGAGCTCCCTCTATCAGCTCCAGCTCTTCATGCGGGGACATGAGAGAGGCCTCCCACAAGGATGATAAAAACATCAAAAATCATCCGGGCCTCCCCTGGGCAACGTCCTTGCAGACGGCCAATTCTCTCACACCAGAAGCGACTTGCAGTTTCTCAAGTCGCTCCTGACATGACAAAAAAAAGAGATCATGATGTAATAATATAATAATAATAATAATAATAATCCTTTATTTATACCCTGCTAACATCTCCCGAAGGACTCGGTGCGGCTTACAAGAGGCCGAGGCCCAACACATCAATAAAACAACAGCATAGCAAATACAACAATAAATAAACTCATAAAACAGCAATAAACATTAAAACAATAGCAATAAACATTAGACAATAACACCACAACACATTTAAAACTAAGGCTGGGCCAAATGTAATGATTTAAATTTTTAAAATGCTGAGCGTGACAGGTGAGATGGATAGGTTTTTGGAGATAGGTGCGGTGTGCAGACAATCTCTAGTAAAGTGCATTTGGGACATGATACTAGGAGTTTCCTATTCTGGGAAGGCACACTGGAACAACCACGTCTTCAAGCTCTTCCTAAAGACTGCCAATGTTGGGGCTTGTCTGATGTCCTTGGGGAGAGAGTTCCAGAGTCGGGGGGCCACCACAGAGAAGGCCCTGTCCCTCGTCCCCACCAACCGCACTTGCGACGCAGGTGGAATCGTGAGCAGGGCCTCTACAGTTTAAATAATGTACCCATAAGGCCTTCTCGCGGACCACCCTGATAATTTCAGGGGGGGCTGAAGCCCCTCAAGCCCCCTCCCCTCCCGGCTACATGCCTGGTAACAGCAGGAATACTGGATAACAATAAGGGAGTCTTGGGGAGTTGTGGACTAGAAGCCCAGGGCCACAACTGGGTGATGGCTACTTACGACCTTTGAGCCAGGCTTTCCCTACCCTGCTTTATACAGCGTGTAGGGCATTCCACCTGACCTCCTCTGTCCTATCTACACAAACAGGATCCTTTGCCAGTCTCTCTGGTAGTCCTTGGAAGTTTCCTCCTTTTGCCACAGCTGGTGCTCATGCATAGGTCAGATACTAGTTTGACACGGCTACATTCAAGAGCTGCTGCTTGCAGGGATTGGTGAGTTCAGACTATCTTTGTGTCAGAAATATTTATAGCCTAACATCCCACTTTTCCGAAGATTGGGGGGGGGGGGGGGGCAGAGGTGAAGAAGAATCCCAGGCTGTTAACACAATCCCTTTCAAGCTATTTCTCCTAGCTCTACTTGAGCAAGGTGCTTGTTTATATAGAGCTATTGTCCTCTTAACCCTCCTATACACCTGTGAAGCATGGACTGTCTACAGAAGTCACATTCAACCTGGAACAATTCCATCAGTGTTGCTTCCAAAAAATCCTGCAAATCTCTTCAGAAGACAGGTGGACAAATGTCTGCATGCTGGAAGAAGCAAAGACCAGCAGCATTGAAGCAATGCTCCTACACCATCAACTCCCCTGGACTGACAACGTCATCTGAACTCCCAATCACCATCTCCCATAACCCACTGCAGTGGCGCAGTGGGTTAAACCCCTATGCCGGCAGGACTGAAGACCAACAGGTCACAGGTTCGAATCCGGGGAGAGCGCGGATGAGCTCCCTCTATCAGCTCCAGCTCCTCATGCGGAGACATGAGAGAAGCCTCCCACAAGGATGGTAAAACATCAAAGCATCTGGGTGTCCCCTGGGCAACATCCTTGCAGATGGCCAATTCTCTCACACCAGAAGTGACTTGCAGTTTCTCAAGTCGCTCCTGACACACACAAAAAACCCCATCTCCCAAAGCGGTTACTATACTCCCAACTCAAGAATGGAAAATATTAGTGGACAGGAAAGAATATTTTAAAATGGGCTTAAAGTCAACCTTAAAAATTGTGTCATAGACACCAAGAACTGGATCAGCTCTCTAACAGGAGGTCAGCTGTGACCAACAGTGCTGCAGAATTTGAAGAGGCATGAATGGAGGGTGAAAGTGAGAAATGTGCCATGAGGCAGATGCATCAAGCCAACTCTGACCAGGACCACCCTCCACCTGGAAACAGATGTCCTCACTGGAGAGAACATGCGGATCAAGAATAGGGCTCCACAGCCATCTACGGAGCAAGACACTACATTTGGAGGACCATCATCCTCGGGCTACGAGGAATCGCCTAAGTACTTGAGCAGGTGATACCACGTCTAGTTAAGCTGCACACAGTTGTAGACATGGGATAATTTTAGTTTAAAGGTTCAGCATGACTCAAGATACCTCTTCTACGCTATAGAATGGATGTAGTTTGACCCCACTTTAGCTGCCATGGCCCAATGCTGTGGAATAATAGGAATTGTAGTTTAGCATTTTCTGCTATATAGTGGTGGCTCATCACCAAACTACAATTCCCATTATTCCATAGCATTGAGTCATGGCGGTTAAAGTGAGGTCAAACTGCATTCATTCTACAGTGTAAATGCACTATCAGTAAATATTCCTATCTCTGAGTGGAGGAAACAGGAGTGTATGATAGTTTGAAGGCCTGCAGAGTGTTGAAAAATTACTTGTTTGTTTTACAATGCCTAGTATTCCCCAGCCGGCTTATAATGATTCTAAGCTGTGTGGATAATGGGGACAGGTCAGATTTCTAAGCCCTTTTCAATGTAACAGGGCAGCAACAATACACGTTATGAATAATACAGGTGCTAATTACCCAGGTGACTGAGGAGGGCATGGTTGCAAAGGCAGAACATTTGGACCTGAGAAGCACAATGGAGCAAGTCATGAAACAAGGAGGAATACTCACAGTGTCCCTTGCTAACCTTTCAGGCAGACGGAAAAGCATCAAGAGCTCCCTTTCTCTGCAGAGCCCTCCTTTTAAACCATTGCATGAATTAAGTCAAATCAGCAGATAATCCCCAACCCCCACCTCTGCCACGTCCAATCTTTCCCCTTTACATGCCATGGAGTAATGGGAGAGTCAGCTATTTAATGTCACGGTTAGAAAGAGCTAGGAAAGAAAGATGGAAGCTTGGCTCACTTACTGTGGCTAAGGAATGAGGTCTTCATGTGTGGGCAAAAAAGGTGTTCTTGTGTGGAGCGAAAGAGGGCGATCAAGAATACAAGAGCTTTACCTGTTGAATTTCAGCATGATACTAAGAATGTTCCTCTTTTCTAGATTGGTTGCAGAAAACAGTCATAAGTGCAAAATAAATGAGGCCACCCTATAACCCATTTCTGGGTGGAAAGGGGTGTTATAAATAAAATAAATATTATATTGTGTACAGAATTATGCTCGTGCCAGTCATAGACTCCAAAGTTTTAATAGTACAGTGTTCCCTCACTTATTGCGGGTATTACGATCCAGGAAAAGTGAACCACGAGGTAATGAGGGAACACTGCATGTTCTATCTTCTTCATGGTTTGGAAGGTGAATGAGTGTATTGCTCCAAAATAAGAATCCTTCCCCATCCAAATGAAATTTCACTTCAATCCCCACATTTCTAGCATTGCTGTAACCTACAATTTTAACTGGACCAATGTATGCATTCAACGGAAAGAGTTAGATGTTATCAGGGGAATGCAAATGCAAGAATATAAGGATAATAGGTATTAATGATGTCCCTGGTGGCACAATGGGTTAACCTGCTGAGCTGCTGAACTTGCTGACCAGAAGATTGCCAGTCGGAATCGGGGGAGTGGGGTGAGCTCCCACTGTTAGCCCCAGCTTCTGCCAATCTATCAGTTCAAAAACCTGCAAATGTGAGTAGATCAATAGGTACCACTCCGGTGGGAAGGCAACAGCACTCCATGCAGTCATGCCTTCCATATGACCTTAGAGGTGTTTATGGACAATGCCAACTCTTCAGCTTAGAAATTGAGATGGACACCAATTCCCAGAGTCGGACATGGCTGGGGAAAACCTTTACCTTTAACTAGGTATTAAAGATTTTTAATGTCTCACTCTCTGCAATGTTAGACATTTGGGGATTGGTGAGAAAAAAATCAATGGGGGACAAAATACTTATTTGAGGGTAAATGTCCTTATATCCCTTCCCACATAGCTACGCCCTTTTTCTTCTTGTTGGTTACAGAATTGTGGAAGTTTTATAGTCCATTTTCTCCCCAGGCTATATAAGGTAAAGGCAAAGGTTTTCCCCTGACATTAAGTCCAGTCATATCCAACTCTTGGGGTTTGTGCACATGTCCATTTCTAAGTCGAAGAGCCAGCATTGTCCATAGACACCTCCAAGGTCATGTGGCCAGCATGACCAGGCTATATAATATCACTGATATCAGGAACAAGAATTTCCATTTTAATCATGTTGTCATTATGTGCCTCCATGTCTTTTTTAATGATGACTTATGTACTGTTTAATTATGTTTTATGCTGAACTGTGTTTTTAATTATTGTAATTGCTATGTAATGGCCTTGTATTAGGGCCCATTGTAAGCCATCCTGAGTCCCCCTTCGGGGGTTGAGAAGGACGGGATAGAAATGAGGGGAAATAAATAAATAAATACATTTTCCAGTTTATTGCAACTGTTAGGTGAATCTGCTATGAGGTTTTCTTTGGCATGTGAGGCTAAGAAAGGATAACCTGCCTAGAAGATTTCTATGGCTATGCGGGGATTTGAACTCTTACCTCCCAGAGTCCTAGTCCAACATGTCAAAAATATCAGTGTCAGGGCTTTAAAATATATAGAACTAAAATTAGAAAGTGGTGCAGCTGGTGACTTTCATGACAGCGGGGCTGTGAGCCTAATTTGGAGCTTGGTTCTCGCTTTAAAGGAGCTGTCCAAGGTTCTGAATCTATTTGAGGAATAGGGTTCAGCACCTTAAACTCCAGGTCTGGAGTGGATTCAATACTCTGCCATCCACAACTGGATGGACAAGGTTTCCTGATACTCTGGTTCCTCTAAACCAGTGGTTCTCAACCTTCCTAATGCCGTGACCGCTTAATACAGTTCCTCATGTTGTGGTGACCCCCAACCATAACATTTTTTTGCTAATTCATAACTGTTATTTTCCTACTGTTATGAATCGTAATGTAAATATATGATATGCAGGATGTGTTTTCATTCACTGGACCAAATTTGGCACAAATACCCAGTACACCCAAATTTGAATACTAGGGGCAGTTGGAAGGATTTATTTTGTCATTTGGGAGATGTAATTTATTTATTTATTTATTTATTTATTTCGTTTACTTCTACCCCGCCCTTCTCAACCCCCGAGGGGGTACTCAGGGCAGCTGACAAACAGGCACAATTCAATGCCTACACAATAATACAAAAACGTATAAAAACAGCAATTAAACAGTTATAACAATTAAAACAATTAAAACAATCAATATATATCACAATCAATAAACCAATCTCATGCTCAGCGTTCGCCAACTCAGAGTCCATACTTCATTCCACATTGTCTATTCCTATCCGTTGTCGTAGTCCTTCATTTATCTGCCAGATTGCCCAAACGCCTGGTCCCAAATCCAAGTTTTTAATTTCCTTCTAAAGGAAAGGAGGGATGTTGCTGATCTAATTTCCCCGGGAGTGAATTTCATAGGTGAGGGGCCACCACTGAGAAGGCCCTCCTCCTCGTCCCCACCAATCTCACTTGGGATAGAGGCAGGGCTGAGAGCAGGGTCTCCCCAGAAGATCTTAAACTCCAAGGAGGGACGTAGAGGGAGATCCGTTCAGACAGATACACTGGGCCAGAACTGTATAGGGTTTTGTAGGTCAAAACCAGCACTTTGAATTGTGCTCGGAATTGGATCGGCAGCCAGTGGAGCTGACATAGCAGAAGGGTGGTATGCTCCCTGTATGATGCTCCGGTGAGTACTCTGGCTGCCTCCCGCTGGACTAATTGAAGTTTCCAAACAGTCTTCAAAGTCAACCCCACGTAGAGTGCGTTGCAGTAATCTAATCGGGATGTAACAAGAGCGTGGACCACTGTGGCCAGATCCGACTTCCCAAGGTATGGGCTGGGGTTTATAGTTCACCTCAAATCAAAGAGCATTCTGAACTCCACCAATGATGGAATTGAACCAAACTTGGCACACAGAACTATCATGAGCAACAGAAAATACTGGAAGGGTTTGGTGGGCATTGACCTTGAGTTTTGGAGTTGTAGTTTACCTATATCCAGAAACCACAGTGGAGCCAAACAATAATGGATCTGGCACAAATTTAGCACACATACTCAATATGCCCAAATGTGATCAACTGGTGGAGTTTGGGAAATCTAGATCTTGACATTTGGGAGTTATAGTTCCTGGGATTTATAGTTCAGATTCAATCAAAGAGCATTCTGAATTCCACCAATGATGGAACTGAACCAAACTTAGCACACAGAACTATCATAACCAACAGAAAATACTGTTTCCTGATGGTGTTTGGTGACCCCTCTGACACCCCCTTGCGACCCCCCCCCCCCCCAGGGGTCCCGACCCCCAGGTTGAGAAACACTGCTCTAAACTCTTACAGAGGCATACGGCAGTCCAAATTCTTGTGAATGCCACCTTCTTTAGATTCTGGTGTCCCTTTATGTCCACATGAACACTCGTTAAGGAGCTATCCAGGGTGCTGAATCCTATCCCTACACCAGGTTCAGTATCTTGGCTAGATCCTTAAACATTAGCATCACAACCTGGAATGGATTCCCAGTCTTTCTGACATGAGAGCCACCAGCCGCCTCCTGGTTCAGCTTCAAGGAGGTCTCTGAATAAGCCTGGGAAAGAAGATCTCACTGTTTTGAAAGGAGTGAAGGATAGATATGGCTACAGACACATATATCAATATAGATTTTTCATTGTTATTAATGGCGAACAGGGACTCCCTGCTCAGAGCCCCAGGCAGCCACTCTTGTGGGCTTGGCGACAGCATGAAGACACCGAGATGGGGAAAGGGAGCTGACAGAGGGAGAAAGAGATGCTGTAATTATGTTGAATGCAGCTGTCACTTAAGCTTTGGCTGGCGGCTGCCGGAGGATGACGGACAGACACAACCCAGCCTGCTTATCAAGGTGGTAATTTGCATCTATGTCTGTTGGAAGAAGAGGGGAGGAAAACTGGTTTGCCAATATATTCCAGGCTATTTCCTCCAACTTTGCAAGAGCTATCACATGGCTGCAGCCTCTCAAAGGTCCCTTGGAGAAGGACTATTCACAGCTTGGATGCCCAGTCCTGCTTTTGAGTTAGTGAGTTGAATTTGAGAGACAGAGTGATGTAGTGGTTTGAACATTGGACTATGACTCTGGTGACCAGGATTTGAATCCTTGCTCAGTCATGGAAACCCATTGGGTGGCCTTCGGCAGGTCACACGCTCACTATCACAGGCAAAAACACTGTATAAAATGACCTTCACATTACACATATAAAGTGTATATAAAATAAACATTTTTAATTTTTTAATCATATCAGAAGTGACTTGAGAAACTGTAAGCCGCTTCTAGTATGAGAGAATTGGCCACCTTGCAGGGATGTTGCCCAGGGAACACCCGGAAGATTTGTCATCCTGTGGGAGGCTTCTCACATGTCCCTGCATGAGAAGCTGGAGCTGACAGATGGAAGCTCACCCCATCTCGCAGATTTGAACCACTGACCTTCAGGTCAGCAGTTCAGCTGCCACAAGGGTTTAACACATTGCGCCACTGTGGCTCCTTGAAACATACATAGACTTGGGTCCCATCTCCAAGATATCTCATTTTGAACTTCCACCATGAAATAAAGAGACTAGACACAAGAAAATTGGTCTAAGGGGCCATTTTCTTAGCTATTTATTGAAAGAACTTGTAATAACCTGTAAAGGGAAAATCTGTAAACACACAAAATGTAACTGATGGGTTAATAGCTACCTAGTGAGCTTTGTCCCTGGGCCAGGTGTCACTCCCTCTGACCACCTCCAAGGACATGCATGCACCAAGTATCCCGAAGGCCAAACAAAATTCTTTGGCTGTAACTCTTGGCCGATCATAGCTGGAAGGCCATCCTGAGGGCACTCTCTCCCAAATGGCAGAGAACCCTCAATTCAGACCCAAGGGTACTCCCGTTTTATGAAATTTATAGGAACTTTTCTAGTAGTCCACCCTTCACTCCTCAAGGGGAGGGTGCTACAGTGCTACCATGCCTATTTGACATTTATTATGACACTAAAAGGGGTAGGCATTGACCAAGTCTCTTTTTCCTACTAGGCTTGCCAACATATTCTTTGTTCCCTCATTCAAACAACTCTTTTCCCTCCTCCAAGAGGTGAACTCTGTCAGCCCTGTACAATTCTGACCATCTGAACACTAGCTGAGCCCTGCCACATGCAAAATGGAGGACCTTCTTGCAGCAACACCAGAGGCACTCGAAGTGGACAGCTACTGCTCAAAGGACATTTAATAGAATACCAAGTCTGCAAACTTTGTGTTTTTTTGTTTGTTTGTTTTTAATGCAACACAACTGTTTTGGTTTGCTCCTGACACGATAAATAATAGAGGTAATTGGGAGTTTCCTCTGTTTCCATTGGGCATTACCTTGATTCATTCTGTCTGGCTGATGCCTGATCTGGGGATTGTTATGTCCCTTTGAACAGTTACGAGAGGAATGTTGTCCCTCAAAGAAAGAGAGCACTTGTGCTTAAATTGGCACTTCCTTCTATTGCAACTACCTTGGCTCCCAAATTCCAACAACAGTTATTTTGTTCCTTCTAAAGTTAGCATTGGTTGGGGAAAAGCTAGCCAACAAATGGCTACTGTGTGTCCTGTCTCCAAACATGGGATGGGCAGATTCATGATCCTTATCCACATCTCAGAAAATGGCCTATCCCACAGCAAAGTTGAAAAGGAAGCTGCCTTCATACAGGAGGCCTCGGGATACCCTACTCTATTACTATAGATTCTGGGTTATCAAGAGAAATCAAATTCAGAGATCCAAGGTGTGCATCCCAATTCTGTGAAACTATATAGAAACTCAGGATCAACCATTAATCCAGCCCTAACTAGAAGGGACTGTGGTGCAGCTGGCTGAGAGTCAGCTGCATTAAGATCACTACTGACCGAAAGGTCATGAGTTCAAAGCCAGCCCAGGTCAAAATGAGCTTCCAACCAATTTGTGTAGCTTGCTGTCAACCTTTGCAGCTTGTAAGGCAGTTGCATCTGTCAAGTAGGAAATTTAGGTACCATGTATATGGGGAGGCTAATTTTACTAATTTACAATGCCATAAAAAACTCCAGCAAGCATGCAAAGAATAAGGAAGTACTTCATTAGTGTCATAAATGGACGGTGAAGTGACAGCTCCCCTGGTCGCCAGAATACCCTCATCAAAAAGCTGGAATGTTAAGTAGCCTCTGTGTGTCTGTCTATATATGTTGTGTGTCTATGGCATTGAATGTTTGCCATGTATATACATACATTGTAATCCACCCTGAGTCCTGTGCAGGGTGAGAAGGGCGGAATATAAATACTGTAAATAAATAAAATAAATAAGAGCTTGGTGGACAAGGAAGTATCTTTCTCCTACTCAAGGACGTGAACAAGACTATCACAGTTTTGATATAAATTGGAGGACTGAAATTATCTCAGAAGCCCCTTCCAATACCTCACTGCCCTCCCTGCCCATCCATAATGGTTTCGTTTGCATGCTCTTTCCTATGGTCCCATTCTTTCCAGTACTCCTAATTCTCCCTTTGAAAGGCTTCAGAGAGCAATTATATACAACACCTTTCTGCTTAGTAGCAAGCTATGCCTATTCTGCTTCTTGGGACCAAAGCCTTTCAGCGCTCCAAAGGCTCAGCTTTAAATGCATTGAAATGATTTGAAAGAGATGCATAATTAAAGCTTTGCATTGCAAGAGTTATTGAAGAGTTACAGTCAGGTTTGTTTGGAGGAACGCACGCCCCCTGGTGGGATGCTCAGGAACTCCTCTTATGAGCCAGGATTTCTCTCAATGCCATTCTGTTTAATACAAATTTAAACTGTTCCTTCCTTGGTTTGTTGTAGGTTTTTTCGGGCTATATGGCCATGTTCTAGAGGCATTCTCTCCTGACGTTTTGCCTGCATCTATGGCAAGCATCCTCAGAGATAGTGAGGTCTGTTGGAACTAGGAAAATGGGTTTATATCTGTGGCATGAACAAAGATCTCTTGTCTGTTGGAGCTAGGCGTGAATGTTCCAACTGACCACCTTGATTAGCATTTGATGGCCTGGCAGTGCCTGGGGCAATCTTTTGTTGAGAGGTGATTAGATGTCCCTGATTGTTTCCCTTCTGTTGTTTTGCTGTTGTAATTTTAGAGCTTTTTAATACTGGTAGCCAGATTTTGTTCATTTTCATGGTTTTCTCCTTTCTGTTGAAATTGTCCACATGCTTATGGATTTCAATGGCTTCTCTGTGTAGTCTAACATGGTGGTTGTGAGAGTGGTCCAGCATTTCTGTGTTCTCAAATAAAATGCTGTGTCCAGATTGGTTCATCGGGTGCTCTGCTATGGCTGACTTCTCTGGTTGAAGTAGTCTGCAGTGCCTTTCATGTTCCTTCTTTTTTAACTATCCCTTGCTCCCTTCCTTCCTGGCTCTTTCCTTGTGTCTTCCATTTTGCATTTATCCTGCCTTCCTTTATTCATTTCTTTCTTTCCTTTCTTTTTCTTCTGTCCACCTTCCATTCTGCCTTTTCTCCTTCCTTCTTTCATTTCTTTTTTTCCCTTCCCTTCCTTATTGTTCCTTGTTTTCCCCTCCCTCTCCAAAAGAGTTCAATAAAGGTGGCTTTGTCATCAGTTGGGGATACCTCCCCGCAGCTCCAACTGCTGCTCTGGGCCAGAGTGAAGAGAGGGAGGGGGCCAAGGGACAGTTCCGTCTTGTCTCCTGTATATGTCATCAGTTGGGGACCCCTCCCCACAGCACCAAGTGCCGCTCTGGGCCAGAGTAAAGAGAGGGAGGGCCAAGGGACAATTCCGTCTTGTCTCCTGTGCCATGCTAATAATATAATGTAATATAAAATTTATAATATTGAAATGTAATGCAATATAATACTAATAATAATATGATATTATAATTATATATTTATGTTACATGTAATATTACTAATAATATGACAATATAATGTTATATTACAATATAGTAATATTTAATACTGATATTGTACTATGCTAATAATATAATATATTGTATGTATATATATATCTTGTAAGCCACTTTGAGTCCCCTTCAGGGTTTTGTGTGTGTGTGTGTGTGTGTGTGTGTGTGTCAGGAGCGACCCGAGAAATTGCCAGTCGCTTCTGGTGTGAGAGAATTGGCGGTCTGCAAGGACATTGCCCAGGGGATACCTGGATGATTTGATGTTTTATCATCCTTGTGGGAGGCTTCTCTCATGTCCCCGCATGAGGAGCTGGAGCTGATAGAGGGAGCTCATCCGCCTCTCCCCGGATTCGAACCTGCGACCTGTCGGTCTTCAGTCCTGCCAGCACAGGGGTTTAACCCACTGTGCCACCGGGGGCTCCCCCTTCAGGGTGAGAAGGGGTGGCATATCAATGTCGTAAATAAATAAATAAATTTGGGGGGAAATATAATAAAGGTGTGTAATTTCTGGATGTGGCCACAAGATGGTGGAAAAGAGGCACCTACGGTTGCTTCGGGCAGAGGAGCCTATTGGTTAGCCAGAGCCAGTCAATATGGCTGAAGGGTGCACTTTTCCAATGTGACCATAGGATGGCAGCAAAGAACCGTATATTGTGGCTGCGGAGTCCTGGGCAAAAAGTGCCTCTATGACTTTAAAGAAATAGCAATACAGTATTCTAGGTGCAAAGATTACTGCAGATGCAGACTGCAGCCAGGAAATCAGGAGACACTTCTTGGGAGGAGAGCAATGACTAATCTTGATAAAATAGTGAAGAGTAGAGACATCACACTAGCAACGAAGATCCACATAGTAAACGCAATGGTATTCCCTATAGTCACCTATGGATGTGAGAGCTGGACCATAGGGAAGGCTGAGCGAAGGAAGATAGATACCTTTCGAAATACCTTTCGGACCGCATCTCGGCCTATGAGCCCACGAGGGCCTTGAGATCGTCTGGGGAGGCCCTTCTCTCGATCCCACCTGCTGCACAGGCACGTCTGGTGGGGACGAGAGAGAGGGCCTTCTCGGTGGTGGCCCCCCGGCTGTGGAACACCCTCCCTGTTGACATCAGACAGGCACCCTCCCTTTTGTCTTTCCGTAAGAGCCTAAAGACATGGCTATTTGAGAAGGCATTTAACTGAGCGCTACATAAATTGGTAATGACAACTGGAACGGAACATGGATTACGAGTTTGGTTATGATTCTATGATGAGACGGAGCGGATTATTTAGTGTAACTATATGATTGTGTTTACTGATATGTTGACTTTTTTTTTGTTATTGCTTATTGTAAATTGTCTTTTATATGTTGTACACCGCCATGAGTCGCCCTAGGGCTGAGAATGGCGGTCAACAAATGCAGCAAATAAATAAATAAATAAATAAATAAATAAATAGATGCTTTTGAACTGTGGTGTTGGAGGAAAGTACTGAGAGTGCCTTGGATCGCAAGAAGATCCAACCAGGAATTTTTCTCTCCTGGCATTTCACCTGCATCTATGGCAGGCATCCTCAAAGATTGTGAGGTCTGTTGGAAACTAGGAAAATTGTGTTTATGTATCTGTGGGAGAAAGAACTTTTGTCTATTGGACCTAGGTGTGAATGTTACAATTGGCCACCAGGAAGGAAGGAAGGAAGGAAGGAAGGAAGGAAGGAAGGAAGGAAGGAAGGAAGGAAGGAAGGAAAACAGACAGACCAAACCAGGAATTATGTTCTCATCCATGGCTTTCATTGCTGAAAGAACATACGTGTGTCAATAATGACTGGACCCGAACCTGGCGACCAGAGAAAACTACTTAACTCGCTGAGCCACCAAGAGAATCATAGAATCATAGAGTTGGAAGAGACCACATGGACAATCTTGTTCAACCCCCTGCCATGCAGGAAAAGCACAATTAAAGTATCCCTTACAGATGGCCATCTAGCTTCTGCTTAAAAGATTCTAAGAAAGGAGCTTCCACCAGACTCTGAGGCAGTGGGTTCCACTGCTGAATAGCTCCTAGTCAGGAGGTTCTTCCAAATGTTCAGGTGGAATCTCCTTTTCTGTAATTTGAACCCATTGCCCCGAGTCCTAGTTTCTAGGGTAGCAGAAAATAGGTCTGCTCCCTCTTCCTTATGGTATCCTTTCACATATTAATACATGGCTATCATTCCTGCCCTCAACCTTCTCTTCTGCAGGGTAAACATACCCAGTTCTTTGAGATGCTCCTCATAGGGCATGGTCTTCAGACCTTTGATCATTTTAGTTGTCATCCTCTGCCCATCTTCCAGCTTGTGAATATCACTTTTGAACTATGGTTTCCAGATTTGGACACAACATTCTAGGCGGGGTCTAACCAAAGCTGAATAGAGAGGTTCCATGACTTCCCTCAAGCTAGTCACTATACTCCTTTTGATGCAGCCCAAAATCCCATGGGCTTTTTTAAGCTGTTACATCACACAATTTGCACGTGTTCAACTTGTTGCCCATGAAGATTTCAAGATCTTTTTCACATAGATTGTGGTCCAGCCAGGCATCACCCATTCTATACCTTTGCATTTCATTTGTTCTGTCTAAATGTAATATCTTACATTTGTCCTTGTTGAAATTCATTTTGTTAGTTTTGACCCAGTTCTCTAATCTGTTACGGTCATTTTGAATTCTGATCCTGTTCTCTGGAGTATTAGCTATCCCTCCTCATTTGGTGTCATCTGCAAACTTGATAAGCACACCCTCTAAACCTTCATCTAAGTCATTAATAAAGATGTTGAACAGAACTGAGCCCAGGACTGAGCCCTGCGACACTCCACTAGTCATTTCTTTCCAGGATGAAGAGGAACCATGGGTGAGAATGAGCATCTTTTCTGTTCAGTTGCTTAACCAATTACAGATCCACCTCGTAGCATTACCTAGCCCACAATCCTTACTGAAATCAAGATATGCTACATCCACAGCATTCCCTACATCTACCAAGCTTGTAACTCTATCGAAAAAAGAGATAAGATTAGTATGGCATGACTTGTTTTGGGAAAATCAACATTGACTTTTAGCAATCACAGCATTTCTTTCTAAGTGATGGCAGACTGCCCCTATAATGATCTGCTCCAAAATCTTTCCTGGTATTGATGTCAGGCTGACTGGATGGTGCCCTCCTCCCTGCCCTGGGACTTCTTATGTTCTCCAAGAATTCCCAAAAATTATTGACAGTGGTCCTGAAATCAATTCTGCTACTTCCTTCAATACTCAATACTTCAAAATGAACATCTTGATTGCTAAAATTACACTATGTAACAAAAATTTGAAAAAAAAACTGTTACTGGTTGGAAAGTGTTCTTTTCTGTTTAGTTGTGTCGTACGTACTTGGAAAACTGTTGTTATATTCCAGAACTTTGTTTTTGTGGCTGTCACAAACTATGTTGAATTGGTTGAGACTCCACAAGATATTCATTGAAGGACTATAGCAAAATATTTATATTATAATGGGATGCAATAGAAGAAGAAGAAGAAGAAGAAGAAGAAGAAGAAGAAGAAGAAGAAGAAGAAGAAGAAATTATAATTATATATTTATATTACATGTAATATTACGATATAGTGGTATGGTGCAATATAGCAATGTTTAATGCTAATATTGTACTATGCTAATACTATAATATATTGTATGTAATATATACCTTGTAAGCTGCTCTGAGTCCCCTTCGGGGTGAGAAGGGTGGCATATAAATGTTGTAAATAAATAAATAAATACTCTTGTCTGTAGTTCATCTGACCATGGAAACTTGGATTCATTTAGAGTAGCTAGGTGTTCCTGGACTACTTCTTACCTATTTTGGGTTGCATTTTCTCTGTTACCTTGTCTGTTCCATATTGCTCAGGTTGAACACCTTCTTCTTTTGGGAGAAGATGGAGGTAAAGAAGGTGTTGAGCAGCTCTGCCTTTTCCCTATCCCCCTGTTAGTTCTTTGGACATCCATTCTGGTTGTTTTACACTTCTATTTTTTTCTCCTTGCTGGCACTGTTTGTAATTGTGCAATCACTATCTCAATAGATGCCTTTTACCACTGTCTTCCTATATATGTCACTTCTCTGGGCCTGGTTATGTCATAGAACCAATGCTACTGATGTTAATTATAGGTCCCAGTTCAAAATCAAACAAGGACAATTTAATATCTGGAACAGGACTATAAAGAAATGGATCTTAGGAGAAAAGAAATCTAGAATGCCAAATAAACTATATTACACACACAAAGAAGAACTGGGATGGGGAGTCCCAAATTTGGAATTATACTATGAGGCTTTTCAGCTAAAACCTTTACTTGAAAATATGAAAGAAAAAAGGGATAAATGGTTTAAGATTGAAGATGGAGTTAATAAAAGAGAGGCAAGCTTTGGAATCTTTACAGGGAATGTGGAAATAAGCATTAAAAGAACAAGAGGCCCCAGAAAACTTGCATTAAAAATTTGGAAAAAAAATGGAAATCTAGATTGATACCAGGAATATCAAAATGGACCCCGCTTGAGAGTCTTTAAGAGAAGGAGTTTTATTCGTGCTGGTGGAGAGAAATGAGGGACAGGGGATATTATAGGATTAAAGACCTATATGATATGAATGGCCATCTTATCCCTATAAAGCAGAATAATAGATAAAATGGGAAACAAAAATTGGATTAAGATACTAGGATTATATAATAAATTGAAACAAGGAAAGTATGGAGAATGCATAGGTAAAGAGAGTATAATGGAAGATATAATTTAAAAAGCACAGATTTCAGAGAAAGGGTTAATCAGAGTAATATACAAAGGAATGATAAGAGATGAGGAATATATTGTAAGAACACTACAAAATAAATGGGAAAAAGAGGGAGTACTCACAAGACAAATAATAGAGGACTTAATAAGAGAGGCTAGGAAAATCAAAATAGAGAAGTTCAAAGAAATGGAAAGGAAATTTTTATGGAAATGGTATTGTACCCCAGCACAGTTATCAAACATGATTTAACGTTAAAAGCTCAACTTGTTGGCACTGTGTCTTAAGCAAAGGATGGTATGCACATATGTGGTGGGAATGCCCAAAAGCAAAAACATTCTAGGAACAAATAACAGGAAAAATGGAGAAAACATTTAAGATATCACTGCAAATAAATATGGAGTTGATGTTCATTGGTATATTAGGAAACAGGAAGATCTATTCAAAGCAATGATTCTTGCAAGGAAGGCTGTAATAGCTTGGGATTGGAAAGATGCAAAAAATGGGATATGGTTAATTGGAATAATTATTTGTTTGACCAGGTCCAATCAGAAATTATTGCAAATGCAACCTGTGAGGTTATGAAGGAAGATAAAATGAGGAAAATTAAAGAGAAATGGTTCATATATTTGGAATGGATAAAAGGAGGCGAAGCCAATGTAAATATTGTACAGAAATGGGAAAAGCTGAGCTCATGGATGGAGTTAGAGTGCTAAAGGAAATGTGGTAGGGGTTTGGGGGGAGGGGGATGGGGGAGGGGAGGAAAAAAACAAAAACAAAAGAGTGAATGAACTCTAAGACATACTAGATAAGTGAGTGGACGATATTGAATGAAGGAGGTGGAGGATAATGGAAGGGTGTAGAGAAATGTGGTTATTGACAACTTTCATGTATTAATTGTATAAATCCGCTCACAAAGCAAAATATCTATAAAAATATATTTTTTTAATTATATGTCCCAGTTCCAATTATCCCCTCTGTTGTTTAAGCTGTGTACTCCAACAGAAGTGTTTGTATAATATGTGCCAGAGGGTTGCTTTCAAGTCAGGTGGAATCTCTCTTTTCCTGCCACACTTCATTTGTCCACGAAGTGGCAGTGTTGCCTTTCTGCAAGAATGCAGAACAGAGGGTCCTTCATTCAACACTTTCCCCATTGAGGAGACCCCATAGAAGAGAAGCCAAAGAGAAGCACACTTGGAATCTTATCCTACTAAACTGAGCTATCTTTCCCTTTCACTCAACAACTCACTCCAGAAACTACAAATCCCAGTGTGCCATAGAATATTGGCATGGCAATTACAGTAGAATATAGTAGTTTTGGTGAAGTAAGGATCTTAGTGGCAAAATGAGGAGGAAGTGATGAGTAAGAAGTGATGTATGAAAATTGCTGAGAAATACAATGTTGTTGTTCATTCGTTCAGTCGTCTCCGACTCTTTGTGACCTCATGGACCAGCCCACGCCAGAGCTCCCTGTCAGCTGTCACCACCCCCAGCTCTTTCAAGGTCAGTCCAGTCACTTCAAGGATGCCATCCATCCATCTTGCCCTTGGTCGGCCCCTCTTCCTTTTACCTTCTACTTTCCCCAGCATAATTGTCTTCTCTAGGCTTTGCTGTCTCCTCATGATGTGGCCAACGTACTTCAACTTTGTCTCTAGTATCCTTCCCTCCACCTGGCAAAATGAACATCTTGATTCGCTAAAAGTACACTACGTAACAAAAATTTGAAAAACACACTGTTCCTGGTTTGAAAGTGTTATTTCCTGTTTAGTTGTGTGGTACTTACTTTGAAAACTATTGTTATACTCCATAAACTTTGATTTTGTAGCTGCCACAAACTATGTTGAATTGGTTGAGACTCCACAAGATATTCATTGATGGACTATAGCAAAACGTGTTGCAGGATGTCCCACAAAAACAAAGTTTTTGCAGTTTAGTGAACATTTTCCATGTTTTCATGATAGAGCCAAATAGAACATGGCATTTATAACCCTAGAACAGCAATCATGTTACATAGTGATAATTATAGCAGCGGCAAGCATCACATCCTGACATATTCATCCTGTCTGTATAAGACCTATGGGAAAAGTTTATTGTAAAAATTCTGTTCTATCAACCTAGCCAAAATAATGGGATTTCTCCCCCATCTTAAACTTTTGAACCCAATGGATGCATTCAGACATATTGTGTTTGTCTTGATGCCAACAGCTGTCCAGACAACCGACTGCATGTCCCAGGGACATGAATGCTGGTGTTGACATGTCCAGAAGAGCCCCAGCTTGGTTGGGTCAGGACCTGAGCCTGCAGGTGGCACTAAGAGAAAAGAGACCTTGTTTCTGAGCTGAGGCCTCATGGGATGGTCCACGGAAAGAAAGCCAGATGATGGATTGCTCTGGGAGTAGAGAGGGGAGAACTTTCCATTTCTTCCTCTCTTTTCATTGCTTCTGAAGACATCTTTCAAACATGTCATCAATAAGAATTAATCCCAATGTCATTGATTAGAGCAGTGGTTTTCTTCGGTGAGAAGGAGGCCTGGCTTTTAGTGCCCATTTATGAGGAAAGTGGAGCACAAATCTCCCTGTGGAATGGGGATGGATATGAGCGTTCTGTTCTTATCGTGGGCCGGACGCAGATGCAACACAGGGCATCTAACAAAGGTTAGGAAACATTGTCCTCTACATCTCTTATTGAAACTTGACTCGACACAGAGACAGAGCAGCTGTTTGCCTTGCTTCGCCACATGGCCAGCGATAGCTCAAGCATTCATGAGCCATTTGGTGGGAATTGCCTCTTATGTGGAAGGGGATGTTAAAGACATGCTGGCTTTGTTCATAGAGGAGTCCCTGTGCAGGTCATATGGTGCAGTGCATTATTTTTAAATTTTTGATAATGTGCTAATATTTAGGTCTTCATCAAAGGCCCCTTCTACATTGCCCTGCATCCCAGGATCCGATCCCAGATTATCTTCTTACTCAGATTATATGACAGTGGAGACTCATATAATCCAGTTCATAGCAGATAACCTGGAATCAGATCCTGGGATATAAGGACAGTGCAGAAGGGGCCTCAGATAACATAGTGACCTCCACACATTTCACTTGTACATATTCAGATATGAACATTTTCACATAAACAAAGTATATGAGTTAAACAATTAAATGTTGGTTGTCCAACTCTTTTGGACTTTAACTTCTAGAGGTTCTAGCTGGCAATGAGGGATTCTCTAAATTGAATGTAAAACACCTGGAGCATTAAAGAGTGTGAATCAGCTAACTAGGAGGGGTTTTGCTCATGGCTATTTCTTATATCACAGAGACATGTAACTCTCAGGGCACATCCAGACAGCCCCGTTAACACGGGAGTTCTCACAATTAAAAGGGGGTTGTCTAGATGATGTCCTGGAGAAACTCGAATTAATTCACCCCAAACCAGGAAAATAAATTTGTTAGTGGATTTATTCCACACCTTCTTGGAAGACATGGGATAAACCCGCTACTTCTGGTGTTTGGACTCCAGACAGTAGTCACACAGTTTTCTGGGCTAAATTTGCCCAGAAAACCATGTGAACACCAATCCACTCCCCAAAAGCCCCAAAAGCTCTTTAAATAACAAAAAAACTTACCCAGCCTCCATTAGAGGACGGCTGGAGCTCTCCTGGCACATAGAAATGACACATCAGGAGAAGGGGGGAGGAAAATAATTCCTGCCCCCCTCTTTGTCCTGGCACATCATTTCTATGTGCCAGGAGAGCTCCAGCAGCCCTCTAATGGAGGCCGGGTAAGTTCTTTCGTTTTGGGGCCGTTTAGGGAGGGGGTTCAAGTGTCCAGGTATTCTCCTGGAAAGTTCTGGGAAAACATCTGGACAACCACCCCATAAAACACACACTTTCTGGGGTGTTTGTGGATGAGCCCCCAGGAACATTTGCATTTTTAAAACAGTTCATGTTCCACATGGAGGACTATGTAAACCACAGATTGTAAATCCAATCATATGAATGAAATTTTATAAGTTCTTTATAAACCCAAAGTTTTTAAACGACTGTGTAGAGTCTTCCTCAGGTGGAATCAAACTAGTAGCAGAGTACCCTTGTAGGAGAACTTATGCTCCTGTAGTTGATCCTTCTACTACACTTGGTAATTTTTGTCATATACTATGTTTTCTAGCCACTCATATGTATTCCCTGTAGGTCCACTTCATCGTCAATACTTAACCATTGATTTATTCAAAGAACTTTCTACATTGGTAAATTGGATATTCTATGACTTCTGTACTTTCACAAACTACCACTTGAGGAAGACTCTACACAGTCAAAACTGGTGGAGTCTGCTTTAGGAATCATCTGTCTTTCCCATGTAAGGAAGATTTTGGTTAAGAGAGTTGTACTTTGATTCATTGTCAAGTATGCTTTGAACTTCAATAAGCCTTGTTTGTACATTGAATGTTCTATTACCATAGCATATATATGAAAAACATTTTATGGTTTATATTATTTTATTATATTTTTGTTTATAGTGGCCTCTTACCCATATACTTTGGGGGATCCTTTCTCTGTTTTGTTTATATCAACCCTTTGAGGGACACAGAATGGAGGTTTTTTTTCATTTCCAGGGTCACTTGCTTCCACTGCTTGCCTACATACACAAACCATTCTAAAAGGCAGTTCCACCTTGTCTCCTGTGCTATACTAATAATATAATATAATATAATATTTATAATATTATAATGTAATACAATATAATATTCTTTTTTGTCATGTCAGGAGTGACTTGAGAAATTGCAAGTCGCTTCTGGTGTGAGAGAATTGGCCGTCTGCAAGGACGTTGCCCAGGGGACGCCCGGATGTTTTAATGTTTTATCAAAACATGAGGAGCTGGAGCTGATAGAGGGAGCTTATCTGCACTCTCCCTGGATTCAAACCTGCAACCTGTCAGTCTTCAGTCCTGCCGGCGCAGGGGTTTAACCCACTGCGCCACCGGGGGCTCCTAATAATACTACTAATAATACAATATTATAATTATATATTCTATATTACATGTAATCTTATTTATATATATATATATATATATATATATATATATATATATATATATATATGCTCTGTGCATAATGAGTACCTTAAAAACAAAAGAACCAATGAACGAAATCACACCAAATTTGGCAACAAAATGTCTCACAACACAAGGAGTGACCATCACTCAAAAATTTATGATTTTGTCATTTGGGAGTTGTAGTTGCTGGGATTTATAGTTAGCCTACAATCAAAGAGCATTCTGAACTCCATCAACGATGGAATTGAACCAAACTTGGCACACAGATCTCCCAAGACCACAGAAAATACTGGAAGTGTTTGGTGGGCATGGACCTTGAGTTCGGGAGTTGTAGTTCACCTACATCCGGAGAGCATTGTGGACTCAAACAATGATGGATCTAGACCAAACTTGGCACAAGTACTCAATATGCCCAAATATGAACACAGATGGAGTTTGGGGGAAATAGACCTTGACATTTGGGAGTTGTAGTCACTGGGATTCACAGTTCACGTACAATCAAAGCGCATTCTGAACCCCAAGAACGACAGAATCGGGGCAAACTTCCCACACAGAAGCCCCATGACCAACAGAAAATACTTATCCAACTTCCTTCATCAGGGCAAGAAAACATAATCAAAGTCCTCCTGACAAAGAGCCATCCAGCCATAGATATAGATAGATACATATGATTCACACACACACAGAGTTAATATCATAGATTTGAAAGGGACCCTTAAAGAAGGGCAATGATATGTTGCATGTTCCAGGGTGGGCAAACCAGACACTGACAAAGAAACAGCAAGAAATACTGTTTACCCACAAGCATAAAGAAATTACATATATTTGAAACCAACACTTTCTCATTACTTTATTTCCAGATCACCAGGCTGGGCCACAGAAACACATGGCAGGGGACAGCTAGTATTACTAATAATATTACAATAGGGTAATGGTATAGTACAATATAGTAATACATAATACTGATATTGTGCTATACTAATAATATAATATATTGTATGCACATATATCTTTTAAGCCGCTCTGAGTCCCCTTTGGGGTGAGAAGGGCAGCATATAAATGTCATAAATAAATAAATAAATAAATAAAGTTGACCCTCTCTCCAGTTACAAGTTGCTTTTAATTTTCATGCAAACTGAATTTGACCTCCCCAGGGCTTCTTTTCATCAAGCTTAACATACTCCCCTAAGACCAGCTGGAAGAAGGAAAACCTTTTATAACATTAAGGAGAAGATCCAGCCTATTAATTTTAATGGGAACTGGGTCTGTACATCCTGAAGGCATTGTGGTGGTGGGCAAGAACCCACCGCTGTCATGCCGCCAGTTCTTTCCAAAGAGCAATTGCTTCCAGAAAGACATGCTTTCCGTGTTCACCCCATCACCTGCTTCCCATTTGAAATGTCACTAGACCCAGAGTTTAGAGCTATCTGAACCCCAAGGAGCATATTTACTAACAAGGTGGTCCTTGAGAGAAGCGCCATGTGCCTCATTCTTGCAGTGAAGATGGTATTGTGAGTGGTCACAATAGACAAAGGGGATTATATGTATCTTGGAGGCGGTTTGGCTTAAATGTGAGTGCACTTCTAAGAGGTCAGTGAGAGTTGAAGTCTTGCTCAGTAATTCAGCTCGCCAGGTGGAGGTCCCCTTCTGAAAGGGTGCTGGAGCAATCTCCAGCATGCAGCCCACTGGCGTCAACATGGCCTGTCTGATCTCGGCCTATTCCCCCATCGGCAAATGCCACGAGCTTTGTCCGGGTGGGTTTTGAAGTTGCAAGCGCGTCCAGAGATGCAGAACCTGTTGGAAAAACAGAACCTTGGAAATCGAAGGAGGTGCTATAAATGGGCTGTTTGGGCATCAAAGTCAGCACTGGGAGAATGAAATGAGATCGCTGGCCTTCCTCCTGCCAGGTTTTCATTGGAAGAATATGGAATGTGTTAACGTCCATCTGTGCTTTGAAATGATGAATGGAGGAAGGGTCCAAAAGTCCGAAACATGGCAATGAATCACTTTTATTCAGTTTGAATTCCACTGCAATGAGATTGTTTCAATCCAGTATAACAATGAGGGGCTGAAGGTACAACTCTCTTCTATCCAATGAAAGTCAGTTTGGAAGAGCTATTGTTTCAAACCCTCTACATCAGAATGCGCTCCTTAAAACTAGGGCATAATAATAATAATAATAATAATAATAATAATAATAATCCTTTATTTGTACCCCGCTACCATCTCCCGAAGGACTCGGTGCGGCTTACAAGAGGCCGAGCCCAAATACAATAGTAAAAACAATAACAACAACAACAGCAAAATAACTCAAAAAACAAAGCAATGACATTAACAACACACAATGACGCAATTAAAATCAATAGCAGGGCCAAGTAATAATTAAAGTTAAAAAGTGCTGGGCATTGGGTTTAAGTGAATAAATTAATGTTTAATTTGCATGAAAGTGATATGAAATTCAGTGGACTCTATAAACAGGGAGCCAAATGTTATTAATATGCTACTGTCAGCCTCAGCTTTCTTCTCTTCTTTTCTCTCTTGTTTGTTGTTTATTCATTCAGTCACTTCAGACTCTTTGTGACCTCATGGACCAGCCCATACCAGAGCTCCCTGTCAGCTGTCACCATCCCCAGCTCCTTCAAGGTCAATCCAGTCACTTCAAGGAACTTTTTTTTCGTGTCAGGAGCGACTTGAGAAACTGCAAGTTGCTTCTGGTGCGAGAGAATTGGTCGTGTGCAAGGACATTGCCCAGGGGACACCTGGATGTTTTGATTTTTTATCATCCTTATCATCCTCATGTCCCCGCACTACCTCTGAGGATGCTTGCCATAGATGCAGGCGAAACGTCAGGAGAAAAATTGCCTCCAGAACATGGCCATATAGCCCGGAAAAACCTACAACAACCCAGTGATCCCGGCCATGAAAGCCTTCGACAATAGTCCTTATATTTGCCCCTACACTAGTAGCTTCTGAAATGTGGAAATAAGCCTTTCAGGGGTGATGTGCCCGATCTGCCATCACTTTCCAGATGTGTGCTATGCAAACAGCACAGGTGAAATGAGCATTAAACATATAGGAGCACTCTGGGTGAAACCACAGATGCACTTGTATTGCATTGTTGCCAAGACAATGGCCGCACTGTTTGGGATCTGGGACGGGGTATGCCTTCCTGGAATCTGGACAATTTGTGGATTTCTGCGTAGTGTTGCATTCCTAGCCATGCTCTCGAAGAGCTGCAGCCCGGACCCTTTGGAAGATCAATGGCGGGGTGGTGGCGAGGACAGGACAGCAGGTGACCGTCAGAGCTGCAGCCAGACAGGGCTCATCTTTCAGCAGCTGTAAGCCATTTATTAGTTGGGTTTTAATGTTTCCGCAAAGGCCCCATTGGGTGGGCAGAGACGGCGGAGGGAGACAAATGTGGAAAGAAATTGTGTTAATTACCAGTCCATTTATATGACGCAGATCTGACCCTGTCTGTCATCTCGTCCCTCTGACTAGCTGCTTGTCAGATCTTACATTTTCATAATGGGATCCCAGCGGGGCCTTTGTTGCCCACCATTGCCATGGAGACAGCAGCTGCAGCTGACTTTTTCTGTTAGAACACACCGCCAGCACTTTAGAAACCATTTTGGAAGCATTTGTCCCGACAGCCTCGGCTAATCTCTCTTTCATTTGCAATTATCCTATCGCACAAGCACTCCGGTGCTGCTGCAATGGCATTTCTGGTCTCCCAGTCTCCCCCAGCCTCATTGCACCTCTACCATTGGTCTGAAGGCCCTCTAAACACTTTGGAATATAATCCAAATAGAAATGAGATGGTGGGGGAGAGATAAAAGATGGCTGTAGGCAGAGAATGTACAACCATGGGATGAGTATGACAGGTTTCAAATAGACTTTGGCCCCGGTTGGCCATCTTCTTGTGGTCTGGGGCTATTGAAGTGGGCTGAAGGACTGGGGATGGGAGCCTTTGAGGCGGCCCATGATAGCCTTGCCAAGAATAATTGAACAAATTGTTTATTGGGAGACTCAACAGCTGTAGAGAACAGGCGATTTCCAGAGGATTAGGAAGGGGCTGTGAAAGGGTACTCCCACGGGAAGTTTAAAGCCTTCCTCTTGAATCCGGCCAGCCCAGAACACATGTTGAAGGCTTTGGTTTTCTTTTTAAGAAGCTCCTTCCCAACCTTATCACTTTTCAATTGATTCCATACAGTGGGGTGGGCAAGGAGCGGCCAAGGGTTTCATGCAACCCCGGAGATGGTTTTCGTATCTCCGGAAAAACTCCACATGCTCTTCCACATTTCACCAAAGCAACATCAAAGTGTGGTCAAGACAGCAAAAGTTATTAGTGAGGAAGAACACACAAACTAGGAGTGATTTATTTTTGTCTTTGCTTATTGAGAAGGGCAAGCTCCTGCTCCCTCCTTGATTTAATTGAATGCAATCTGATTTAATTGAATGAATGTGGCCATGCAGTCATGCCGGCCACATGACCTTGAAGGTGTCTGTGGACAATGCTGGTTCTTTGGCTTAGAAATTGAGATGAGCACCACCGTAAGAGTTGGACATGACTGAACTAATAAGAGGATTTCTCAAGAACAGTCCCTCTCATTGCAACAGTGTAGTAATGGTGACGCAGTGGACCATATTTTAGTTCTTGTGGACCACTGATGGTCCATGGACCACGGGTTGGGAACCAGTGATCTAAAACATCCATCTATCTATCTATCTATCTATCTATCTATCAATCATATTTATCTATCTATCGTATCTGTCTGTCTATCTATCTATCTATCTATCTATCTATCCTATCTATCATCTTTATCTATCCTGTCTATCTGTCTGTCTTTCTGTCTGTCTTTCTGTCTGTCTATCATATCTATCTATCTATCTATTTTTATCTATGTCTCATCAATGTATCTTTTCTCTATTTATTTATCTATTTATTTATTTATTTATCTATCTATCTATCATCTTTCATATGTATCTATCTTCCATGTATTTATTTTGCATGAACTTAATGTCAGGGGAAAACCTTTGCCTTTACTTTTTAATCTCCTTTTCCTTTGAATTCACTTTTCAGCATATGAAGTAAGTTGGGGACAAAGGGGAAATTGGGAGGACGAGAGAGAAACTGGTGCATTTTTAAAGCAACTACAAAAATAGGATGGCAAAGGATTAATTTTTATTCAAACCTTTTGATTCAAACAGGCTTTTAAAGAGGAACTATTTATATATATATTTATTTCATTTATATACAACTTCAAGGATTTTAAGATCGTCTGGAGAGGCCCTGCTCTCGGTCCCGCCATCATCACAGGCATGGCTGGCAGGGACGAGAGACAGGGCCTTCTCAGTGGTGGCCCCTCGGCTATAGAACGCTCTTCCTATGGAGATTAGATCGGCTTCTTCGCTTTTAACATTTCAAAAAAAACTCAAGACATGGTTATTCGAGCAGGCATTTGTGAATACTGAGTAACGGACACAAGAACAGAATCAACTACAAGATGGGATTGGACATTGTATTTACGAGTATTTATTGAATTACGTTTTATTACAGCTGTTATGATTTTATTATAGTTTTTATATTGTAATTGTGTTTTTGGTGGCATTGAATTTTGCCTTGTAAACCGCCTCGAGTCGCCAGAAGGCTGAGAAGGGCGGTATACAAATACAGTAAATAAATAAATAAACTTTTCTCACTCCAGGGAAGACTCAAAGCAGTTTCCAACATATTCCCAGCAAAATTCAATGCCTTAAAAAACATGAAAACCTAACATACAGCAACAATAACATAAAACATAAATCAATTAAATAAAAAACGTAACTGCATTTACACATTAAAACATAGAATTAAAACATATTAATATAAACATTAAAATCACATGATCCAAAAGCATAGCCCAGGCCATTCCAATATCAAAACTGAGCAAATGTTCATTGATTCAGACTCCGCCTGCCAGGATTTCTAAAACATTCCAGGATCATGGCACTGTCCATTTTCAAAATATTTTCATATATTAATTCCATCCCTGTTCTAATTAGATGGCAGAGTTTAATATCACTTTGCCATTTGATATAAAAACATCCAACTGCTTTTGGGTTTGTGGGGACATTTTTAGCAGCCCATGCGGAGGATCCTCAGGCAGATATCTACAGTTGCAACAACATGCCATGCAAAGTTTTTCTTGGCCTAGAGATACATGAACTTTACTAGTTTTTATACTGCTTAAGCATTGTCAGAAGAAGAAAAAGGAAATGGATCACCAACAAGGAGAATAAGAAATGACTGGTTTCTACATGCACTTTCCCAATGCACAGATGTTAATTTATATGCCCAGCATGTTATATGTGCTGCATGCACACATGCAAATTTTTGTTGTTCATTCGTTCAGTCATTTCCGACTCTTCGTGACTTCATGGACCAGTCCACGCCAGAGCTCCCTGTCGGCCGTCACCACCCCCAGCTCCTTCAAGGTCAATGCAGTCACTTCAAGGATACCATCCATCCATCTTGCCCTTGGTCGCCCCCTCTTCCTTTTTCCTTCCATTTTCCCCAGCATCATTGTCTTCTCTAAGCTTTCCTTTCTTCTCCTGATGTGGCCAAAATACTTCATCTTGGCCTCTACTATTCTTCCCTCCAATGAGCAGTCAGGCTTTATTTCTTGAAGTATGGACTGGTTGGATCTTCCCGCTGTCCAAAGCACTCTCAGAACATTCCTGCAGCACCACAGTTCAAAAGCATCTATCTTCCTTCGCTCAGCCTTGCCTATGGTCCAGCTCTCACATCAAATCACATGCAAATACTGGAAGTCAAATAAAAATACAATGTCTGCCATGCTATTAATCATTATGATGTTGTAACTTATGGCTCTGTAATTATTTCCTATTTAACTTGTGGTAGGGTTTTCAGTATTGCCAATGTTTTTATATCAGTGGGACAGGGTCTTCATCCAGATTTTTTTTCATGTCAGGAGCGATTTGAGAAACTGGAAGTTACTTCTGGTGCGAGAGAATTTGCCATCTGCAAGGACGGGGATACCCGGATGTTTTGCCACCCTGTGGGAGGCTTCTCTCATGCCCCTGCATGAGAAGCTGGAGCTGACAGATGAAAGCCCACCCCACTCCCTGGATTCAAACCACTGATCTTTTGGTCAGCAGTCCTCCTGACACAAGGGTTTAACCCACAAGGGTCAGCAGTCTTGCCAGAACCAGGAGCTCCTTCATCCAGATGTTTAATAGGCTTGGACCCCTGGAAAGCCCTCATGACATTCAGATTAAAATCCTGGGGAGGATTTACCACCTCTCTGACAACAATTTTGTTGGAAATAAGAGGTACAAGGGGGAAAAAGAGAGGGAAAGAGAAGGATTGGTGGAAGGAGAGATTCTTCCTCTGAAGATTTAAAAGCAGAAGTTGGATGGCCATCTATTGCAGTGGTTCTCAACCTGTGGGTCACCAGATGTCTTGGCCTTCAACTCCCAGAAATCCTAACAGTTGGTAAACTGAATGGGATTTTTGGGAGTTGTAGGCCAAAACACCTGGGGACCCACAGATTGAGAGCCACTGCTCTATTGGGAGTGCTTGCGTTATGCTTTTCCTACATGCCAGGGCATTGGACTTGATGGCTCTCCCAACTCTTATCATTCTATGAGAAGAGTTATAGAAAGATGAAGAGAAGAGATGACAGTAAGAGGAAAAGGGAGGTCTCACCATCCACTTCACCCACTGGCCAGGTCTAACATCCCATGCTATCTCCAAGGCATCGCTGCAATCCATAGACATGAGGGAAAGATTGCCCAACCCTCCTCTACCCAGTGGCAATGCTATGTAAATGTAACTAACAGCGTAATGATCATAATAATCAGAATAATTATGTTATTTTAACCTTTGGGTCCAAACATCATGCCTCCTTGTTGGTTTAATGAAGAAAATAATTTGTGAGTAATGGAAATGCAATCCCTTTGCATTAAGAGCTTTGGTTGCTCATTTTGAAAACACTCTGCTTATCAGAAGAGGCCTTCAATCAAATCTCCTTGCATTATCTGCTCCAAATCAACGTCATAGCTGAAGAATTTCCTCTTGGCTTCGGTTCTCTGCTGCAACATGCTGACAGCAAGTCGGAGACATTTACATATTAGAGAAGCTGAGATGTCCTGGATGTATCCCTCCTTTGATTGTGTATGTTTCACCTTAACTTGCACAGTTTTCAATGGCCAATAAAAACTAAAATTCAGCTAAAAGCTATGATGACTGTAACAATCATATGCATGAATGCAACCATGCTGAAACACAGTAGCCTTGATAATGAGTAAAATGCATACTAATACTCTCTGGGTGCAGAACTGCAAAAGTTAAACCTGCAAATGTGGAGGGCCTCCTGCATAGGTGTGTGTATTCTTACATAACTATATCTACTCCTATTTTTGTTTTGTATTTTTGCTTTCCCTTTACACAACCATTTAGAAACTCAATGTGAAAAAATCATCTATGAACCTAGAACAGAAGTTGGTATATATGGAATATGGTTAATGGACCACAAGAGGCTTCAAATATGGTTTTGTGGTCTCCAAGTATTCAAGGTAAAGGTAAAGGTAAAGGTAAAGGTTTTCTCCTGAGATTAAGTCCAGCCATGTCAGACTCTGGAGTGTGGTGCTCGTCTCCATTTCTAAGCCGAAGAGATGGCATTTTCCATAGACACCTCCAAGATCATGTGGCTGGCATGACTGCATGGAGCACCGTTACCTTCCCACCGAAGTGGTACCTATTCATCTACTCATATTTGCAAGTTTTCGAACTGCTTGGTTGGCAGAAGCTGGGGCTGACAGTGGAAGCTCATGCCACTCCCTGGATTCGAACCTGTGACCTTTTGGTCAACAAGCTCAGCAGCTCAGCGCTTTAACCCACTTCGCCACCAGGGGCTCCCCCCAAGCCTTCAAACCACCCCCCAAATTCTCCACAACGTATTAATCAGAAGAAAGGTGTGATATCAAAGAAAGGAAGGAAGGAGGGAAGGTAGTTTCTTTTAAATCATGTTGTGCCATTTCCAACTCATTTTAGGAAACTATTCCATCTAAAAAAATACTGGAAATAATTTTATCCTATTTTGCAGGCAAGACGAACATGGTCTTTGAGAGCTCTGTGGTTGCCTTTCTGGGTCTTTCTTGCCTTGAAGGAACCCTTACAGTTATTTTTAGGTCCCAGGAAGCCCCTGCAAATAAATTATGATGCTGTTATTGTGTGCCTTTAACTTATGGTGACCCTAAAGTGAACCTCTCATGAGTTTTTTTTTCAGAGAAGTTATGCGCTCGTTTTCATCTAAGGCTGAGAAATGATGATGTGCCCAAGGTCACCCAGTAGGATTCCATGTCCAACGTCAACTTTATGGTGAATTCTGGTGGAAACATACCATAGACTTGTCTGGAGGATATAGAAAATTTCTAGATTTGCTGGATGGATGTAGGTGAAACTAGGGATACAGGGGTCATACTGTGCTGTTTATCAAACTATTTTTTCCTTTGACAACCAACATGGTGCAGTGGTTGAGAGTTGGACTATGACTCTGGAGACCTGCGGAGCATAGAAAATCAATTGGGGTTTTGTTTTTGTTTTTTGTCATATAGGGAGCAACTTGAGAAACTGCAAGCCACTTCTTGTGTGAGAGAATTGGCCGTTTGCAAGGACATTGCCCAGAGGACGCCCGGATGTTTTGGGCTTTTTCTGTTTTTACCATCCTTGTGGGAGGTTTCTCTCATGTCCCCGCATGAGGAGCTGGGGCTGATAGAAGGGAGCTCATCCACACTCTCCCCAGATTCGAACCTGTGACCTGTCGGTCTTCAGTCCTGCTGGCATAGAGTTTTAACCCACTGTGCCGCCGGGGGCTCGAGTTGGGTGACCTTGGGCAATTCAAACTCTCTCAGCTTGGAGGAAGGTGAAAGCAACCCTGCTATGACCAAATCCTGGCAGTCCTGCAACAAGTTTGCGTAAGGGTCAACCTCACTCAGAGAGGACTTGGTTTTTCTTTATCTTAACATATTGCAAAAGGCATTCACAATCAAGCTTGACATCATGTGGTGTTCAAGGTATGCAGTTCATCACTCAACCACCAGATGTACCTGTATGCCCACAGAATGTCATGGGGACCTAATTCCATTTTGCACATGAGGTTTGTTTTCCTGCTCAATGGAAATGCTTCTGTTAGGAAAAGAATATGTCCTTTTTCCCATAAAGAAGCATGCCACAATTGATGAGGGAAAAGAGCCATTTAAGATGCCAGTTTCAGCAACATACTCTATAATACATGGCCAAACAATATCAGAATGGGTTATTGCAACAGTTGGCAACAGTTATTAATAAGGAAGTTATTAATAAGATGGCAACAGTTATTAATATCAATAAAATAGTAAAGAGTAGAGACATCACACTGGCAACAAAGATCCGTATAGTCAAAGCCATGGTATTCCCTGTAGTAACCTACAGATGTGAGAGCTGGACCTTAGGGAAGGCTGAGCGAAGGAAGATAGATGCTTTTGAGCTGTGGTGCTGGAGGAAAGTTCTGAGAGTTCCTTGGACTACGAGAAGATCCAACCAGTCCATCCTCCAGGAAATAAAGCCCGGCTGCTCATTGGAGGAAAGGATACTAGAGACAAAGTTGAAGTACTTTGGCCACATTATGAGGAGACAGCAAAGCGTAGAGAAGACAATTATGCTGGGGAAAGTGGAAGGAAAAAGGAAGAGGGGCCAACCAAGGGCAAGATGGATGGATGGCATCCTTGAAGTGACTGGACTGACCTTGAAGGAGCTGGGGGTGGTGACGGCCGACAGGGAGCTCTGGCGTGGGCTGGTCCATGAGGTCACGAAGAGTCGGAGACAACTGAACGAATGAACAACAACAACAACAAACAGTTATTAATAAGGAAGAACACACAAGTTTGGTGAGACTATAGTGGCCTTTCCTTGATCTTACTGAGAAGGGCAAGTTTTCACTCTGTTCTCCACTTTCTCCACTACTGCATTGAGTTCAAACTACTTTGCATTTTGAGCTCAGTTTGCAGCAACTGAGTTAAGTTGAGGGCAAGAGAAGGAAAGTGGGAAGAGGTGAGGGAAACTGGGATGTTTTAAAAGCAGAGAAAATTCATCAGGACTGCCCCTACCAATTTTGTACAGTTGGGAGCATGCATTCTATGAAATATCTTTGCCTTTTGCTTCTGATTTGCTTTTACTATGCAATCCACAGTTACCCTAGACCTGCTGCCCATTTCCCTGTTCCTTCCTCTTGTCCTTCCATTTTAAGAAACTCAGCTATCATCTCTTCCTGCCCCACTTTTTTCTAACTGCAGAATTCAAGTGCTTTGACCCTTCTAGCACTCATTAAGCAGCAGATGAAACCCTGTACGAGCAAATTGTTCAAGACCAGAGCTTACAGTCTGGCAACCACACATTACCGGGGAAATATTTCAAAGCTAGGCTTGCTCTTGGGTTTAAAAGGAAGCATTGCTTTGGCTCATGTAACCCAGCTGTTTCAAACAGAATTCAAGACAAAAGACCGCTAGTCCGGGAGAGGCGAGAACAGTGAATCACTTGTGAGACCTTTGCATCCATGCTGTCTGGGCTACAATTTCCACTTCAGAAAACCAGGGTCACTATCCACACAAGATGCCTCTAAGAGCATTTGCCTAATCTCTCTTTCTCTTTCTTTCTTTCTTTCTTTCTTTCTTTCTTTCTTTCTTTCTTTCATTGTTCTTTGAAAATTGAGACAGCCTCTTTGGCAAAGAGTCAAAAGTACAGTAAGTTTTTATACTATTCTTTTTCTTTTGATTTCAATAGGATTCTTTAATGTATGTATTTGTGTTGTCTATATTTGTGTGCCCAGCTTTGAAAAGTTACTGGGAGAAGGGTGGATCATCTAACTCAGTGTTCCTCAACCTGGAGGTTGGGACCCCTGAGGGGGTTGTGAGGGGGTTTCAGAGGGGGTCACCAATGGCAATCAAAAAACATAATTCTGTTTGTCTTAGGAACCCCTTTGGCATAGAAGGTTTAAGATCTCTCCGCCTGTCCTTCTCTTCCTTTTTGGAAACAGACAGCAAATCCTCCAATCAAAAGCCCTCCTCCACTGTGATTGGCCAACCTCTCAGCAAAGGGGAGGGCTGTTTCTGAGACTCCAAGGAGGGAGGGGGGAGCCGATGTGCTCAGCGCATGGTAGCATGGTGCACATGTGCAAGCAAGGGAGAGTGTGCAAGGCTGGAAGGAGGTTCGTGCTAGTGAGTCCTTCAAAGCATGCAAAGTTTGGCCCAATTCTGTCATTGGTGGGGTTCAGAATGCTCTTTTATTGTAGGTGGAATATAAATCCCAGCAACTACAACTCCCAAATGACAAAATCAATCCTCCCAACCCCACCAGTATTCAGATTTGGGCACCCATATTCAAATATCGGGTATTTGTGCAAATTTGGTCCAGTGAATGAAGATACATCCTGCATATCAGATATTTACATTACAACTCATAACCGTTGCAAAATTACAGTTATGAAGTAGCAACAAAACTAATTTTATGGTTGGGGAGCACCACAACATGAGGAACTGTATTAAAGGATCGCAGCATTAGGAAGGTTGAGAAACACTGATCTAGCTGCTAGTGCCAACTGGGATCAATTGCAAATGCCATCAATTCACTGTGTTTCCTCTAATTCAATTCAAGGCAATTACAGTCAGCCCTCCACATTTGCAAATTTAATTTTAGCAGCTATCAGTAATATATTTTCTCAAGGACTCTCTAGGTCCTCTAGTGTAATTCTGTGGTTAACTTCCATTCTAGGTACACAACAGCCTTGCTGTCAGAATAATAAAATGCATCGCCTTAAAATTAACACTTTTAATTTGCTCATTTGGCAATCCTAATAAATAATAAATAAAATTTCCATGGTATTCGTATTAGAAAATTATCTTACAGTTACCTCTGCATCAGTTTCCAGTGTATCTCAGCTTTGCCGCATGTCCACTAGATATATTAAAAGGTACTTTCACATACTTCACATTTCCAACATATACTTTTGAGCCCTTTATACATGTTTAGATGCACTTTTCAATACAGTCCCCTTGGAAAATTTGGTATTCACTGCTATTGCTATTTCAGATTATTCACTTTGGATTTTTCATCAAGTGTTGATTTGTTATGATGGTTGTTAGCTGCCTTGGGATATAAATATTTCAATTAATCAATCAATCAAATTAACCAATGTGGAATTATCTGGATCCAAGCATTAGGGATACACCTTTCCAATTATCGCCTTTGTATTCTCTGCCATGATTAATCATTCAACTGTTACATATTAAGATATAATTGAAAAGAAGAGAAGGCTTTTAGTATCATTGGCAGTCCCTGCTAAAAGCACTCAAGACAGCTAATATGAGAAGGTGAAAAGCAGACACTCAGCATTTCAGAAAAGACTTAATATAAGCTAAATTGTACTGCTGACACACACAAAAAATCATGAGGCTTCTGTGCTAATAACAAATTTACAACTGAAGCCACCTTTAGGGATCTCATCATACTAGAGAACGAATTCACTTTAAATCTGGTTTCTGCCTCTTGCAGAATTCTGGGGTTTGTAGTTTAGGGACGAGCATTTAACAGCCTCACTAAACTACAAACCACAGAAATTTACAGGAGGCAGAGACCAGATTTAAAGTGGATACATTCTCTAGTGTGATGAGGTCCTAAGTCACTTGAACATTTCTTTAGCACAGTGCTTCTCAACCTGTGGGTCTCCAGGTGTTTTGGCCTACAACTCCCAGAAATCCCAGCCAGTTTACCAGTTGTTAGGATGTCTGGGAGTTGAAGACCAAAACATCTGGAGACCCACAGGTTGAGAACCACTGCTTTAGCAGCTTGTCTGTGGGCTGAGAAACCATGGAAGCAACAGCAACAAGGACAGAGCTGGATGCTCCCCTGACAAGACAAAACAAAACAAAACAAAACTGCTGTCCATTGGGGAGGCAATATTCTGTTCTCATTGTTGTTGTTTATTTGTAGAGTTGCTTCCGACTCTTCGTGACCTCATGGACCAGCTCACGTCAGAGCTCCCTGTCAGCAGTCATCACCCCCAGCTCCTTCAGAGGCAAGCCAGTCACTTCAAGGATACCATCCATCTTGCCCTTGGTCGGCCCCTCTTCCTTTTTCCTTCCATTTTCCACAGCATCATTCTCTTCTCCAAGCTTTCCTGTCTCCTCATGATGTGGCCATTCATCTTTGCTTCTATTATCCTTCCCTCCAATGAGCAGTCGGGCTTTATTTCTTGAAGTATGGACTGGTTAAATCTTCTTGCAGTCCAGGGCACTTTCAGAACTTTCCTCCAACACCACAGTTCAAAAGCATCTATCTTCCCTCATTCAGCCTTCCTTATGGTCCAGCTCTCACATCCATAGGTGACTATGGGGAATACCATTGCTTTAACTATGTGGATCTTGGTTGCCAGTGTGATGTCTCTACTCTTCACTGTTTTATTTAGATTTTTCATTACTCTCCTCCCAAGAAGTAGACGTCTTCTGATTTCCTGGCTTTGCACCTAGAAATACAAAGTCTGTCACTGCCTCCACATTTTCTCCCTCTATTTGCCAGTTATCAATCAGTCTTTTTACCAAAATCTTGGGTTTTTTATGTTTAATTGCAACCTAATACTTCCCCACTATGTTTTATGTTTAACTGCAACCTACTAGATATTATCCCGGCAAACAAAAAGGAAACCCTCATTCTCTGAAAACTATGACCACCTAGTTACTTCTCCTCTCTTCTAGAGTAGAAAGTAGAAACAGCTTTAAGGAAGCACCAAACCCAAAGCAGAAAGGAGATTGAAGTGTGCCCACTCAAGGCAGGGCCTGCAGTAGAGAAAAAAGAGGGTTTTTTAAAGGAATCCCAGTGAGATAGCTCCAGGTCAATTGCTCTTTCTTCCCTGGGAAGTTGAAAGCCTCCTCAAATACTTTGGAAAGGTGCATGCAGGGAGAGAGCTACTTATCTGTAGCATGTCTCCTCTAGAGTAGAAAGAAACCACTTTAATGAAGTATTAAACCCAGTCTCTTCTACAAACAGAAGGGAAAGGATTGCAGAAAGCGTGGTATCTTAACTCTGATGCTTTTAATCCAGGTCTTAATGAAGGATATGGAAGGGGATCCTGTGGAAAGTCCCTCCCATAATGGGCTGGATAGGGTTTCTTAACTCTGTTGCTGACACCCAGGTTCCCTTGAAGAAGAAGAAGAAGAAGAAAGGAAAGGCTCCCAGGAATGGAAAGGGGAGCCTCGTAAGTACCCCATTGCCTCCAATCTATTTATTTATTATTTATTTATTTATTAGATGCACTTATTGACCGCCATTCTCAGCCCTTACGGGCGACTCATGGCGGTGTACAGTACACATAAAAAGACAGTTACAGAGGCCAGTATCAACAACATATGACTATACAACAAATACAAACTACATAAAAATCCGCTTCGTCTCTTAGTAGAATCATAGCCAGTCTCATTTTCCTTATACCATTCCAGTTCTCATTACCGTAATGTTGTTGCTTAGCACTTAATTAAATGCCCTCTCGAACAGCCAGGTCTTCAGGCTTTTTCGAAAGGACATGAGGGAGGGCGCCTGTCTGATGTGTGCCGGGAGAGTGTTCCACAGCCGGGGGGCCACCACCGAGAAGGCCCTCTCCCTCGTCCCCGCCAGCCGTGCCTGTGATGCAGGCGGGATCGAGAGAAGGGCCTCCCCAGACGATCTCAAGGTCCTCGTGGGCTCGTAGGCCAAGATGCGGTCAGAAAGGTATTTTGGGCCGGAACTGTTTAGGGCTTTGTAGGCCAAGGCCAGCACCTTGAATTGGGTCCGGTAGCAAATCGGCAGCCAGTGAAGCTGGGACAACAAGGGCGTTGTGTGCTCCCTGCTACCTGCTCCAGTTAGTAACATGGCTGCCGCACGCTGGACCAGCTGAAGCTTCCGGGCCGTCTTCAAGGGCAGCCCCACGTAGAGAGCGTTGCAGTAATCCAGGCGGGATGTGACAAGAGCGTGTACCACCGTGGCCAAGTCAGACTTCCCGAGATACGGGCGCAGCTGGCGCACGAGCCTAAGCTGTGCAAATGCTCCCCTGGTCACCGCTGAAACCTGGGGATCCAGGCTCAACGATGAGTCCAGGGTCACACCCAGGCTGCGAACCTGCACCTTCAAGGGGAGTGCGACCCCGTCCAGCACAGGCTGTAACCCTATATCCCGTTCGGCCTTGCGACTGACCAGGAGTACCTCTGTCTTGTCTGGATTTAGTTTCAGTTTGTTCGCCCTCATCCAGACCGTTACAGCGGCCAGGCACCGGTTCAGGACCTCGACAGCCTCCTTAGTAGCAGGTGGGAAGGAGTGACAGAGTTGGACATCATCTGCGTACAGATGACACCGCACCCCGAAACTCCGGATGATCTCACCCAGCGGCTTCATGTAGATGTTAAACAGCATGGGGGACAGTATGGAACCCTGTGGCACCCCACAAGTCAAAGGTTGTGGTGCGGAACAGGAGTCCCCCAATGACACCTTCTGGGTGCAACCCTCCAGAAATGACCGGAGCCACCGCAAAGCAATGCCTCCAAGACCCATTTCCGCAAGGCGCCCCAGAAGGATACCGTGGTCGACGGTATCGAAGGCCGCTGAGAGGTCCAGGAGCACCAACAGGGACACACTCCCCCTGTCTAGCTCCCGGCGCAGATCATCCACTAAGGCGACCAAGACCGTCTCGGTACCATGCCCCGGTCTGAAACCAGACTGTGCCGAATCCAGATAATCCGTGTCTCTCAAGAATACCTGGAGTTGTGAGGCCACCACGCTTTCCATGACTTTGCCCAAAAAGGGGAGATTGGAAACAGGCCGAAAGTTGTCCAATTTAGTGGGGTCCAGTGATGGCTTCTTCAACAGCGGCTTTATAATAGCCTGTTTTAGGCTCGCTGGAATCTTGCCTTCCCGAAGGGAGGCATTCACCACCACTGTTACCCACTCGGCCAATCCCCCTCTGGCCTCTCTCAGAAGCCAGGATGGGCAGGGGTCTAGGATGGACGTGGTGGGCCTCATTCCTCCAAGTATCTTGTCCACATCCTCGGGTTTCACAAACTGAAAAGAATCCAACAAAATAGGACAAGCAGGTGCTCTCGTTACATCCACAGAGTCTGCATCTAACGCGGCGTCCAGCCCAGAACGGATCAAGGCGACTTTGTCTGCGAAGAACCGAGCAAATGCTTCACAGCGCGCGACCGAATTGTCAGGGCTCCCACCTGCAGAGGCGGGAGTTAAAAGACCTCTGACAATCCGAAACAGCTCCGCCGGACGGTTCTTTGCAGATGCAATAGTGGCCGCAAAGAAAGTTTTCTTTGCGGTCTTTATTGCCGCGGCATATGCCCTAAGAAAGGACACAAACCGTGCTCGGTTTGACTCGCTCGGTTCCGAACGCCACACGCTCTCTAGTTCCCTCTTCCTTCGCTTCATAGCTGCCAGCTCCTCAGTAAACCAAGGGGCTGGTTTAGCTCGGCTACTTGAGAGGGGACGTTCCGGAGCAATCATGTCAATAGCCCTGGTCATTTCCCCATTCCAGAGAGCCACCAAGGCTTCGACATGGTCACCTACCGAGGTGGCGGGAAAATCCCCAAGAGCCGTCAGGAAGCCATTCGGATCCATCAGTCTCCTGGGGCGGACCATCTTAATGGGTCCTCCACCTTTGCAGAGGTTAGGGGGCGCAGTGAGCCTAAATCTGATCAGGAAGTGGTCGGTCCATGGCAACGGAGAGATGGACAACTCCTCCACACCGCCACCCTGTTCCCATCCCTGACAGAAAACCAAATCCAATGTGTGTCCAGCACAGTGGGTGGGGCCAGATATTTGTTGGGACAGCCCCATGGTTGCCATGGCAGACATGAAGTCCTGAGCCGCGCCTGTGAGGGTCGTCTCGGCATGGACGTTGAAGTCTCCCAGCACAAGAAGCCGTTGAGACTTCAATGCCAGGCTCGAGACCACCCCCGCTAGCTCAGGTAGGGAGACTGTAGTGCAGCGAGGTGGACGGTACACTACTAGAATCCCTATACTGTCCCGGTCACCCACCCTCAGGTAGACGCTTTCGAAATTTGCGGTCTGCGGGATGGGGCACCTGGTCAGATGGATGGAGTCCCTATAGACCACTGCGACCTCGCCTCCCCGCCCTCCGGATCTAGGTTGGTGCTGCACGGAGAAACCCGGAGGACAAAGCTGGGTCAGATTTACTCCTCCAGCTTCATCCAACCAGGTCTCCGTGATGCACGCCAGATCTGCCCGTTCGTCCAGCCGCATTTTTCGGCTACGGACTGCAAAATACTATCCGGCTACCCGCCCATTTTCAGAAGGCATGTGAAAATAGATACAGGGGTCTACCAGTATCTGGTCAGCACAAGCAGATCGAGATCCAGCCGAAATGCACAAACCTACTCACTACTCTGTTGATTTCTGGAGTATCAACCTAAGTCAAGAACATCTCTAGAAAAGGGGTTGTTCCAATTTCTCCATATGGTCCCCCCATTTTAGTTACCTTTCCAAGTTTTCCTTTCCTTAGACACAGGTAGGATGCTTTTGCTTTCTGCCCTGATCCACACCTGCAGGGAAACTTGTTGGCATGCTCTCCTTTGGTGTTGTCATGGAGTCAACTACTTTATGAGTCCATCGATGACAGATGGATTAATTATAGAGACTGTGAATGACTTAATATGTTCTGTGTTTAAAATTGCTTTTATATCCAAAATGTGTCACCGTTTAATTTATAACTCAGTCTGGATATTTTATGCTGAGAGCAACAAGCTCCTTCAGGTCTTCGCTAATTAAGGTGCTATCAAATTCATTTTAAAATAAATTGAAATGCATATTCGGACAATGTAATGTATTAGTTTGAATTGGTAGTGATATTGAATGTATTGGGTTTACTTCTAAGTTGATTCATTATTTGGCTGCTGGTTCCGTGGGTCTTCTTTAGTTAGGACTGTACATGGAAATGTGAAAGGGCATCTCATAGTAACTTGGGAAGTTGCCATTTTATGCATACCTGTGATTTTGTTGTTGTTTATTCATTCAGTTGCTTCCAACTCTTCATGACCTCATGGACCAGACCATGCCAGAACTCCCTGTTGGCTGTCACCACCCCCAGCTCCTTCAAGGTCAATCCAGTCACTTCAAGGATGCCATCAATCCATCTTGCCCTTGGTCGGCCCCTCTTCCTTTTTCCTTCCATTTTCCCCAGCATCATTGTCTTCTCTAAGCTTTCCTGTCTTCTCATTAGGTGGCACCTGTGATGCTGATATGTAAATAAACATGTGTTGGATTAGTCTGAGAGTGTTCCCAATGCAAGCTTTCTTGGTGAACCAATCTCTCATCACTATTGGCAATCTTTTTTTAAACAATAAGGCCAGCTTTGCCAACAGCATTTTGTTGATGGAGCTAAGAAAAGTACTTTTCAAAACCTTTTCAAAATATACAGTTTTGTTAACAGCTGCCACTGAGCTTCCTGTTTTTCTGGTTCCTTAATCTAGTTGGAAAGGGAGGACTGATGTCACTAGGAAGTCATTGAGCCTCGCTGCGGAAAGCTATAAACACATTCAAGTGTCTCCTCAAACAGAAGGTGGTGCAAGGAAAATAAACCAGGACATATCAAACAAATCCAGAGGAAATCAAATATTTGACAGCACATTCCCTGGCTAGCATCCTGCTCCGTTCACATTAAGTTCAGTCATCTTTGGATCCCTTTCGTTCTGGTTCAGGGAGTTTTCAATAGGAGTTGGCTCTCTTATCAAACATCATTGTGGACTTCAAATGGAAAGAGCAGAAGGCTGAACTTCAGAAAACCTGGTTAGAGCAAGAACATTAGGAAAACAGAACTGCAAGCACATAAAACCCAGATCCTAAAAGGATGCAGTCTGCAGTAAAAGACGATATGGATCATAAGATCTTATTCACTTCCATTTTACCATGACTCAATACTGGGGCAGAAGAATGCTTACAAATATTGAAACATGTAGACATAAAAAAGACATATGGAGGAACAGGAAAAACCAAAGACTGCAGAAGGCATCCAGATATTAAAATACAGTAGAGTCTCGCTTATCAAACATAAATGGGCTGACTGAACATTGGATAAGCGAAAGTGTTGGATAATAAGGAGGGGTTAAGGAAAAGCCTATTATATGTCAAATTACATTATGATTTTACAAATTAAGCACCAAAATATCATGTTTTGCAACAAATGGACAGAAAAAGCAGTTCGATTCACGGTAACGTTATGTAGTAATTACTGTATTTACAAATTTAACACCAAAACAATGTATTGAAAGAGCTGTGGATCTGGGCGGGAGGCAGACTGTGTTGGATAATATGGAACATTGGATGAGCAAAGGTTGGATAAGTGAGACTCTACTGTATATTGGTAAAAAATACATGCAAAAGCATAGGGGAAAAACTAGGACTGAAGGAAACTTATCACTAAAACACACACAAAAGCACCAGAAGAAAAACCATGACAGAAGGAAAAATTAAAATATACAGGGATGAAAATGTATATTAAAGCATGGGGAAATTATACTAAAAGTTATTGTTAAAATGCCCTTGCACCATTCAAAGAAATCCATTACAAAAGGAAAGGACCAAAACATATCAATAACATTACTAAATGCCTGTCCGACGAGGAAAAGTCTTCACGGTGCCAAAAGAAGAGGAGCAAGGAAGGAGCCATCCCGGTTTCTGTAGGGACTCGGGAGTGACTTCCAAAGCCAGCCATGGAGAACCCTCTTTTTTCAGTCCCCACCAAACTTGACTATGAAGTCAATGGGACCAATGAAAGGGTCTCCCCGGAATCGCAAATTTAACAAAACAATTGATAATGCATATTTATTTATACAAATCATGTGCCAAGGTATTCCCATTTCTGTGTTCTTCAATAATATCCACTGGAATGGGAAGTTCTTTCTTTCCTCCAACATTGTTAGGTCAGAGAGTTTCTCTATAGGAAATATTGCCATGGGTTTTCACAGCCTTTCATAAATTTGAATTTACGAGCTTAATACCTTGGCACTTTATGGCTTTAATTTAGAGGACAGCGCCTCCAGCATTACCCTATAAATTCCTTATCCTAAGATCCTAGGAATTCTATAACTCTCACTGAATACAGGCCATTACTTTCATTCCAGCTGTCATCACCCAAGAAAGCACAAGCTGAAACATCTGAAGTATGGTACATAAAAATACTTGGTATCAATAATTTCATGTGTGTGTGTGTTCTGTACATGGTCACAAATGTGCATACGTGTGTGCATTCTAGGTAGATTTACAGATATGAACCGAGTAGTTCACAATGTAATTTTGAATTTTTAAACAAAAATTCCATTTTACCTTCTCTAAGTTTAAATGGGGAACCACAGGCTTTAAATTAGAGCTGGGAAAGCATAGTGCATGGACTGCACATGTCCCCTGGATTACACTTTAGCAATCCCCAAAGAGCTCTTTTCTGGGAGTCCAGGGTTCAAAGCCCTTTAGTCATGGAAACCCAATGGGTTTCCAAGTTAGATTCTCTCATTCTCAGTAGAGGGCAATGGCAGACCTCCTCTGAATACATTATGTCAAGAAAAACCCATGATAGCTTCTTCTTAGGATTGCCATAAGTTGGAAATGACCTGAAGGCACATAACAGCAACAGCATCATACATACATTTTATTATGGTCCAAAGACCCTTATTATACTGTAGCATACAAGTTATACAGGTAACGGGATTAAGAACATCCAGTTGGATAAAATTTGCAAACAGGAAAAACTGCTTAAAATACATGTTGGCTAAAAACATAGGTAAAAGACTACAAGAAGTGCCAGTGTGTTTCAGCCTGTGTCCAAAATTGGGAAATGTCTAATTCTGGCTGCCTCAGAAAGAAACATTGCAACCGCCAAGGTCACATGGGGAATGTGATGGTGCGAGTGGCGCCACCTATGTGTAGAACTGTTAGTTGCAAGATTGAAACTGTTGTATCATGCTTAATCCTGCCTTTTTACCCTGCTTATGTATAGTTGTATGGATTGGTTACTTATAGCTGTCAATCAGTACTGTTTGGCTCCACCACTTCCTGCAGGAGGGGAGTGCTTCCTTTCTTTTCATTCTGCCATCAGAGTTTCTATCAGATTGATGTGAGTAAGAGACTTGACTCTACAAGACTCTGATTTAAATTACCTCTCAGCCCCAGTTCTGAGGTTTTTTACCCTTGAGACTTGTGCTTCATGTTCAGACCAACCTGAACGACGTTGGAAGTCTCAAGTGCCTTCAAACTGGTTCTTTTGGCACCAGAGGAAGATCCTGAGTCTTCAAACATAGGCCATTTGAACTGGGGTTGTGGTTTGCTCCGGCATTCACAGCCATTGAGGAACGAGGAAACAGGAAAAGCTTCTCAGCTACAAACTCCTGGGACTTCAGAGATTGTAAAATATATTTCTTTTATTTATTGTTCATTGTGAACAATAAATACCATTTCGAGTTATCTGTTGTGATTTGATCTTTGGGAGTTCCAGTTTCCTATAGGAGGGCAAGAAGCAATCCCCTGGGGAAAGATGCCACGTCCATGCCTCTCTCATTAAGAGTTATAGCCCCCAGGTGCGACGGCACAGAGAAGGTTGTCACTAAGTAGAAACTTCACATAAAATTTTACTGAACTTGCTGGTAAATTCCTTAGTAGGAGGTTGATTATGTCTGCTTGGGCCTGTTCATAGAAACTGTATGACAGTAGAATGTGGTAGATGCACTCTACTTCCTGTTTGTTACATGAGCAGAGTCTTTCATTATATGGGTTACCTGCAAATCTCCCATGCAGCAATTCAGACGGGAGCACATTGCACCTTGCTTTGAAAATACGCAGCAATATTTGGCTACCGTCAAGTTCTTTAGATAGATTGCTGCATGAAAAGGCTCAGCATAATGTACAGACAGGGGACTAGGAGAGCGAGATACGTAAGAGTGAGAGCGCAGCTCACAAAAGGCAATGTCTCACAGTCTCTGCAGCAGCAGCAGCAGCAACAACAACAACAATGCTCATGTTTAAAGAAAATCCATGGGTTCTTCAAATATGTTGTTCCAATTTTTTGACCTAGTGTGAGATGTTACTCTTTAATAAGGAGCCACTCACTCTCTTCTTACATGACATCTAATACCTGACAAAACAAATGTTAACTTGGAGGGAACTGCCATGGATGTTGATGGCTCCACCAAGGGATAGGATAAGGAAGAAGAAAGGCCAGGCCAAAACTAAATGTAGGTCTGCAGTCAGGAGAAGCAAAGTATTTGTTTGCGTTGCGTTTCTCAACCTGGGGGTCGGGACCCCTGGAGGGGGTCACAAGGGAGTGCCAGAGGGGTTGCCAAAAACCATCAGAAAACACAGTATTTTCTGTTGCTCATTGGGGTTCTATGTGGGAAGTTTGGCCCAATTCTATCCTTGGTGGAGTTCAGAATGCTCTTTGGTTGTAAGTGAACTATAAATTCCAGCAACTGCAACTCCCAAATATCAAGGCGTACTTACCCGAAACTCCATCTGTGTTCTTATTTGGGTATATTGAGTATTTGTGCCAAGTTTGGTCTAGATTCATCATTGTTTGAGTACACAGTGCTCTCTGGATGCAGGTGAACTACAACACCAACACTCAAGGTCAATGCCCACCAAACCCTTCCAGTATTTTCTTTGGTCACAGGCATTCTGTGTGCCAAGTTTGATTCAATTCCATCCTCTTTGATTGTAGGTTAACTATAAATCCCAACAACTACAACTCCCAAATGACAAATCAACCTCCCACAATCCCACCACTATTCAAATTTGGGCATATTGGGTATTTGTCCATGAAAACATGTCCTGCATATCAGATATTTACATTATGATTAATAACAGTAGCAAAATTACAGCTGTGAAGTAGCATCAAAAATAATGTTATGATTGGGGGTCACCACAACATGAGGAACTGTATTAAGTGGTTGCAGCATTAAGAAGGTTAAGAAACACTGCTTTAAATAATCAAATCCTCACTTTATATCAAGAGATCTCAAGAAAGCCTATAGGAAGACCAATTTGACAAATTTAAAACAATGTAAAACATTGAAATTATTTGAATGCAGTCCCTGTTGTGGCTCTCCAGCATGTTGCTGGAAATCCAGAAAACTGATCTTGTCTGTATTCTCCAGGCTGCAGTCAGGCACTGTCTAGTTATCTCTGCTTCCGGCCAGTAAATATCTATGGTAGTGCCCAGAAGGGAAGGGAAAGGCATGGACCTGCACATACAGTCGATTACATTCTCCACACCCAACATCAGGTTCTACCATCTGAGAAATGTATACAGTAAACAATGTCCTGCAGTCTCATACTTTCAAAACAATGCACACTTCCACAGTCTCACTCACTTGCAGCTGAGCCTCCATGAATGCCCAGTTTCCCTTCATATCCCAAGGTCAACCTTGATAATGCATTTAGTGTTATTATTTTTGAAGAGGTGTTCCCCAAGTGATGAAAGACATCTGTCATAGCGTGCAATTTTCTTCTCCTACACACCCTTGCATTTAGTATTCTTTGTTTCAGAATTGCTCAGTGGAAGGTAGATATGGACATAATTTGCAAACCTGGTAGGTGAAGCACATATCTTTGAGGAAATCCCACTGTGGGAGGGAAAACAAGCTAATTGTAGGAAATACGTACTTTAATGCTTTGTTTGATCCATTGCCCATCTTCTTCCTCAGCATATGGAGAATGCTAAAATACTAAAAGTCAGTATTTCTCCCCACCTTCTGCCTTGACTCTGTGTCACGTTTTGGAAATTGCTTTCTACTCTTTGTTGCATATATCCTAATGCAATATCTGCCTCTTTTTGATATTCCTAGCCAAAGATTTTTAGTTGTTGTTGTTCATTCGTTAAGTCATTTCCGACTTTTTGTGACTTCATGGACCAGTCCATGCCAGTGCTTCCTGTCGGTCGTCACCACCCCCAGCTACTTCAAGGTCAATCCAGTCACTTCAAGGATACCATCCATCCATCCTGCCCTTGGTCAGCCCCTCTTCCTTTTTCCTTCCATTTTCCCCAGCATCATTGTCTTCTCTAAGCTTTCCTGTCTTCTCATGATGTCACCAAAGTACTTCATCTTGGCCTCTAGTATTCTTCCCTTCAATGAGGCTTTATTTCTTGAGGATGGACCGGTTGGATCTTCTCACTGTCCAAGACACTCTCAGCACGTTCCTCCAACACCACAGTTCAAAAGCATCTATCTTCCTTCACTCAGCCTTCCCTAAGGTCCAACTCTCACATCTGTAGGTTACTACAGGGAATACCATGGCTTTGACTATGCAGATCTTTGTTGCCAGGGTGATCTCTCTACTCTTCACTATTTTATCAAGATTGGTCATTGCTCTCCTCCCAAGAAGGAAACGTCTCCTGATTTCCTGGCTGCAGTCTACATCTGCAGTCATCTTTGCACCTAGAAATACAAAGTCTGTCACTGTCTCCATGTTTTCTCCCTCTATTTCCCAATTGTCAATCATTCTTGTTCCCATAATCTTGGGTTTTTTTGATGTTTAACTGCAACCCAGCTTTTGAGCTTTCTTCGTTCACCTTGATTAGAAGGCTCCTCAGCTCTCCTCACTGTCGGTCATCGAAGTGGTGTCATCTGCATATCTAAGGTTGTTAATGTTTCTTCCAGCGATTTTCACCCCAGCCTTGCATTTGTCAAGCCCTGCACATCGCATGTTGTGTTCTGCATACAAGTTGAATATGTTGGGTGAGAGTAGACAACCCTGCCGTATGCCTTTCCCAATCTTGAACCAGTCTGTTGTTCCAGTTCTTACTGTTGCTACTTGGTCCTTATACAGATTCCGTAGGAGAGAGACAAGGTGATTTGGTATGCCCATACCACCAAGAACTTGCCACAATTTATTACGATCCACACAGTCAAAGGCTTTAGAATAGTCAATAAAACAGAAATAGATGTTTTTCTGAAACTCCCTGCCTTTCCCCATTATCCAGCGGATATTGGCAATTTGGTCTCTCGATCCTCTGTTTTTTTAGTACGATTTTAGGACGATCTTGTATTTCACTTGTAATATGCTTGGCCTCCACTGGGGGTATGTGCAATGCTATGGTAAAATCCTTCTCTTTTTTGCTTTCATGAGACTGTGGTGTTGTCTTTGTCATCCCCAAAAATTTTGAGTGTTTCAGTGGGAGCTCCTAATCCTCTCCCTCCCTCCATGAGCCTCCACTTCCGTGAGATCCTCCTTCGGCTTATGAAAGTGACTGTCCTACAAATGGCTTGTGGCACTGGATCAATGTATGTGCAATCTGGACTGAGAAAAGGAAAGCCATTGTCTGACGGATGCTTAATTATAAATCCAACCACAAATGATTATTTCTCTCCCCGTATCGATGACTAACTATTTTGTAACTGCGATGGGAAAGTATCTTACCTAACTGACATTAATGTGCTAAGTATTTCTGTGGTATTAACAGCAAGGAATAATTGCTTTATTTAGATTTAAATGAAAGGCACTTTGTGGGCTGAAGATATTTATAAGAAGGTGTATTCATTTCCTTGGGTTCCTGTGAGTAATGCTCAGTAGTCAATGACTAATAGACCTGATTTGTGACTGTACTAAACGTACACAGGTACAGAGATCAGGAGAAAACTGTGCCCATTTCTATGAGAAGACTAGTAAGTCCTAATGAAATTATTTCCCCAACTCATTTTATGGAGCAGAGATTGTTTTTCTAAACCAAAGCATGTTCAGAACTTCCTAGTAACCATTACTATTTCTCCTTTGGTTTGGATAGGTACAGGTTTCAGAGATAACAAAAGAGTTAGGAAGAAGCTCTGTTTTTGTCGTGTCTTTTGGTAGCCAGTAAAAGAGATTTAAAGATGGGCTTAAAGCTAACCTTTAAGCTCTGGCCCTTGAGTGCTCTAACTAGAGGTCAGCTGTGACCAGTAGTGCTGTAGAGTTTGAAGAGGTGTGAATGGTGGGTAAAAGGGAGAAACATGCCAAGAGGAAGGCACATCAAGCCAACCCTGACTGGGACCACCTTCCACCTGGAAACCAATGTCCTCAGTGTGGAAGAATATGCGGATCAAGAATAGGTCTCCACAGCCACCTACAAATCCACTGCCAAGACACTACACTTCGAGAGCCATCATACTCGGACAATGAGGGATCGCCTAAGTATAAGATTCACCACTGAAAAGGACTGCAGAATTGGTGAATGCTTCTGGAGCTCTGTCCTAGAACATGGTAAGCATCACTATCCTCTAAGCTAGTGTTTCTCAGCCTTCCTAATGCCGCAACCCCTTAATACAGTTCCTCATGTTGTGGTGACCCCCAACCATCTTGTTTACTAATAATATAATATATTATATTGTATATACATATAATATTTATAATATTATAATGTAATGTAATATAATACTAGTAATAATAATAATACAATATTATTATTATATATTTACATTACATGTAATATTACTAATAATATTACAATATAATGGTATAGTGCAATATAGTAATATATAATACTGATATTGTACTATGCTAATAATATAGTATATTGTATGAAAATATATATTGTAAGCCGCTTTGAGTCCCCTTCGGGATGAGAAGGGTGGCATATAAATGCCATAAATAAATAAAAAAATAAACAAACCATAACATTATTTTCATTGCTACTTCATAACTGTCATTTTGCTACTGTTATAAATGTAAACATCTGATATGCAGGATGTATTTTCAATCACTGGACCAAATTGGGCACAAATACCTAATTTGCCAAAATTCAAATACTGGTGGGGTTGCAGGGGGGGGGGGTTGATTTTGTCATTTGGGAGTTGTAGTTGCTGAGATTTATAGTTCACCTACAAGCCAAGAACATTCTGAACTACACCGATGGTGGAATTGAACTAATCTTGGCACAGAAAACTCCCATGACCAACAGAAAATACTGGAAGGGTTTGGTAGGTATTGACTTCAAGTTTTGGAGTTGTAGTTCACCTACATCCAGAGAGCACCGTGGATTCAAACAATGATGGATCTGGACCAAACTTGGCATGAATACTCAATATGCCCAAATGTGAACACTGGTGAAGTTTTGGGGAAATAGACCTTGCCATTTGGGCATTGAAATTTTTGGGATTTATAGTTCACCTACAATCAAAGGGCATTCTGAACTCCACCAATGATAGAATTTGGCCAGACTTCCCACACAGAACCCCCATAACCAACAGAAAATACTGTGTTTTCTGATGGTTTTTGGTGACCCCTTTGATGCCCCCTTGCAACACCCCCCCCCCCCCAGGGGTCCCAACCCCCAGGTTGAGAAACGCTGCTCTAAGCCCATCCCCATATAAAGGACCATTTGAATTCTGGCTTATCTGAAGGAGCAAAAATGCTGCTGCTGAATCGTTCCCACCTGGCTCTCTTTGCTGTATAAACCATGGTTTGCTTAATACACACACTACAGAAAGAGGAAAAGATGCTTCTTCTGTGAGAGATGTATTGTGCAAATTGCAGAAAATATGACCGGAAATGTGTTTGGTGCCTCACTCTCTCATGCTGGAGGCAAGAGCTCTTGCTGGGCTTGGAGAATCATCAACTGGCTGTCTTGATCTGTCGAGACAGTCTGTCTCGCCCGGTATCTCATGAACTCCAAGATTTCTTCACACCCGTTTTCCAGCAGAAATCACTTCCCAGACTGTCACCTCAAGTCCTTTTTCACTGACTGTGGAAGATATTGAACCTGGGACTTTTTGCATGACTAGTGTCTGGGAATTTATGCATTAACAGCACATGCTCTACTGCAGCTGGATCTCCCCCCCAGTCTAGCAAAGACTGTACAGTGGTGGCTGTCTTAGGCCATAAGGCTACAGCCTGCCGTGCTTTTAGTTTTGTCTACCTTCAGCTTCCATTGACTTTCCTGCCTCGGTCACCATCTGTCAGTAAAATCTAGATTTTGTAGTGGGTTAAACTGCTGAGCAAAAGGTTTGCAGTTCGAATCTAAGGAGTGTGGTGAGCTCCTGCTGTTAGGCCCAGCTTCTGCCAACCTAGTAGTTTGAAAACATGCAAATGTGAGTAGGTCAGTAGGTACCAGTTCTGCAGGAAGGTAACAGCGCTCTATTCATTTATGCTGGCCACATGACCTTGGAGGTGTCTATGCTGGCTCTTGAGCTTAGAAATTGATAGAAGAGCTAAGCACGGTAGTTGAAGGAATATCCTGGTTCCAAAACAGACAAATTAGAGAATATTACATGAAAGACAAAAAAAAATAAGATTTTTTTTTTGGGACACGATACTGATATCTGAAAACAAGACAATAACAAAAAAAATATAAGAAGCGATTAGAGTGGTCTGCTGCAACAAAGCTTATTAAACATTGTATGGGTAGCTGTGCTGGTACAGCTGTACCAGGAGCTCCAACTTCCTTTTCTTTCTTTGAGTGTTTGGATGTATTCCAAAGTTCCATGCGTTTTGCAACTTTGCTTTGCAGTCATGGGGTTAGCCACCTGCCTATCATTGTTGGGTTTCTTAGTCCCGCCCCTTTCCCCAGGGTTCAGGAGGGGAAATGGAGCCATTCTAGTTCAGTCTTATAGTTGAAAGCTTAGTTACAGGACTTGAGCTTTCCCCACCTGTAGAGAAGCTTCGTTTCTCACAACATCCGGGGGAAACAGCCCTAAAGCTTCTAAGGAAAACAGTTTTACAGCACAACCCTTGTTGGGGTTAAAGATACAGATCCACATCATTTGTGGAGAAAATCCAAAAGGACTCCAGCTGGAAAATCTACACAGAGACTTTGGCTTGGTAAGGACTTCTCATGACAGTCATAACGCAATTTGGAACCGGGTGTAGGGGCCCCACGCCAACAAAGCCTAAAAGAGATTGCCCGGGATGGGTTAAAAAGGGTTTTCCTTGTTAAAGAAAAGAAACAGTTCACGAAGCCAGTTGCCTGTCCCTTGTGGGCAAGATTAAGAAAGCTACCAGTTGATTCAAAGCCTTGAAGCATTGGTTTGATTTGTTGAAGATCTGAGAAGTATTTGATTGTTTTGTTGAAGACTTAAGCAATAATAAAGGACCTTGTTAAACTTTTCAAGCTTCTAAAGACTTTTGTATAGGAAAATCCTTACAGCCTCTCAGCTGAGGCACCCCGGCTTCTCGCTGGGCACAAACAGCATGTCCTGTTCAAAGCCAATTGCTATAGGCCAAGCGCGTGACAGCACAGCAGCAAATATCAGACATGCAATACAATTAGAAGATTGGGAGAAAATCTGGAATAAAAAAAAATCAAATACACATATGCATTTGACTTAAAAGAAAACTGGTTAAAAATGATGTACAGTTGGTACGTCACACCTTCAGAAATTGGCCAAATGTTACCCAAAGACAAATGATAAATGTTGGAAGTGCGAAGAACAAACGGGCTCCTTCTTCCATATGTGGTGGACCTGTAAAATTGCCAAATCATATTGGAAGAATATCCACGAAAAAATAGAAAAGATTTTAGACATCAAGCTAGAATTTGAACCAGAATATTTTCTCTTAGGAATAATAGATTTCGAAGTGGACTTAAATAAGGACAAACTCTTTAATTATCTAGTGACGGCGGCCAGAATAAACTATGTTAGACTATGGAGAATGGAAAACAATCCCATCTCAAGAACATTGGCTAATGAAAATCCTAGAGATTATGAACATAGACAAACTAACCCAATGGATGAATATAAAGCAGAATATTAAAATACCCAGGACAGACTGGACACCAGTAAAGAATTTTATGATGCAAGAAAACCTGAAATGGATGATAGAGATAAGATAAATTTTAATAAGAAATGCTCTTAGGAGAGACTATGTAAAGAAGCTTGCCAAACAATCAAGAGCGATCTAATGATTAAAGAAGATTAAATCCGAGGTGAAGAAAATTGGAAGTCGAACCAAACCCCCTACCCAAACCCCAACACCAAGTTTCAGGTGTAGGGTTTTTTTCCCTCTCTCTCTCCTTTTTCTTCTACTGACCATATCTCTATACTCTCCTACTTTTCTTTTTTTTCAGAATAATCTTTATTGAATTTTTTGGATTACATTTAAAATAGAGATATGTAGCCAAAGCTACTAGAAAAGAAAAGAGAAAGAAAAAAAACCAAGACAATAGAATAGATAAAGATTATAAATAAATAAATAAATAAATAACATTTTAAAAGACTGATTTGACTTCCTGGAATCCTCCAGAGGTCTGCTTTCTTTCCTTCTTTCCTCTACCTCCCTTCCCGTCTTCCTATCTTTCTCCTCTCTTCTCATATTCTTTCTCTCCTTTTTCCTTTTCCTCCTTTCTTCCTTGGTTATATCAGAATGTTTTTGTTTCTTTGTTTAAAATATTCCATCACCTTTTCCCAGTTCATTTCCTTCAAATTCATTCCTTTGCTTCTTGATATGAGAAATGTAAGTCTATCCATGTTCTTAATCTCTAGTATCTTTGTTAGTCTCTCATTTTCGTCTGGTATTTCCCTTTGTTTCTAGAAGCTGCTGGAAGTGTAAGGAAAAAGAAGGTTCATACTTTCATATGTGGTGGACCTGCAATAAGGCCAAAGAATATTGAAAAGGAGTCCAGAAAGAACTACAAGAAATTCTAAAGATAAAGATCCCATGGAAGGCAGAATTATTCCTACTAGGAATGCATGAACTAAAAATAGAAAAAAAAACTCCGACAAACTTTTATTCCTAATAACAACGGCAGCAAGAATATGCTGTGCTATACTTTCCTACTTTTCTATACAAACTAAATGCCCCCCCCCCCTTTTATTGTATCTGAAAAATGTAATATTTTTTTTAAAGAAATGGATATGAGCACCACCCCCCAGCGTTGGACATGACTAGACTTATTGTCTGGGGAAAGCTTTACCTTTACCTTAAAAGATAATTGAAAGAGGAATGGCAAAGGGTAGCACACATGACCAGTTTGGGGCTATGTTGTTGCCCATAGATTTCAAATTCTCTATACATAATATAAACGTGTTTGTTTTCCCCCCATACCCCATCTACTAAATGGGGTGTTTCAATAGTACTGTTCGCACAGCTTCAACATGTCTACCCCTTGAATGTAAAATGTCTGACACGATGCAAGAATTTATAATCAGCCCCCATCACAATGTTTTGCTGTCATGTCTGCTAATCACGCAACTGCTTTCAAGCCAGGTAATTAATTTAAGTGGCATAAGCATATCCAACCAGCTTACTATGCCATTTATACGATGTCAGCAGAAAGCAAGCCAGACATAACAACTCTGTGATCGCCAAATCCAATACAACATCAGATCTACCTAGGGCCATATTCCCTTTTCAGCCGCACTTTGGTTGTCCTGGAATAACCTCCAGTGCTGAGTGTTCTGATGCAATTGAAAGGGTGATATAGGTCTGGTAGGCTGCACTTTATACAAAAGTTGTGTGAATAAAAGCAAGAGATGCCAATAGACCATGACTTCACTTGGGGATAATGGGGCCCTTTTACAGTTACATTATGTATCTGCAGGATTAGTAACCACAGTTTTATTTATCCACCTCTGAAAAAAGATGGTCCCTCAATGAATGTTCTCAGTCTTCCTTCATTACTCCCTGATATTCTCAGGCTGGAAATCTTTCATTTCAATAGGGTTCACTGTTACCTTCAGTATTGCATATCCATGCAAAGTCTGGAAACATATTTCCTGCAGATATTTATTTATTTATTTATTTGAAACATTTATATTCCACCCTTCTCACCTCGAAGGGGACTCAGGGCGGAGCACAGCATATACATGGCAAACATTCAATGCCGGGACACAAATTCACATACACATACATAAACATTAAAAAAACATTTATCAAAATATTAAAATACACCATTTAAAACCGTCCTAGTCATCCACGTCAAATCTAATTGACCGGGTCATCTTTCCTATTGCCGCTTTATTGCCCTGTCCCGAAAGCTTGGTCCCACAGCCAAGTTTTTACCATCCTTCTAAAGGACAGGAGAGAGGGGGCCAACCTGAACTCATCAGGAAGGGAGTTCCATAGCTGGGGAGCAATCACCGAGAAGGCCCTGTCTCTCGACCCCACCAATCACACCTGTGACAATGGCGGGACAGAAAGCAGGGCCTCCCCGGAGGATCTTAATCTCCATGATGGTACATAGGGGGAGATGCAATCAAACAGGTAATTTGGGCCAGGGCCATTTAGGGCTTTATATGCCAAAGCCAGCATTTTGAATTGTGCCCGGTAGCAAACTGGTAGCCAGTGGAGCTGGCGTAACATGGGAGTTGTATGCTCCCTGTATGCCGCCCCAGTTATTAACCTGGCTGCCTCTTGTTGGACTATTTGAAGCTTCCGAGCAGTCTTCAAAGGCAACCCCATGTAGAATGCGTTGCAGTAGTCTATCCTAGATGTAATGAGAGTGTGGACCACCGTGGCCAAGTCTGACTTCCCAAGGTATGGGAAGGTATGGGGGTTGTACTGTACAGCACTATGATTCTTCTTTAATGTCTACGGCTCTGTCCTGTTGAATTCTGTGATATTTGCACTTTAAGGGGGGGGGGGGGCACTTTAAATTCTCAACAAAAGAGCTGTAGTGCTTTCCAAACTACAAACCCTAGGATCCCAAAGAATGCAACTGATGCAGTTGAAGTAGAATGTAATATTATATTGTGAAATGTGAAAGGACCCCATCTCAGAAGCAGGTAGAGTATGAGGAATGTATGCATTTACATAACAACTTCTGGAATTTAGCTGGCATAGCAAACTCTGCCCAGAAATTTACAGTCCCCTGCCCTATTGGAGGTCTGTTCAGAACTTGTGATTCCACCCAGAGAGTTGACATTTTCAAAGATGTGCATGGATCCTATGAAACTACAAGATTTTTAGTTTAGTAAAATATTTAGAATTTTAGTGCAGCAGTTCTCAATTTTTGTTCTCCAGATGTTTTGGGCATCAACTGCCAGATATCGAAGCCAGGTCAAGAATGCTGGAAGCTGAAATCTCAGTTGGATGTTCTATATTTTGTTTCTGCTTCTTTTGCTTTGCATTCTGATAAGGTCAATTTTGTGCTTTCTTCTAAGTATAATAATATAATAGAACATATAAAAACTCTCAGATATCTGGAGGACAAACCAATTCAATTGGATGATCTGTAAGAGTCCTTCCAAATTTATGACTACAGCTAAGATTATCACTATTCATGTTTGTGAGGCATCTTGGTCTCCTTTTCTCACCCTGCCAAACCTACATGTGTTTTTCTCTGACACTGAGAAGAGACACTTTGACTGATTTGACACTTTGACTGATGACTGATGTCCCTTGCTCAAATATGTGTATAAAGTAGGTTTGTGCGTGGCTCTGTTTTAGCCCCTTTCCTTCAGTCAATCTGGCTTCTTTAGCTTGGTCAGATGGCCATAACAGCAAGGACCCATCCATCATGGTTTCCCGTCCTTAACGGGACCTTGTAGCAGCTGATCACAGCTCCTCATCCCCTTTTTGGTATCAAGTGGCACACAAAGATGATGTGTTTTATGCAAGCTGTATCTGGTTCCTTAACCCCATGGCTGAAATCCAGGCTCACTTGAAGGGAAGAAAGGAAAGGTGGCCAGGAAGGGTGCTTCCTTAACCCCATAACTGAAACCCAGACTTCCTTGAAAGAAAAAAGGAAAGAGTGCCAAGGAAGGGTGCTTCCTTAACCCCATGGCTGAAACCTAGGCTCCCTTGAAGGGAAGAAAGGAAAGGTACCCAGGAAGGGTGCTTCCTTAACCCCATAACTGAAACCCAGACTTCCTTGAAAGAAAAAAGGAAAAGGTGCCAAGGAAGGGTACTTCCTTAACCCCATGGCTGAAACCCAGGCTCCCTTGAAGAAAAAAAAGAAAGGTGGCCAGGAAGGGTGCTTCCTTAATCCCATAACTGAAACCCAGACTTCCTTGAAAGAAGAAAGGAAAGGGTGCCAAGGAAGGGTACTTCCTTAACCTCATGGCTGAAACCCAGGCTCCCTTGAAGGAAAAAAGGAAAAGATGCCAGGAAGGGTGCTTCCTTAACCCCATGGCTGAAACCCAGACTTCCTTGAAAGAAAAAAGGAAAAGATGCCAGGAAGGGTGCTTCCTTAACCTCATGGCTGAAACCAGGCATGTAGCCGGGGGGGGGGGGGGGGCTCGGGGGGCTTCAGCCCCCCCCCCCCGAAATTCCCATGGTGGTTCGTGAAAAGGCCTTACTGGTGCATTATTTAAACTGTTCTGTTTATTAATATCATGATTTGATCACCATTCTCAATATATCCCATATGTATGGGGATATTGGGGTAATGATACAAAAGGTTTGCTAGGCTAGACCCTCTTTCACTCAGACTCAGCCCCCCCCCCCCGAAACTCAGCCCCCCCCCCCCCCCGAAACCCCCTCTGAAATTTTTTTAGCCCCCCCCCCCCCCCCCCCGAAACAAAATCCTGGCTACGGCCCTGGCTGAAACCCAGGCTCCTTTGAAGGAAAAAAGGAAAGGGGGCCAGGAAGGGTGCTTCCTTAACCCCATTGCTGAAACCCAGGCTCTCTTGAAGGGAAAAAAGAAAGGGTCCCAGGAACAGAAAGGGGAGCTTCGTAAGTTGCCTATTGCTGCCAATGGGCCAGATCTAGCAAAATATTTTTTAGCTACGGACCAAAAACTGCTATCCAGCTACCAGCCCGTTTTATGGAGTTGCGTGAAAACAGATATGGGTGTCTACCAGAATCCAGTCAGCGGAAACGGATCAAAGTTCCACCGAAATGCACAAGCCTAGTATAAAGGCACCTCAAGAGAATCAGTCAGTCAGAGTACAATGAGAAGCGAAAAATAAGAAAATAATGTGTTCCTATTTTTTCATGTCTCTTTCCTCCATCTTTCTATTTTTTTTTCTTCTTCTCTACAAGGATGATTGTGAAATGCTTGAAAAGAAATCCTCCAGTAATTATAAAAATTATGAGGAAGGGTATGTTGCATTTGTATGTATTTACAAGAAGCAAATGATTAAATTTGGCTCCTGCCCTATGGAGAAAAGTTTGATATTTACATGGAATTAAGGATGCTCTATAAATGTTCTCAGCAAAATCTTCATACTCTAAAGATTTTTTTTCCTTTTAAAATTATCATTTATCTATATGTCATTTTTTGCACAAATGTAATTTACAGAATCAGATGTGCATACCAATTGTTAGTATATGACATTTGCAGGAAAGTATGCAGCGAAGCTAACTCTAAGCAAACAAAAGTGTCCATGCCAGGCTTCCCAATAGAGTTGCCCTCTTAATGTGTTCATCTACAACTCACATTATTCTGAGTCAAGATGGTCAATGAACTTGTTGGCTAGGGATAATAGAATTTACAGTACAACATATCAGTTCTCAGTTTTCCAAGTTTGAAATGTGTTATTTTTCATAGGGTTCAATTTCCACACCTTTTGTCACCTTGATCACCCTCCTCTGAACTTTGCCCAGATTCAATAGACATCTTCATAAATCTGTTATTTTTCTGTTTTAGTTCCTACAGGTTGGAATCTTTTCAGCACCTACCTGGAAGTAAGTTCAGGAGAATGTCATAAAGCTTGCATGTGAGCAGGCCTATATGATTGTACTCTAAATCTCAAGCAGCTGCCAGAAAGTTCAATTATTATGGCATAATCACATAATTTTGATTCCAAATTGTTCCACGGATGGGATTAATGTCGGTTTTCAGTATTTTGCATAACACAGTAGCAGCACTCATTATGTAAGAAATTACATTGTACACACTTGCCAGGTTCAAATGAGATACACTGGCTTCCATTATTTTCTAACTACAATAAATAATGCTTATCTTGCACACTTTGCAAGTGAGAAGTTCACACAGTATTGCTGCACTTCCTGTTCTTTGAACTTTATCAAGTCCAGGAAAATACCTAGTATTCCCATATAAATATATGATTATCTTGAAGCAAGCTTTCAGCCAGGCATATAGGAAGCACTGCTTGAACACCAAGCACAAAGTAGCTGCACACAATAACATCCTGTGCAAACATACTGGCAGCACATGGGGTGCAGACCCAAAATTAATAAGAACATCAGCCCTGGCCTTGTCTTACTCAACTGCCAACTATGCCTGCCCTGTTTGGCAGAAGTCTGCCCATGTAAAGCAGGTGAACATAGCATTGAATGAAACATGCAGAATAATCACGGGGTGTCTTAAACCTACACTTGTTGATAAACTCTACAAGATAGCTGGCATTGCCCCCCTCCCCCCATGTGCAACAGGAAGTTGCTGCTAAATGTGAGAGAAATAAGGTTGAAAGCCACCCACTACATGGCTACCAGCCTCCTCTCCAGGCCCGTAGCCAGGATTTCGTTTCGGGGGGGGGGGGGCTGAATTTTTTTCAGGGGGGAGTTCGGGGGGGCTGAGTTTTTGGGGGGGCTGAGTCTGAGTGAAAGAGGGTCTAGCCTAGCAAACCTTTTGTATCATTACCCCAATACCCTCATGCATATGGGATATATTGAGTATGGTGATCAGATCATGATATGAATAAACATAACAGTTTAAATAATGCACCAGTAAGGCCTTTTCGCGAACCACCATGAGAATTTCGGGGGGGGGGGGCTGAAGCCCCCCCCCCCCCCCCCGGCTACATGCCTGCTCCTCTCAGTAGACTCAAATCAAGGAAAAGCTTTACGAGAACTACCACTCCTCTTGGCGTCCCTCCAGCAACAGCAAGGGTATTCCTCTGGGCAGCTAGATCAGGAAATCCCAACTGGATGGCCCCCTGTGAGGGTCTTCCTCCAGGGGCAAACCAAGAATGGGCAACTTGGAAGTCCCTGAATAGATTCAGAAACAGAATGGGCAGATCAAAAGACAACCTGGCAAAATGGCACTACCTAAAAGAATCCCATACCTTGTGTGACTGTGGAGCAGAACAGACAACTCTGGGTCTATATGCTTGTCCATGCCTCATGTACAGAGGAGGAATTGTTGAAGGCTACAGACAATGCTGTTGCTGTTGTCCGTTTTTGGTCAAAAGATAGTTAGCCGCCTGCACACCTTCAACTTTTATCAGATTTATACTAATTTATGCAATGGTTTTGTTACAAAAAATATAAATAAGCCAGGCATATGCAAAAAAAATCCAAGGCCTTTTCTACATTGGTCATGTGCCCCAAAGTGGGCCAGAAGTTGGACATGGAAGATGTCCAGGCAACATCCAGGGACTTCTTAATATGGAAGTTACCAGGCCAAGTCAGTTTAACTCCACATTAAGCAAATTTTTCCACACTTCAGGTTGAATGTGGACAGCATGATTGGTGCCAATCTAAACTGATGTCAGCAAAGGAATTCAGTGATGGCCCAATGCTCTCCAACTACCTCAATGACAATAGCAACAGAAGAGATACCAATGACAATCTGGTATCAGACAAAACTCCAGACTTTCCTCAGATTTTTTGGTAGGTGTAGATGAACCCCACATTTGTGATATCTTTTGCTTTCACTATATTGGCTGCTTTCTGTTCTTCTGTCCAGTGTCATAGAATCATAGAATCAAAGAGTTGGAAGAGACCTCATGGACCATCCGGTCCAGCCCCCTGCCAAGAAGCAGGAATATTGTATTCAAAGCACCCCTGACAGATAGCCATCCAGCCTCTGTTTAAAAGCTTCCAAAGAAGGAGCCTCCACCACACTCCGGAGCAAAGAGTTCCAGTGCTGAATGGCTCTCACAGTCAGGAAGTTCTTCCTCATGTTCAGATGGAATCTCCTTTCTTGTAGTTTGAAGCCATTGTTCCATTGCGTCCTAGTCTCCAGGGAAGCAGAAAACAAGCTTGCTCCCTCCTCCCTGTGACTTCCTCTCACGTATTTATACATGGCTATCATATCTCCTCTCAGCCTTCTCTTCTTCAGGCTAAACATGCTCAGCTCCTTAAGCTGCTCCTCATAGGGCTTGTTCTCCAGACCCTTGATCATTTTAATCACCCTCCTCTGGACACATTCCAGCTTGTCAATATCTCTCTTGAATTGTGGTGCCCAGAATTGGACACAATATTTCAGGTGTGGTCTAATCAAGGCAGAATAGAGGGGTAGCATTACTTCCCTAGATCTAGACACTATGCTCCTACTGATGCAGGTCAAAATCCCATTGGCATTTTTTGCTGCCACATCACATTGTTGGCTCATGTTTAACTTGTCCACGAGGACTCCAAGATCTTTTTCACATGTACTGCTCTCCAGCCAGGCGTCCCCCATTCTGTATCTTTGCATTTCGTTTTTTCTGCCTAAGTGGAGTATCACTAAACCCAGACATAATTTGGGAAAGTGGTAGTGGAGTCAGTGAAACACGCATAGCTACTTTGGTGGAAATGGTTGTGAAACTTGAGTGATTTCTATTTGGTTGCTTCTATTAAGTGTGGGAGACATTGCTATTATTGCAGTAAATCTTTCTTGAGGTGACGGCAGAGGATAATATTAGCTCACTCATACTCCTAGATTTGTACTGGGGCAAGAGGAGGATTAGGGCATGTATAAGCAAGGGTAGTAATACTGGGCTGCCATAAAATTGATGATTGAAGACCAATTAATATTTTTTTCTTACAAGAGGGAAAATAGCCAAAGGATTTAACCACATTAATTATTTATTGAACTGCTGCCTCTGTAGGGAAAAAACCAGGGGGAGGAAAATATATATCACTCAGTATGTGGCAAGATAATCGCTTCAGTAATCTGAACTGCTGCTTTGATAACATTCTTGGCTCCGAGGTCAATTTAAAATATAATCAGGAAAACGTTAAAGAGTACTTAGGCTGAACAGTGGAAAATATTGCTGCTTTGATTTACTGTTTTCTTATAGACAGGGGAAGTTTCTGAACTCATTTTCATTGCATTTAGGGAAATGTCTCTTGGCACCGCAGCCCTCTTAAGATTGGGATTTCTGCCAATGAAAGATAATGATCCAACATTTTTGAGAAAACCTGGCAGACTTACTTGGTGATCAGCATTCTAGTCCATTCCAGTCAGTAAGGATCTCACAGACCACAAGTATCATTCTTTTCATGTCAGGAGTGACTTGAGAAACTGCAAGTCGCTTCTGGTGTGAGAGAATTGGCTGTCTGCAAGGACGTTGCACAGGGGATGCCCAGATGTTTTGCTGTTTTATCAACCTTGTGGGTGGCTTCTCTCATTTCCCTGCATGGGGAGCTGGAGCTGACAGAGGGAGCTCATCCACACTCCCCCTGGATTCGGACCTCTGACCTATTGGTCTTCAGTCCTACCAGCACAAGGGTTTAACCCATTGTGCCATCAAGTCTCCTTAGGTATCATTGAAATTATAATTCTGCTTAATGCAGACTTTTGTGTATTTATTTATTTATTTATTTATTTATTTACTACATTTATATACCGCCCCTCTCAGCCTAAGGGTGACTTGGGGCGGTTAACTATAGGCAACAATTCAATGCCCTAGTAGTTACAACAAATTAAAACAATCATTGATACTTTAAAATACTAACAGCACTATAAAAACATAAAAATCATACACAGCATTTTAAACATTATCAAAGCGTCTCCATCTCAAATCATTGTCCAATTGCATTGTCAGTTGTCCATAATATCATATATCTTTGCCATATTTGGGAAGGCCTGTTCGAAAAGCCAGGTTTTCACCATTCTTCGGAAGGACAGGAGGGAGGAGGCCGAGTTTATCTCTCTAGGCAAGGTGTTCCACAGTCGAGGGGCCACCAATGAGAAGGCCATGTCTCTTGGCCCCGCCGGACGCATCTGTGAGGAAGACGGGAGCGATAGCAGGGCCTCCCCAGAAGATCTTAGCATTCTAGATGGTTCGTATGGAGAGATACGTTCAGATAGGTAAGTTGGGCTGAAAGCATTTCGGGCTTTATAGGCTAAAACCATCTCTTTGAATTGTGCCCGGAAGCAGTTTCGCAACCAGTGGAGCTGATGCAACAGAGGAGTTGTATGCTCCCTAAGTGCCGCTCCTGTTAGCAACCTGGCTGCTGCCCATTGGACCATTTGAAGCTTCCGAGCAGTCTTCAAAAGCAACCCCACATAGAGAGTGTTTCAGTAATCTATTTGGGATGTAACCAGCACATGGACTACTGTGGCCATCAGACTTCGCAAGGTATGGGCACAGTTGGCGCACAAGTTTTAACTGTGCAAATGCTCCCCTGGTCACCACCGAGACCTGGGGTTCCAGGCTCAGTGATGAATCCAGGATCACACCCAAGCTGTGAACCTGCGTCTTCAGGGGGAGTGTGTAGGAAAATAGGGTGAAATAGTTTTTTGGTGTTATCCAGCTCACTAGAAAAAATGTGCAAAAATAGAACAAAATATAGTTAGCATTTTAAAATATGCACAGTTCTACTTTGGCTCTCTCTAGGCTTTTATGCGTACTCTAAACAGCAAGGAGGTTTCCCCAGCTTTTCTGCTTAGGACTGGGCTATTTTTAACTAGAGATGTCAGGTTCTGCATGCAAAACAGATGCTCTATTGCTAAGCTAAGATTCCTTAGCTTTTTAAATTCCTAGTTCTAGCTTGTCTTCTTCTTCTACAAGAAATGTGTGTGCACACAGCTTCAAGTTGCAGGTCAGTTTATGGAAACAGCACGAACTTCATAAGGTTTAGGATGGTCAAGCTTTGTCTCCTTCTCTCCATCCCTTCCCAGTGTTTTTTTTTTTTCTTATAGGAGAAAACTTCGTAGTTGTATTGTCTGGCTGGCAATCTCAGTGCTGTCTTCTGATAAGAGTCCCACATGTACATGTCAAGTTGGCACATCCTTCCACCTTCCTGTCTCCACATTTCCATATCATTCTACAGTGCCTTGATGCAAGCAGACTTATAATGCTCTTTCAATCAACACCTTTAAAATGGAAGCCTTTTTTAAAAAAAAAATAGTTCTCCTTCCCACAGGGGTCTTTGAGATGATGTTGACATTGTCTATTAAGCTTTTTTCAACATTGTGATAAATGCCACAATGGCGATATTATTTTTGGCTGGCGGTTGGAGCACCACCTTTTCCCTAAAGAACCAGACAGCAACCTCATCATTAATCAGCACAATTAAAAGAGCTTCTGCCCTGATGTCTTTTGCTCTTTCGATATTGAAATTCCATATTTCTGTTTCTTTACTCAGGGCCCATCTACATGAACTCAGACTTGAAGTAGGAGAAGTTGTTCCTGATCATTCAGATGATGCACAGGGCTTTCGTGGACCCCTATCAAGAAGCAGGAAAACACAGGGTAAAAACAGTCAACATGAGTTTGTTTCCCATTAGGGCAGTGTTTCTCAACCTGGGGGTCAGGACCTGTGGGGGGGGGGGGGGGGTTGTGAGCAGAGGCGGCCCTAGGTAATTTTCAATGGTAAGCAAACATTAATTCCCCCCCCCCCCCCCACCAATCATTGATATATATTTTCTGTTCATCGTGGGAGTTCTGTGTGCCATATTTGGTTCAATTCCATCATTGGTGGAGTTCAGAATGCTCTTTGATTGTAGGTGAACTATACTTCCCAGTAACTACAACTCACATATGTCAAGGGCTAGGTGAGGCTCAAGGGCCCAGCCCCTTTGGGAAGAGGATCACCCGGCAGCGAGGCAAGGAAGCCGAGGCTCCCCCCCGGAGTGCTACGGCTGTTGTGAGCTGAGGGGGCGCCCCTGGCAAAAAAAAGTGTTCTGCGACTGTTACTTTGCATAATGGACGGGCCGCCCCTGGTTGTGAGGGGTTGTCAAAGGGGTCACCAAAGACCATCAGAAAACACAGTATTTTCTGTTGGTCATGGGGGTTCTCTGTGGGAAGTCTGGCCAAATTCTATCCTTGGTGGGGTGCAGAATGCTCTTTGATTGTAGGTGAACTATAAATCCCAGAAACTTCAGTACCCAAATGTCAAGGTCTATTTTCCCCAAACTTGACCAGTGTTCACATTTGGGAATATTGAGTATCTAAGAGTATTTAAGGCAGTTCTCAGGGAAAAGCCACATTGATCTTTAAACTCTGCCGCTATGTTCAGTTTGGAGACACCTATCTTCTAAGACAGAAAAGATTGAAGAACATGTTTTCATGGGGTAATATTTAAAGTAGTATTTCATGGACCAATGTTGCCTGTGGCAGAGTTCTAAGAAATAAAGAAACTGATGCCGTCGATGGACACAAATTCTATGGCAGTTCCAGGCACTTGGGGGTGGGGGGTGGGAGGTGAATCCATCCATCTCAGAAAAAGAAGCACTGATTCAATATGAATAATATTTACATGTCGGTATAAGGACTAAGTAGCAACAGTAAGAACTGAACATGGAACAACAGACTGCTTCAAGATTGGGAAAGGCATATGGCAGGGTTGTATACTCTCACCCAACCTATTATCATGCAATGTGCGGGGCTTGACAAATGCAAGGCTGGGGTGAAAATTGCTGGAAGAAACATTAACAATCTTAGATATGCAGATGACACCACTTTGATGGCCAAAAGTGAGAAGGAGCTGAGGAGCCTTCTAATCAAGGTGAAAGAAGAAAGCGCAAAAGCTGGGTTACAGCTTAACATAAAAAAACAAGATTATGGCAACAAGAATGATTGACAACTGGGAAATAGAGGGAGAAAACATGGAGGCCGTGACAGACTTTGTATTTCTAGGTGCAAAGATTACTGCAAACACAGACTGCAGCCAGGAAATCAGGAGACGCTTACTTCTTGGGAGGAGAGCAATAACCAATCTCGATAAAATAGTGAAGAGTAGAGACATCACACTAGCAACAAAGATCCGCATAGTTAAAACAATGTTATTTTCCATAGTCACCTACGGATGTGAGAGCTGTACCATATGGAAGGCCGAGCAAAGGAAGATAGATGTTTTTGAATTGTGGTGCTGGGGAAAAGTTCTGAGAGTGCCTCGGACTGCGAGAAGATCCAACCAGTCCATACTTCAGGAAATAAAGCCTGACTGCTCATTGGAAGGAAGAATATTAGAGGCAAAGATGAAGTACTTTGGCCACATCATGAGAAGAAAGGAAAGCTTAGAGAAGACAATTATGCTGGGGGGAAAGGAAGGAAAAAGGAAGAGGGGCCAACCAAGGGCAAGGTGGATGGATAGTATCCTTGAAGTGACTGGATTAACCTTGAAGGAGCTGGAGGTGGTGACGACCGACAGAGAGCTCTTGCGAGGACTGGTCCATGAAGTCATGAAGAGTTGGAAATGACTGAGCGAACGAACAACAACACAACAACAACATTTACATGTTTTAGTGGCTTGCTTGTGGGTCAACACAGTCATAGCTGCCAAACAATTGACCATTTAGCCCACAGATAATCCAAAACTGGGTAAATCTCTTGATTTCTGAGGTCTAGCTTGAGATTTTGTGATACCAGCAAAACTGCGATGGGTGAATCGGGAGGCAAACAAGTGTCTGCAAGAAGTGGCTGACACATAAACCCTTGACTCAGGCAAGTGTGACAGGCCTAATCAAGTCTCTGAAGACTTGACTGAGCAGGTTTCAGCAAAAATGGAGAAGCCACCTTGACATCCATGGTTAGAAGACTCAGCTGCCTATGAAATCAGGCTGAACTGTTCCAGTGGTTGGCTTTCTGGCAGGAAACTTTTTTCCAGGTAGATTGGGATGATATCAGCAAACAGGGAAAGAAAACATTACATTATCTCTCATGCCGGTTATACTACTGATTGTTATCTCTGCTATTGTCCTCCAGGAGCCTAAATGAATTGAAATCAATGGGAGGTTTAGCAGACTAATCAGTGAATGACAGATTTAATCAGTAGGGACAAATTTTAATTGGTGTGGTTCCATGTATAACTTGGTTTAACTTCAATTTTCCTGATAGTTGTTTGTGGCTGTAAAACAGTCATATGAATCCCTTTGTTGACTCTAATGGGACATTTCTATCATCATCATTAAATATGCAGACATCTTTTAAAGGCATTATGTGGGGTGTACATCAAACAAAAGATTGAGGTGAATCCCAAGCCAATGATGTGCAAAACAATTAGATTCAACTCAGACCCATCTGCCAGCTGCCCTGTTTAAATTTGTTCGGAATCCAAATCTCAGGGGTTTTTATACAGTATTGTTATTATTATTTGAAACACAACAAGGTGAGTCCACAGCAGACAAGATCACTCTGCTGGCTGTTGTATTGGATCACACGTCGGACACTTCCCAAGTGTCTAAGACTGTGCGATATATCGACGAATGATGTATTCAGATGCCAGTAAGATGGCCTTTTTCAGCTGACAGATGGTAATCTTGTCAGCGCCGATTGTGTTTAAGTGCAGGCCAAAGTCTTTAAGCACTGCACCCATCACCACTGGGACCACCTTTACTGGCTTGTGCCAGAGTCTTTGCAGTTCGATGTTTAAATTCTCATATTGTGTCAGCTTTTCCAGTTGTTTCTCTGCAATCCTGCTGTCACCTGGGATTGCAACATCAACAATCCATACTTTGTTTTTAACACGATTGTGAGGTCAGGAGTATTGTTCTCTAGAACTCTGTCTGTCTGAATTCTGAAGTCTCAGAGGAGTTTGACGTGTTCATTTTCTGTAACTTTTTCCGGTTTGTGGTCCCACCAGTTCTTTGTTACAGGCAGATGGTATTTGTGGCACAAGTTCCAATGGATCATCTGAGCAACAGTGTTATGCCACTGCTTGTAGTTTGTCTGCGCGATGTTCCTGCAGCAGCTGAGGATGTTATCTATTGTTTCATCTGCTTCCTTGCAGAGTTTACATTTGGGATCTGTTGTCGACTTTTCAATTCTGGCTTTGATGGCATTGGTTCTAATGGCTTGTTCTTGGGCTGCCAGAATCAGGCCCTCCTTTGTCTCCTTTTTCAAAGTTCCATTTGTGAGCCACAGCCATGTTTTTTCTTTGTCAATTTGGCTCTCAATTTTTCCCAGGAACTGTCCATGGAGAGCCTTCTTTCACCAGTTTTCTCTTCTGCTCTGGATTGTGTTTTTACAGTATTCACTCTTTTGTCTTGTGCACTTGAAGCAGATTATTATTATTATTATCCCACATTTATCTCCATGGAGATTCAAAGAGTCTAACATCTTGCCACACCTAAACAGTTCAAAAAGAGCAATACGAAAGTTTAAAAAAATGATAACACTGTGGTAAAACAGAATTACAATGCAGCAAATACATTAAAATGGTATTTGAATCTCATATTCCCCTCCCCCCCCCCCCCCCAATAATCCCACCCACCATCCCCATAGTCTCCCCTTATCCTTCCCCAGAAGCCTGTTGGCAGAGGAAGGTTTAGAAATGGAAAAGTATGCTTATGCCATTATTATCATTTGGAAGCAGCTAATGTCTATAACTCCTGCCACTATTGCATTTACCGTGAAGTTGTAGCATTTATAGGCACAGAAGCACCTTAATCCTGTCAAGTTTTTATGCCTGTCACATTTCCCATGGATGGGGTTTGGGTAATGTACCTATATGTCACCTTAGATCAAACACTAACATTTAGGAAACACTGTGCAAACACCAAACACAAAATAGCTGCACGCAATAACATCCTGCGGAAACTTACTAATAGCTCATGGGGTGCAGACCTAAAATTAATAAAAGCACCAGCATTGGCCTTGTCTTACTCAAGTACTGAGTATGCCTGACGCATGTGAAGCAGGTGAACATGTAGAATAATCACAGGATGTCTTAAACCTACACCTGCTGATAGACTCTATAAGCTAGCTGGCATTGCCCCCCTCCCCCCGCCCAATGTGCGACAGGAAATTGCTGCTGCAATATAAATAAGGTTGAACACTTTGAAAGCCACCCACTGTATGGCTATCAGCCTCCTCCCAATAGACTTAAATCAAGGAAAAGTTTCATGAGAACCACCACTCTTCTTAATTATTTCCCTCGCAACAGCAATAATATCCCTGTGGGCAGCAAAATCAGGAGATCCCAAATGGATGGCACCCCACAAGGGTCTTCCTCCAGGTGCAAAGCAAGAATGGGCCACTTGGAAGTCCCTGAACAGACTGAGAAGTGGAGTTAGCAGACCAAAAGACAACCTGGCAAAATAGCACTACCTAGAATAGTGTTTCTCAACCTGGGGGTCAAGACCCCTGGGGGGGTTGTGAGGGGGTGTCAGAGGGGTCGACAAAGACAATTAGAAAACACAGTATTTTCTGTCAGTTGTGGAGGTTTCGTGTGGGAAGTTTGGCCCAATTCTATCATTGGTGGAGTTCAGAATGCTCTTTGTAGGTGAACTATAAATCCTAGCAACTAGAACTCCCAAATGCCAAGGTCTATCTTCCCCAAACCCCACTAGTGTCCACATTTGGGCATATTGAGAATTCGTACCAAGTTTGGTCCAGATCCATCAGTGCTCTCTGGATGTAGGTGAACTACAACTCCAAAACCCAAGGTCAATGCCCACCAAACCCTTCTGGTATTTTCTGTTGGTCATGGGAGCTCTGTGTCTCAAGTTTGGTTCAATTCCATCATTGGTGGTGTTCAGAATGCCCTTTGATACTGTAGGTGAACTATAAATCCCAGCAACTACAACTCCCAAATGACAAAATCAATCCTCCCCTCAATCCCACCAGTATTCAAATTTGGGCGTATCGGGTATTTGTGCCAAATGAATAAAAATACATCCTGCATATCAGGTATTTACAAGATGAATCATCATAGGAGCAAAATTACAGTTGTGAAGTAGCAACGAAAATAATGTTATGGTTGGGGGTCACCACAACATAAGCAACTGTATTAAGGGGTTGCAGCATTAGGAAGGTTGAGAACCACTGACCTAGAAGAATCCTCCACCTTGTGTGACTGTGGAGAAGAACAAACATCTCAGCATCTGTATGCTTGCTCACAATGCTCTGCCTCATGCACAGAAGAATAAATGTTTAAAGCTACAGACAATACAGTCACTACTGCCCGTTTTTGGTCTTAAACTATTTAGCTGCTTGTGATCCCTATATTTTATCAGTTTTAAACTTGTTCATTTATGTAATGCTTTTGACATGAAACAAAAAAATAATAATTTTGCAAAAGGAAACTCTTGATTTTTTTAAAGTTTGGTTTTAATTGAAATTTGATTTGACCTACCTCCAAGGAGATCACACCTGCCAAACATAAGAAAAAAACAGAAAGTCTGCACAAAGTGGTAGTCTGCACTTTTTCCTCTAGGATGCTGGTAAGCAATAGTTGTGATCACGTGTTGATCTGGAAATTGATTAAAGGAACTTCAATGGAACTTTTGAGAACAAACAAGATGAGATAGAGTCATTGGCATAGAAGTGATAGGATGTAGCAACGTTTTATACCAAAGAAGGTCCATGCCCTATTCTGCCTCAACAAGCCCATAAGCCGTGGAAAGGAACTTCCTGGAAATCTATCCTATCTCCTGGCCATCTGTACATACTCTGTACAAAGGATGAAAATAATAGTTGAAATCTTGTGGATAGGACAGAAAAGAGCCTTCTCAGTTGCAATTGACATTATGCAATTTGTTCCGTCTTCCAGGAGCATAGTTTGCATTACCTTTAGCCTTTAGTTGCATGGGATAGTGTTCTTTTGCATTTCCCCAGGGTTACTACAGACCCAGCAGGACCCTGGAAGTTAAACAGTATCAGAGGCTGGAAAGCCAGCCTGCAGGCCTTTTTTTTTTTTTTTTGCAGATATTGGTTTAGAAAGTATCTCTTTGGGTTTAGACACCGCCCTTTTTCCAGGGGTTGAGATCTCCATTTTGGAATCTTCCCTGCCTCCTTCAGTAGAGAAGAAAACTTCAGATGTGCTGTTGGTCAGGCAGGTACTCTGAGAAAACTATTGTAAGAATGATTGAGAAATAGATAGAAAGATAAATTTAGCTATTGAGACACTATAGATAGTGGTTGAGCATTTGAGTTATAGATAGATATTGAGTTATTGAGAAATAGTTATTGAGCACTATTTGCTTCATCTCCAAAACTAACCTTGGGCTGGAATAGGGAAGGCCTACATTTTCTAAAAGATAGTGGCTCAGGGTTGGGGTAAAAAGATCTCAGGATTTTTTCTACCATTTGGATGAAGGCACCTCAGTAACTGAAGGAAAAGGAAAGAAAGATCATCTCTATGGTTTCACCAATTGACTGTTTTGTTTGTAACTTTGATAAGCTGTGCCAAGTCTGCAAGGACTTTGAGAAATAAATATTCTGTTTGATGTTCCAAACCTGAAGTGGCTTCAGTTGCTGAGAAATTTTGAGCTTCTAAAGAAAGACCCACGCGGTCCGCCCAGACAAAGAGAGAAGCACATCTTAGTTTTAGTTTTATAGGGTCTGGGTGTGACGGCAAACAATTATAGTATTTTCATTTCAAATTAGCTGTCATGGTTCCATTTTATGAAATCCTAGGATTTGTAATTTGGAGAGGCACTGGAGTACTCTGGCCAAGAATTGTAGATGCCTCTCTTTGAACTGGCAGTTGCTGGACCCTCAAAGAAACCCCAGGAAGAATTATCAGACACCTACTTTTTCATACCTCGAGAGGCAGAAACAGAGCCAGAAACAGAGCACTGCCATATAATGCAGTTTCAGAATGTAGATTAACTGGATAATAATAATAATAATAATAATAATAATAATAATTGCTTAAAGTGCAAAAGACAAAGTGGGAATACCATAAAAACACAATCCAGAGCAGAAGAAAAAACTGGCAAAAGAAGGCACTCCATGGACTGTTTCTGGCAAAAATTGAGAGCCAAATTGACAAAGTCCAAAATCCAAAGATATTCCCATTTTAATCCAAGGATGATTTTTAAAAACTATTTCAGAAATAGTAATAACAATGTATTGCTTTTTAAAATAATAAATCTAAAAGGAATCAAGACTAGATTACTTACAAAAAGTAATGTGG